>NC_068440.1:7866110-8187360 GCF_023373465.1 Oncorhynchus keta
CCCCTTTCTCTCCGTAGACCGCACCTCAACTGCTTCCCCTCTCCTCTTCACCTCCCTGCCCCTTTCTCTCCGTAGACCGCACCTCAACTGCTTCCCTCTCCTCTTCACCCCCTCCCCTTTCTCTCCGTAGACCGCACCTCAACTGCTTCCTCTCCTCTTCACCTCCCTCCCCCTTTCTCTCCGTAGCACCCGCTCCCCTCTCCTCTTCACCTCCCTCCCCTTTCTCTCCTCTTCACTGCTCCCTCTCCTCTTCACCTCCCCCCCTTTCTCTCCGTAGACCGCACCTCAACTGCTCCCCTCTCCTCTTCACCCCCTCCCCCTTCTCTCCGTAGACCGCACCTCAACTGCTCCCCTCTCCTCTTCACCTCCCTCCCCCTTTCTCTCCGTAGACCGCACCTCAACTGCTCCCTCTCCTCTTCACCTCCCTCCCCCTTTCTCTCCGTAGACCGCACCTCAACTGCTCCCCTCTCCTCTTCACTGCTTCCCTCTCCTCCCCCTCCCCTTTCTCTCCGTAGACCGCACCTCAACTGCTTCCCTCTCCTCTTCACCTCCCTCCCCCTTTCTCTCCGTAGACCGCACCTCAACTGCTCCCCTTTCTCTCTCCGTAGACCGCACCTCAACTGCTTCCCCTCCTCTTCACCCCCCCCTTTCTCTCCGTAGACCGCACCTCAACTGCTTCCCTCTCCTCTTCACCTCCCTCCCCTTTCTCTCCGTAGACCGCACCTCAACTGCTTCCCTCTCCTCTTCACCCCCTCCCCCTTTCTCTCCGTAGACCGCACCTCAACTGCTTCCCTCTCCTCTTCACCTCCCTCCCCTTTCTCTCCGTAGACCGCACCTCAACTGCTTCACCCCCCCTCTTTCCTCTTGCTTCCCCTCCCTTCCCCCTTTCTCTCCGTAGACCGCACCTCAACTGCTTCCCTCTCCTCTTCACCTCCCTCCCCCTTTCTCTCCGTAGACCGCACCTCAACTGCTTCCCTCTCCTCTTCACCCCCTCCCCCTTTCTCTCCTGTAGACCGCACCTCAACTCCCTCTCCTCTTCACCTCCCTCCCCTTTCTCTCCGTAGACCGCACCTCAACTGCTTCCCTCTCCTCTTCACCCCCTCCCCCTTTCTCTCCGTAGACCGCACCTCAACTGCTTCCCTCTCCTCTTCACCTCCCTCCCCCTTTCTCTCCGTAGACCGCACCTCAACTGCTTCCCTCTCCCTCTCCTCTTCACCTCAACTGCTTCCCCCCTTTCTTTCTCCGTAGACCGCACCTCAACTGCTTCCCTCTCCTCTTCACCTCCCTCCCCTTTCTCTCCGTAGACCGCACCTCAACTGCTTCCCTCTCCCTCCCCCCCTTTCTCTCTTCACTGCTTCCCTCTCCTCCACCCCCCCCTTTCTCTCCGTAGACCGCACCTCAACTGCTCCCCTCTCCTCTTCACCTCCCTCCCCTTTCTCTCCGTAGACCGCACCTCAACTGCTCCCCTCTCCTCTTCACCTCCCTCCCCCTTTCTCTACGTAGACCGCACCTCAACTGCTTCCCTCTCCTCTTCACCCCCTCCCCTTTCTCTCCGTAGACCGCACCTCAACTGCTTCCCTCTCCTCTTCACCCCTCAACCTCCCCTTCTCTCTGTAGACCGCACCTCAACTGCTTCCCTTCCCTCTCCTCTTCACCCCCCTTTCTCTCCATAGACCGCACCTCAACTCATTCCCTCTCCTCTTCACCCCCTCCCCCCTTCTCTCCATAGACCGCACCTCAACTGCTTCCCTCTCCTCTTCACCCCCCTTTCTCTCCGTAGACCGCACCTCAACTGCTTCCCTCTCCTCTTCACCCCCCTTTCTCTCCGTAGACCGCACCTCAACTGCTTCCCTCTCCTCTTCCCCCCTGCCTCTTTCTCTCCGTAGACCGCACCTCAACTGCTCCCCTCTCCTCTTCACCTCCCTCCCCCTTTCTCTCCGTAGACCGCACCTCAACTGCGCCCCTCTCCTCTTCACCTCCCTCCCCCTTTCTCTCCGTAGACCGCACCTCAACTGCTCCCCTCTCCTCTTCACCTCCCCCCTTTCTCTCCGTAGACCGCACCTCAACTGCTTCCCTCTCCTCTTCACCCCCCCTCCCCCTTTCTCTCCGTAGACCACACCTCAACTGCTTCCCTCTCTTCTTCACCCCCCTGCCTCTTTCTCTCCGTAGACCGCACCTCAACTGCTTCCCTCTCCGCTTCACCTCCCTCCCCCTTTCTCTCCGTAGACCGCACCTCAACTGCTTCCCTCTCCTCTTCCCCCCCCCCCCCTTTCTCTCCATAGACCGCACCTCAACTCATTCCCTCTCCTCTTCACCCCCCTCCCCCTTCTCTCCGTAGACCGCACCTCAACTGCTTCCCTCTCCTCTTCCCCCCCCCCCTCCCCTTTCTCTCCGTAGACCGCACCTCAACTGCTTCCCTCCTCTTCCCTCCCCTCTTCACCCCCTGCCTCTTTCTCTCCGTAGACCGCACCTCAACTGCTCCCCTCTCCTCTTCACCTCCCTCCCCCTTTCTCTCCGTAGACCGCACCTCAACTGCTCCCCTCTCCTCTTCACCTCCCTCCCCTTTCTCTCCGTAGACCGCACCTCAACTGCTCCCCTCTCCTCTTCACCTCCCTCCCCCTTTCTCTCCGTAGACCGCACCTCAACTGCTCCCCCTCCCTCCCCCTCTTCACCTCTGCTCCCCTCCCTCTTCACCTCCCTCCGTAGACCGCACCTCAACTGCTCCCCTCTCCTCTTCACCTCCCTCCCCTTTCTCTCCGTAGACCGCACCTCAACTGCTCACCTCCTCTTCACCTCCCTCCCCCTTTCTCTCCTCTTCACTGCTCCCCTCCCTCACCCCTTTCTCTCCGTAGACCGCACCTCAACTGCTCCCCTCTCCTCTTCACCTCCCTCCCCTTTCTCTCCGTAGACCGCACCTCAACTGCTCCCCTCTCCTCTTCACCTCCCTCCCCCTTTCTCTCCGTAGACCGCACCTCAACTGCTCCCCTCTCCTCTTCACCTCCCTCCCCCTTTCTCTCCGTAGACCGCACCTCAACTGCTCCCCTCTCCTCTTCACCTCCCTCCCCCTTTCTCTCCGTAGACCGCACCTCAACTGCTCCCTCTCCTCTTCACCTCCCCCCCCCTTTCTCTCCGTAGACCGCACCTCAACTGCTCCCCTCTCCTCTTCACCTCCCTCCCCCTTTCTCTCCGTAGACCGCACCTCAACTGCTCCCCTCTCCTCTTCACCTCCCTCCCCCTTTCTCTCCGTAGACCGCACCTCAACTGCTCCCCTCTCCTCTTCACCTCCCTCCCCCTTTCTCTCCGTAGACCGCACCTCAACTGCTCCCCTCTCCTCTTCACCTCCCTCCCCGTCACGAACTCACAGCTCACTCTCAAACCCCCTCTGCTATTCTTTTTTTACTGAACACATTTTTTCTCTCTCCCTCGCTCCCTCTCCCCCTTGCTCCCTCCCCCCCTCGCTCCCTCTCCCCCTTGCTCCCTCTCCCCCTCGCTCCCTCTCCCACCCCACCTTTTTCTTCTGACAGAATTTCTTTGAAGTCATGGTTGTCACAGCAACAAGATAATGGAAGTATTCAAGACCATCTTTATAAGGAGAGTGGGAATTTCCAACAGGACGCAGCCCCCCAAAACAAACACACGGATCACACGTCTTCATACACATCAACGTAGGCAGAATTATATTGTAACATTACTGTTATAGCTTTGTTTTATTTATCATGCCACACTGGACATATTCATTGGCATTAGGTTCAAGCATCAACATTGACCTGAAATTCTAAGCAGGTGTCTGTTCCTTACATGTCAATTTGGAAACCATGTCATAATATGTCATAACAGCTGACATAACTTGACATAACTTGACATAACTTGTCATGGTCATAACACTGTCATGACACACATTTTTAGACCTGTTGTGACATATCTTGTGTTACTCTATGGCTGGTTATGACACCTACATAAGAGTGTCAAAACCCATAAAACCTACCATGGTAGTTATCCTATGGCTGGTTATGACACCTACGTAAGAGTGTCAAAACCCATAAAACCTACCATGGTAGTTATCCTATGGCTGGTTATGACACCTACGTAAGAGTGTCAAAACCCATAAAACCTACCATGGTAGTTATCCTATGGCTGGTTATGACACCTACGTAAGAGTGTCAAAACCCATAAAACCTACCATGGTAGTTATCCTATGGCTGGTTATGACACCTACGTAAGAGTGTCAAAACCCATAAAACCCACCATGGTAGTTATCCTATGGCTGGTGATGACACCTACGTAAGAGTGTCAAAACCCATAAAACCCACCATGGTAGTTATCCTATGGCTGGTTATGACACCTACGTAAGAGTGTCAAAACCCATAAAACCCACCATGGTAGTTATCCTATGGCTGGTTATGACACCTACGTAAGAGTGTCAAAACCCATAAAACCCACCATGGTAGTTATCCTATGGCTGGTTATGACACCTACGTAAGAGTGTCAAAACCCATAAAACCCACCATGGTAGTTATCCTATGGCTGGTTATGACACCTACGTAAGAGTGTCAAAACCCATAAAACCTACCATGGTAGTTATCCTATGGCTGGTTATGACACCTACGTAAGAGTGTCAAAACCCATAAAACCTACCATGGTAGTTATCCTATGGCTGGTTATGACACCTACGTAAGAGTGTCAAAACCCATAAAACCCACCATGGTAGTTATCCTATGGCTGGTTATGACACCTACGTAAGAGTGTCAAAACCCATAAAACCCACCATGGTAGTTATCCTATGGCTGGTTATGACACCTACGTAAGAGTGTCAAAACCCATAAAACCCACCATGGTAGTTATCCTATGGCTGGTTATGACACCTACGTAAGAGTGTCAAAACCCATAAAACCCACCATGGTAGTTATCCTATGGCTGGTTATGACACCTACGTAAGAGTGTCAAAACCCATAAAACCTACCATGGTAGTTATCCTATGGCTGGTTATGACACCTACGTAAGAGTGTCAAAACCCATAAAACCTACCATGGTAGTTATCCTATGGCTGGTTATGACACCTACGTAAGAGTGTCAAAACCCATAAAACCCACCATGGTAGTTATCCTATGGCTGGTTATGACACCTACGTAAGAGTGTCAAAACCCATAAAACCCACCATGGTAGTTATCCTATGGCTGGTTATGACACCTACGTAAGAGTGTCAAAACCCATAAAACCCACCATGGTAGTTATCCTATGGCTGGTTATGACACCTACGTAAGAGTGTCAAAACCCATAAAACCCACCATGGTAGTTATCCTATGGCTGGTTATGACACCTACGTAAGAGTGTCAAAACCCATAAAACCCACCATGGTAGTTATCCTATGGCTGGTTATGACACCTACGTAAGAGTGTCAAAACCCATAAAACCTACCATGGTAGTTATCCTATGGCTGGTTATGACACCTACGTAAGAGTGTCAAAACCCATAAAACCCACCATGGTAGTTATCCTATGGCTGGTTATGACACCTACGTAAGAGTGTCAAAACCCATAAAACCCACCATGGTAGTTATCCTATGGCTGGTTATGACACCTACGTAAGAGTGTCAAAACCCATAAAACCCACCATGGTAGTTATCCTATGGCTGGTTATGACACCTACATAAGAGTGTCAAAACCCATAAAACCCACCATGGTAGTTATCCTATGGCTGGTTATGACACCTACGTAAGAGTGTCAAAACCCATAAAACCGACCATGGTAGTTATCCTATGGCTGGTTATGACACCTCTACATAAGAGTGTCAAAACCCATAAAACCGACCATGGTAGTTATCCTATGGCTGGTTATGTCACCTACGTAAGAGTGTCAAAACCCATAAAACCTACCATGGTAGTTATCCTATGGCTGGTTATGACACCTACGTAAGAGTGACAAAACCCATAAAACCGACCATGGTAGTTATCCTATGGCTGGTTATGACACCTCTACATAAGAGTGTCAAAACCCATAAAACCGACCATGGTAGTTATCCTATGGCTGGTTATGACACCTACGTAAGAGTGTCAAAACCCATAAAACCTACCATGGTAGTTATCCTATGGCTGGTTATGACACCTACGTAAGAGTGTCAAAACCCATAAAACCTACCATGGTAGTTATCCTATGGCTGGTTATGACACCTACGTAAGAGTGTCAAAACCCATAAAACCTACCATGGTAGTTATCCTATGGCTGGTTATGACACCTACGTAAGAGTGTCAAAACCCATAAAACCTACCATGGTAGTTATCCTATGGCTGGTTATGACACCTACGTAAGAGTGTCAAAACCCATAAAACCTACCATGGTAGTTATCCTATGGCTGGTTATGACACCTACGTAAGAGTGTCAAAACCCATAAAACCTACCATGGTAGTTATCCTATGGCTGGTTATGACACCTACGTAAGAGTGTCAAAACCCATAAAACCTACCATGGTAGTTATCCTATGGCTGGTTATGACACCTACGTAAGAGTGTCAAAACCCATAAAACCTACCATGGTAGTTATCCTATGGCTGGTTATGACACCTACGTAAGAGTGTCAAAACCCATAAAACCCACCATGGTAGTTATCCTATGGCTGGTTATGACACCTACGTAAGAGTGTCAAAACCCATAAAACCTACCATGGTAGTTATCCTATGGCTGGTTATGACACCTACGTAAGAGTGTCAAAACCCATAAAACCCACCATGGTAGTTATCCTATGGCTGGTTATGACACCTCTACATAAGAGTGTCAAAACCCATAAAACCGACCATGGTAGTTATCCTATGGCTGGTTATGACACCTACGTAAGAGTGTCAAAACCCATAAAACCTACCATGGTAGTTATCCTATGACTGGTTATGACACCTACGTAAGAGTGTCAAAACCCATAAAACCTACCATGGTAGTTATCCTATGGCTGGTTATGACACCTACGTAAGAGTGTCAAAACCCACCATGGTAGTTACCCTATGGCTGGTTATGACACCTACATAAAAGTGGCAAAACCTACCACACAAGGCAAAACGTTCCATTACACCATAGCCTACTTGTCACCAGTATGTTTTTGTTATTGTAACATTTTCTGAAAATGACCATATTAAAGGATCATTGTAATTGCACAAACATTGATGTCAGATGTGCACCTACCCCCAATGACTGGGATGAATGCAGGAGCATATTTTAGGAGCAGGACAAGACACCCTCTTTGTGACTGAGGATTGACATAAGGGCATGTATGTGATAGGCCTATCTGGCTTAAATGATTGTGAGGGTCATAATGCTTCTTGACACTGTCATAAAAAGTGCATTTTCTTAGTCCAAGTAAAGCGACACAGGATGGTTATAATGTTTAATGACAGTGTCATAAAGTGTATTTTCTACAAGTTATTTTGGATTTTTTAAAAACACGACTGTAAAGAATTCATTGCGACAACAGCAAAGGGCTTAAGAAACAAACTTTCAAACTAATGGAAACTTCTTGGCATTGAACAAAAACAAACACATTTAATGAATGTGGGTTTTGACAGTCGTATGTAGGTGTCATCACCAGCCATAAAATAACACAATATATGTGCAAGCATATGGGTCATGACAGTGTTATGACCATATTATGACAGGTTATGACAAGTTATATCACTTGCTGTGACATATGATAACATGGTTATGACTGTGTCACCTTTTATTTCATGTGTGGCGGTCACTGTACAGCATGCTATTTATATCACTGAAAATGTATTGGATTTCCCCAGCATGCATCTAAAAATAGACTGCAAAAAATAGAGAAAGGAGGAGGGAGGGGGGACCAAAAATAAATACAAAGGGGAAGGAGGAGGGAGGGTGTAACGAGTTTCCTCCTCTTCTTCCGAAGAGGAGAGGCGAAACGGATCAGAGGACCAATACGCGGCGTGGTAATTTTCCATGGTACTTCTTTAATGCTTTAAGGTACACATGAACAAACTAACAAAACAAGAAAACGTGAAAACTCAAATTACAGTCCTATCTGGTGCATACACAGAGACAGGAAACAATCACCCACAAACACACAGTGAAACCCAGGCCACCTAAGTATGATTCCCAATCAGAGACAACTAATGACACCTGCCTCTGATTGAGAACCATACTAGGCCGAAACATAGAAATTCCCAAAACCTAGACAAACAAACATAGACTGCCCACCCAACTCACGCCCTGACCATACTAACTAAACACAAAACACAGAAAATAAAGGTCAGAACGTGACAGTACCCCCCCCCAAAGGTGCGGACTCCGGCCGCAAAACCTTGACCTATAGGGGAGGGTCTGGGTGGGCGTCTGTCCGCGGTGGCGGTTCTGGCGCGGGACGCGGACCCCACTTCACCCTTGTCTTTGTCCGCCTTATTTTCCGCCTCCGTGGCTTTCTCACCATGGCAACCCCTCTCAATGACCCCACTGGACAGAGGGGCAGCTCGGGACAGAGGGGCAGGGGCTCTGGACAGAGGGACAGGGGCTCTGGACAGAGGGACAGGGGCTCTGGACAGAGGGACAGGGGCTCTGGCGCCTCTGGGCTGAGGGGCTCTGGCGCCTCTGGGCTGAGGGGCTCTGGCAGCGGCGCCGGACAGGCGGGACGCTCCGGCAGCGGCGCCGGACAGGCGGGAGGCTCCGGCAGCGGCGCCGGACAGGCGGGAGGCTCCGGCAGCGGCGCCGGACAGGCGGGACGCTCCGGCAACGGCGCCGGACAGGCGGGAGGCTCCGGCAGCGGCGCCGGACAGGCGGGAGGCTCCGGCAGCGGCGCCGGACAGGCGGGAGGCTCCGGACAGGCGGGAGGCTCCGGCAGCGGCGCCGGACAGGCGGGAGGCTCCGGCAGCGGCGCAGGACAGGCGGGAGGCTCCGGCAGCGGCGCCGGACAGGCGGGAGGCTCCGGACAGGCGGGAGGCTCCGGCAGCGGCGCCGGACAGGCGGGAGGCTCCGGCAGCAGCGCCGGACAGGCGGGAGCACCTGCAGGAGGAGACTGAGAGACAGCCTGGTGCGTGGGGCTGCCACAGGAACTACCAGGCTGGGGAGACTTTCAGGAGGCTTGGTGTTAGGAGGAGCCTGAAAGACCGGGCTGTGGGGGAGCACTGGAGCTCTGGTGCGCAACCTTGGCACCACTTCCCCAGGCTGGACAACTACTCGAGCCCGGACCCTCAAGAGTGCAGGCACAGGTTGAACCGGGCTGTGGGTAAGCACGGGAGATCTAGTGCTTACTACACGCACCTCTCCCCTAGGCTCCACTCCCACAGTTGCCCGGTACGAGCGGAGCGCAGGCAGAGGACGCACTGCACCCTCCCAGCGCCCGGAGACACAGCACGCAGAGCCGGCGCAGGATAACCTGGACCAAGACTGCGTACCGGCGACCAGACCCGCTGAGCAGGCACCATACGCCCTGGCTCAATGCCCACACTCGCATGGCACTCTCGGGGGGCTGCCCTATAGCGCACCGGGCTATGGACACGCACTGGCGACACCGTGCGCTCAACCGCATAACACGGTGCCTGACCAGTAATGCGCTGCTCATAATAAGCACGAGGAGTGAGCTCAGGTCTGCTACCTGGCTTAGTACCACACCTCGTGTGCCCTAAAAAAAAATTTGGGGCTGCCTCTCGTACCTGTCGCACTGCCGTGCTGGCTCCTCATATTGCCGCCGATCAGCTTTCGCTGCCTCCAGCTCTGCTTTGGGGCTGCGATTTTCCCCAGCCCCTGCCCAGGGTCCCTCTCCGTTCAGTATCTGCTCCCATGTCCAGGAGTCCTGTGATGGTGGCCTCTGTTGTTGATGCTGCTGCTGCTGTCGTCGCTGTCCTTTACCACGCCGCTTGGTCCGATTGTGGTGGGTGATTCTGTAACGAGTTTCCTCCTCTTCTTCCGAAGAGGAGAGGCGAAACGGATCAGAGGACCAATACGCGGCGTGGTAATTTTCCATGGTACTTCTTTAATGCTTTAAGGTACACATGAACAAACTAACAAAACAAGAAAACGTGAAAACTCAAATTACAGTCCTATCTGGTGCATACACAGAGACAGGAAACAATCACCCACAAACACACAGTGAAACCCAGGCCACCTAAGTATGATTCCCAATCAGAGACAACTAATGACACCTGCCTCTGATTGAGAACCATACTAGGCCGAAACATAGAAATTCCCAAAACCTAGACAAACAAACATAGACTGCCCACCCAACTCACGCCCTGACCATACTAACTAAACACAAAACACAGAAAATAAAGGTCAGAACGTGACAGAGGGATGATGAACGATTAAAAGAATATGTCCTCTTAGTGTTGTTGGTGTTCTATGAGCTGGCTTGGGGTGTTTGGGTCAATGAGGCCCACTTGCCCCTCTCTCAAGGGGGCTGTAATTCAAATGAAGGCTTCTTTTTAACATATTTCAGAAACATATAGAGTTTTTTTCTGCTTTTTGAATCCTATTTTGTCATCTCAGATTTTCTGTTTTTTTTCCCTCCAAGTGCTTGATGATTCTACTAGCCTGGTCCAAGATCTGTTTGTGCTGTTTTGCCAACTCATTTGGTCATTGTCACCTTAGGAGTTGGGATGAGAGCACAAACAGTTCTGTGACCAAGCAAGTTCTGCAGTTCCCAATCGCCTTGTTCTAATGCATTGGTGCCATAGAAGTAAACAGTTATACTCAAGTACAGCAAACAGGGAGTTACCCATTATTATAAACTGGGTGGTTCGAGCCCTGAATGCGGATTGGCTGAAAGCTGTGAAAGCTGAAAGCTGTATATCAGACCATATACCACAGGTATGACAAAACATGTATTCTTACTGTTCTAATTACGTTTGTAACCAGTTTATAATAACAATAAGGCACCTCATGGGTTTGTGGTATATGGCCAATAAGAACAGCCCTTAACCGTGGTACATTGGCCATATACCACACCTGCCCTGGCCTCATTGCGTAAATATAAGCCACAGAGAACCTGGAAATAGCTAACGGCTAACTACTCATGCAACTCAATGAAAACTTGACTAAATGTCAAAGAGCATCAGATCGGACCAATGATTGACAGCTATGGTGATAGCATCCATAGGGTTGAAAGGTCTAATTTCCCCCATCAATAAAATAATCTCTTTTCTACTTTGTGACCTTTCAGTCTATTATGCAGGACAGGCGGTACAGTCGGTCCTGTGTGTGGTTGTGTGTGGTTTGGAAAGGGATAGAGTCCAATGCTAAGCACACACCTCTGTGACTCACAGCCATTCCCATCAGTCTGTTAAGGTTATTGTGGCTACTCGGGCATGAATGGGCGCATGCAAGCATGAACACACACACACACACACCATGGCGATTTATACATCTGGATGACCACGAAGTCAGGTATGCCCAGTGTGTGTGTGCGGGCGTGTGTGTGTGCGGCTGTGCAGTTGGCTGTAGGCATAGAAGCAGAGCGGTGTACGTCATGTGGTGGAGCAGCAGGCTGAACTGAGCTACTACTGCCAATCCCTCCTCCCCTTCCCTTATACAACTTCAGCTCCCTCTGGAAGCTAGCGCAGCTCACTCGCTTGCCATTTTAAGCATGCATCAAATATACACTGAAGAAAAATATAAAGGCAACGTGTAAAGTGTTGGTTCCATGTTTCATGAGCTGAAATAAAAGAGCCCAGAAATGTTCCATGCACACAACAAGCTTATTTCTCTCAGATTTAATGCACAAATTTGTTTGAATCCCTGTTATGTTGGCATTTCTCCTTCGCCAAGATCATCCATCCACCTGACAGGTGTGGCATACCAAGAATATGATTTTATAGGTATTTATTTATTTATTTATATAGACATTCTTAGATCAGCTGTTATCTCAAAGTGCTGTACAGAAACCCAGCCTAAAACCCCAAACAGCAAGCAATGCAGGTGTAGAAGTACCTGCATGGCATGATCATTACACAATGAACAATGAAAGGCCATTGTAAAATGTGCAGTTTTGTCACACAATGCCACAGATGACTCAAGTTTTGAGGGAGCGTGCAATTGGCATGCTGACTGCAGGAATGTCCACCAGAGCTGTTGCCTGAGAGTGCAATGTTCATTTCTCTACCATAAGCCGCCTCCAGGGCCTAACAAATTTATTTCAATTGACTGATTTCCTTATATGAACTGTAACTCAGTAAAATAATTGAAATTGTTACATGCTGCGTTTCTGTATTTTTATTCAGTATATCTGTGAGCATGAAATAGTATTGATATATGATTCAAAACCATACATATATTGTCTCTGATCATTCCTCTCCGTAAAAAAACCCCATTTTGTATTGAAAATCCTAATTAGACTCTAACTCAGGAGCAGTTTCTATATGCTTCCCTGTTCATTCTCTGTTTCAATTCAAATGATACATTAATTGGATGAACCAATGCAATGTTTCCAATTAGCACTGTGTTGTTGCGCGAGACTGGTAGAATAATCACTGTCCTCATTACCCTCTCCATACCACGTTGAATGCAATGTGTGTGTACGTGTTGCTAGTTGCGTGCGGGCTCGTGCTTGCGTGAGTGCGATAGCCAACCCAACTGCGTGTCCCTGCCTGCTTCTGTGTCGTGGATTTTCTCCTTGCAAAAGTAGCACGTCTTCCGCTCGCAACTCTCCGCGGTCTTTCTGTCCCTCGATCTGTGTGGCGCTTTCCCCCGCGCTTCAATGCTTCTTCTGCGCGTTCCTCGGTGTAGCCCATTCAACCTATTCTCCGCAGTGCTGAAATAGAGAGTGAGTGAAAGGAGGGTTGCAAAAGAGAGAGAGAGAGAGAGAGGAGCAAGGGGGCGATACGGGGAAACACAAGAGAGATAGTGAGAGAAAGAGAGCGAGCGAGAGAGAGAGAGAGAGAGAGAGAGAGAGAGAGAGAGAGAGAGAGAGAGAGAACGGGAGAGAGAGGAGCAAGGGGGCGTTACGGGGAAACACACGAGAAAGAGTCCGAGAGAGAGAGAGAGAGAGAGAGAGAGAGAGAGAGAGAGAGAGAGAGAGAGAGGGAGAGAAAGAGAGAGCGGAGAGAGAGAGAGAGAGAGAGAGAGGGGGGTGCAAAAGGAAAATTGCACAATCCGTCAAAGCTCCCTAGCGCGCGGATCTTTCGACGGCTGCACCATTCATTTGGACGGTCGGAAAGAGTGAGTAGTGCCTGTTGCTTATATGTCATCATTACGCTATACAAATGACCATTCGTTTCATAAACCGTCTTGAAAAATGTCTCATCATACATCATCATTGTTTTCATTTTGGGTTATAGCATTTCACACGTTTCATGATGATGTCCGTCTGTCAGTGTGTTGTGGGCTACAGTCAGTCTGTCTGTAACATTTGCGGCATCTATTTAGTCTAGCTAAATACACACAAGAAATGCATGCGACTGACATTTGGTTTTGAAAAATCTGAAAAAAAAGTAAATCATTCTATAATATACTGCCTTCGGTCTCTCTCTCGCTCTCTCTCTCTCGCTCCCCGCAAGATGTGCGTGTGGCAGGCTCTGAGAATGTTACCTTCGTGAATATTTCCTTCCTATGACATTTCTTGATGATTAGAATCATTTTCGTGTCGCTTTTGCCACTGGTGAGCGTTGTTCACTGCAGTGCAACAGCGCACTGTAGTGTGAGGTGAAGCTCTGTGTGGAAGTGTGAAGGGAATGGGGATCACGACAATGTTGGTATGTAGTTGGTATGGGAGACTAAAAGTAATGCCTGTTACTTGGTGAAACCTGGGGGGAAGGTGATGGAATATGATGTGTGCTGCAGTAGCCTAGTTGTTCTGTATCTGGGTCCATGTGCATGTTTAAAATTGTGTGTGTGTGTGTGTGTCGAGTTTTTGATTGGGGGCAGGAGGAAAGAGAGGGAGAGGAGGAGTAGAGCTAGAGAGGGGGGAGTGTGGCTCTGGGTGTCCAATTTAAATGCTCGGATAGGTTATCCCTGTCTCCATCAGTCAGTTTTAATAGCTTTCAATGCCTCTGCATATAATGCTAAAGAAAACAGACATGTCTGTTTATAGATCCTGGATGTATTTGTGAATGGTGGTTGATGCCCGTAACTGTAAGAATGGTTGGCGCTTGTACAGGCATGTGTAGGTTCAGTCAGAGCTCTTGGATGCTCCTACATTTTTTGGGGGCCAAGGTCTTTCACTAGACATGTCCCCCCCAGACATGTCTCCTCCCCGCCCCTCTCTCCATCACTCTCTCCCTACAGTTTATCTTCTTCCCTCATTGAGCACATTTGATGTTCGTTATCTCTGTATCATTCATGGATTCCAATGTACTACACTCTGTACATCCATACAATGTACTACACTCTGTACATCCATACAATGTACTACACTCTGTACATCCATACAATGTACTGCACTCTGTACATCCATACAATGTACTACACTCTGTACATCCATACAATGTACTGCACTCTGTACATCCATACAATGTACTGCACTCTGTACATCCATACAATGTACTGCACTCTGTACATCCATACAATGTACTGCACTCTGTACATCCATACAATGTACTGCACTCTGTACATCCATACAATGTACTGCACTCTGTACATCCATACAATGTACTGCACTCTGTACATCCATACAATGTACTGCACTCTGTACATCCATACAATGTACTGCACTCTGTACATTCATACAATGTACTGCACTCTGTACATCCATACAATGTACTGCACTCTGTACATCCATACAATGTACTGCACTCTGTACATTCATACAATGTACTGCACTCTGTACATCCATACAATGTACTGCACTCTGTACATCCATACAATGTACTGCACTCTGTACATTCATACAATGTACTGCACTCTGTACATCCATACAATGTACTGCACTCTGTACATCCATACAATGTACTGCACTCTGTACATCCATACAATGTACTACGCTCTGTACATCCATACAATGTACTGCACTCTGTACATCCATACAATGTACTGCACTCTGTACATTCATACAATGTACTACACTCTGTACATCCATACAATGTACTGCACTCTGTACATCCATACAATGTACTGCACTCTGTACATTCATACAATGTACTACACTCTGTACATCCATACAATGTACTGCACTCTGTACATTCATACAATGTACTACACTCTGTACATTCATACAATGTACTGCACTCTGTACATCCATACAATGTACTGCACTCTGTACATTCATACAATGTACTGCACTCTGTACATTCATACAATGTACTGCACTCTGTACATTCATACAATGTACTGCACTCTGTACATCCATACAATGTACTACACTCTGTACATTCATACAATGTACTGCACTCTGTACATTCATACAATGTACTGCACTCTGTACATTCATACAATGTACTGCACTCTGTACATCCATACAATGTATTACACTCTGTACATTCATACAATGTATTACACTCTGTACATCCATACAATGTACTGCACTCTGTACATTCATACAATGTACTGCACTCTGTACATCCATACAATGTACTGCACTCTGTACATCCATACAATGTACTACACTCTGTACATCCATACAATGTACTGCACTCTGTACATTCATACAATGTACTACACTCTGTACATTCATACAATGTATTGCACTCTGTACATCCATACAATGTACTGCACTCTGTACATTCATACAATGTACTGCACTCTGTACATTCATACAATGTACTGCACTCTGTACATTCATACAATGTACTACACTCTGTACATTCATACAATGTACTGCACTCTGTACATCCATACAATGTACTGCACTCTGTACATTCATACAATGTACTGCACTCTGTACATTCATACAATGTACTGCACTCTGTACATTCATACAATGTACTGCACTCTGTACATCCATACAATGTACTACACTCTGTACATTCATACAATGTACTGCACTCTGTACATTCATACAATGTACTGCACTCTGTACATTCATACAATGTACTGCACTCTGTACATCCATACAATGTATTACACTCTGTACATTCATACAATGTATTACACTCTGTACATCCATACAATGTACTGCACTCTGTACATTCATACAATGTACTGCACTCTGTACATTCATACAATGTACTGCACTCTGTACATCCATACAATGTACTACACTCTGTACATTCATACAATGTACTGCACTCTGTACATTCATACAATGTACTGCACTCTGTACATTCATACAATGTACTGCACTCTGTACATCCATACAATGTATTACACTCTGTACATTCATACAATGTATTACACTCTGTACATCCATACAATGTACTACACTCTGTACATCCATACAATGTATTACACTCTGTACATTCATACAATGTACTGCACTCTGTACATCCATACAATGTATTACACTCTGTACATTCATACAATGTACTACACTCTGTACATCCATACAATGTACTGCACTCTGTACATTCATACAATGTACTGCACTCTGTACATCCATACAATGTACTGCACTCTGTACATTCATACAATGTATTACACTCTGTACATCCATACAATGTACTGCACTCTGTACATTCATACAATGTACTACACTCTGTACATTCATACAATGTATTACACTCTGTACATTCATACAATGTACTGCACTCTGTACATCCATACAATGTATTACACTCTGTACATTCATACAATGTATTACACTCTGTACATCCATACAATGTACTGCACTCTGTACATTCATACAATGTACTGCACTCTGTACATTCATACAATGTACTGCACTCTGTACATTCATACAATGTACTACACTCTGTACATTCATACAATGTACTGCACTCTGTACATTCATACAATGTACTGCACTCTGTACATCCATACAATGTATTACACTCTGTACATCCATACAATGTACTGCACTCTGTACATTACTGTGTTTTTCATGTGCTTTCTCCTGTGCATGGTTTTTCTCACTCAAGAAGCTGATGTCAGACCTACTTTCCTGTCCCTGCTTTAAATACTGCATTCTTCATGCCAGTTGGCCGAGCCTGCTGACAGTGGAACATATTGCCGCCTCAACAGAAAACGACACCCTTCCTGAGCCTTCATTGGCCGCTTAGCTGGGAATATCAACTGTGGGGCTGGTCAGAAAGAGTGAGTAGTGGGTGTTGGGAGTTGTAGTTTCTGTACCACTCAGCAGTTGTCTTTGTCCACTTGACCCACGATCGCTCCAAATTGCCTTACCCATCCATCCCTTCTTCTTTCCATCATACTGTCCTACGACGTTTAATCCAATGCTGCTCTAGGGAGACAACGGCACAATGAAGCACTCTGACTCTCCGTAGTATTCCACGTATTTCTCCCTATTGGATTCTATAAACTGCCGTGTGTCCTTGAAAGTCGCTGTATCGGCCACATTTCATTGAGAGAAGCCCAGTCCCATTGGACTGTACCTACACGCATGTCATCACACACTCAATAGAATTACGAGACCTGTCATAACGCCGCTATGACGGTTCATGTCAAGCTATATCATTTTGTCATGACACGTGGGGACGTTTTCAACACCAATGTTGTCATGCAGGCTGACATTGGATTCGCCACTAATGTCCCATCAATGACATGTTAAGATAATGGATCATGCTATTCGTATGACAGCCCTATATGCTGCATGCTGCAGGGCACAATACCTCAAGTAAAGTGCCTATTCCCAGACTCCATTTCTCACTGGTGGAAGGTCTCAATTATTCAAAAATATTCATATTATTACATACTTATTAACACCTGTATGCTAATGACCCAACATTACTACCTTAATGAATAAACCTATCTAATTAATTAAGTGTGACGTTTGTTATTTAAGCTAAAAAAAAGAAAATAATCTGACCCAGTGCAGTAGTGTGCTTGGACCCATACATGAGACTATAGGCTAATAGTGTCCTTGGTTTTACGCTATCTAGTTTTCTGGTATTTCAGCACCTCACTCGTGGACAGCTCCACACTCTAACCATGACCTCAAACATATTCCCCCTTAGCCAGTCTCTCTCTCTCTCTCTTGCTCTCTCTCTCTCTCTCTTAGTTTTAAGCGTTCTATTATTCTGTTATTTCAGCACCATACTAGTGGACAGATCCACACTCTCACTGACCTCAAACATTTTTCCTTTGAAGCTTCTCTCTATTTTTCTCTCTCTCTCTCTCTCCAAACTCTCCCTCTACTGATCCCTCCTTTTATTTATCTCTTCATGGATTCCCTCCCCCATCCATGCTATAACATAAGCCACCATTCACATTCAAGTGGCATTCCGTACATTTGCTCCCAGAGACCTAAGCTCTCCCAGTCCCAACACAAAGTGGTGGAGCCTAGAGCTGGAACGATAGACTAACAAGAATCGACACTGACCGCACCCATCACTTTACGCAGGCGTTTTGCTGATCAATATGATAAGTAGCCTATACTAGAGAAATGTGAAGTTTTAACAAGAAATAAGTTTGCTAATATTGGTAATTTTTAATGGGACAATTGATTTGACCAACCATCAAACTAGTAGTAGTAGTTTAAAGGATCATAAAAAAAACTGTGGTGCAAATTCATGTTATAAACTTATCATTCTATTTCTCATTATCACATCAATTCAGGCAATTCATTGCAATATAGATGAATGTCCAAATTGCCTAGCTGTAATGGGTGCAGCATGGGAATTGTGGTTTATTCTGTAGGCTTTAACTACAAAGGGAATCTCATCCACCCCAATGCCCCATCTTAGAGAAACATAGGTCTCTTCATGTTACTGAAGTCCAGAGTGTTTCAAGGGAATGAAGAATCAAGGGAATTGTTCTTTCTCGTCTCTTTCCTCGCTTCAAAATGTGAGAGCCCAAAATGAATGATCCATGAGGGATTGACCCGGTCCACGATCCATGCCTCTTACTCTTACTCTTCGTAAGGCCAGATGGTATCTATTACCCTTTCCACACATCGTGCCGACCCCAAACAAACTGTGCAGGCTTGGATATTTTATTTTTTACGTTGCCCTTTTCAGAACGGTTCCAACAACTATGTATACTGTGCATTCCATAAGTATTCAGACCCCTTGTCTTTTTCCCCATTTTGTTACGTTATAGCCATATTATAATATATCTTAAATTAATGTTTTTCCTCATAAATCTACACACAATACCCCATAATGACAAAGTGAAAACCAGTTCTTAGATTTTTTTGCAAATTTATTGAAAATAAAAAACAGAAAAACCTTATTTACATAACTATTCAGACCCTTTGCTATGAGACTCGAAATTGAGCTGCGGTGCATCCTGTTTCCATTGATCATCCTTGAGATGTTTCAACAACTTGATTGGAGTCCTCCTGTGGTAACTTCAATTGATAGGACATGATTTGGAAAGGCACACACCTGTCTATATAAGGTCCCACAGTTGACAATGTATGTCAGAGCAAAAATCAAGCCTTGATGTTGAAGGAATTGTCTGTAAAACACAGAGATAGGATTGTGTTGAGGCACTGATCTGGGGAAGGGTACCAAAACATTTCTTAAATGGAAGAAGTTTGGAATCCCCAAGACTCTTCCTAGAGCTGGCCGCCCGGCCAAAGAGCTGGCCGCCCGTCTGGAGGAGACCTGGCAGCATCCCTAAGATGAAGCATACTGGTAGCAGCATCATGCTGTGGGGATTTTTTTCATCGGCAGGGACTGGGGAGACTTGTCAGGATCAAGGGAAAGATGAACAGAGCAAAGTACAGAGAGATCATTGATGAAAACCTGCTCCAGAGCACTCAGGACCTTAGATTGGGGTGAAGGTTCACCTTCCAACAGTAACAATGACCCAAAGCACACAGCCAAGACAACGCAGGAGTGGCTTTGGAAAACAAATCTCTGAATGTCCTTGAGTGGCCCAGCTAGAGCACAGACTTGAACCTGATCGAACATCTCTGGAGAGACCTGAAAATAGCTGTGCAGCGACGCTCCCCATCCAACCTGACAGAGCTTGAGAGGATCTGCAAAGTAGAATGGAAGAAACTCCCCAAATACAGGTGTGCCAAGCTTGTAGTGTCATACCCAGGAAGACTCGAGGCTGTATTCGCTGCCAAAGGTGCTTCAACAAAGTACTGGGTAAAAGGTCTGAATACTTACGTAAATGTGATATTTCAGTTTTGAATTTGTCATTAATGTCCTTAAAATGTATAAAAACCTGTTTTTGTTCCGTCATTATGGGGTATTTGTTTATCCATTAGAATAAGGCTGTAATATAGCAACATTTGGAAAAAGTCAAGGGGTCTGACTACTTTCCGAATCCACTGTAGGTTGGTTTGGCTTAGTTCGGTTGCTCAGTAGTGTGAAGGACATTTTACTGCAAATTGTCATAGTATCTGTTTGAGAATGGTGTTTTCCCTCTCTCTGGCTGCCGTGTCTAGCACTCACAGTCAACACTGTTTATAACGAAGCCTCTTCTCAGCTCCCATCCAAATTCGATGGCATGCCTCATCTTCACATTCTGTTTGACCTTGCAGACACAAGTACACAACTCCCGAGCACAACAGATGCTAACGGTTTCACCTCCTTACCACCATCATCGGTCGCCTTGAGGGAATCTTGTGAGGGAATCTTGTGAGGGAATTTTGTGAGGGAATCTTGACACGTACACAGTCCTCCTTTTACCCTTGGTCACTGTCCTCTTGAGTTGACAATGTTTATTCAACGGATTTCTGAAGGTCCGGGTAGACTCTATTTACGCGAGGGAGACAGGATGGGGGTGCTGCTTCTTACCATATCAAATATTTGTAACCGGTGAGTCATCATGAGTGAGAAAAATCCATTGTGACACTCGTGAATGTGCAGTGCATCTCAAATCGGTGATGAGGTCATTGGTTTTCGGGCACCACAGTTGCTCTCCTCCTCTCCTCTTTTCCTCGTGCAGGTTTTCTCTTTTTCTTTCTTCTCGCCAGTGAAACGGTTTGAGTGGGTAAGGCCACACTGTCATCAGTGGAGGAGCCTCACCTGTAATTTGCAGCACGCTGCTCTGTGGCGGTGAGGTCGTTCCCATTCACTGGCATAGCGGGCTGTGCGGTCCTGTGTTGCATTTTTACCACTGCTTATGCTACCTATAGCCTACCCGCTGCACACAGACGACGTCTATTCCGTGTTGGTTCAACGTAATTTCGTCGGAATGGTGTGGAAACAACGTCGATTCAACCAGTGTGTGCCCAGGGGGGTAGTTAAACCAGACTGACTGCAACATTCAGCTTTGTTTAACCAGGTTAGTATGTACAGGATATGTACCAGTAGTCACCGCTATGTATCCAAAGACACTTATCTTCAATGACACGTGAAGCAATGTCATAAAAGGGATCATTCAGTCACGTGGAGAAGCTTTCTCTTCCTCTAAAACTAACCAAGTGATAAAACTGACCAAGTGGTTCCTCTACTGTAAATTGGTCTCTGTTCAGTTATTCTGATGAGAAAACCCACCAGGGGAGAGGCCATCTCCATTTCAACCAGGCTTTCCCATTCATCTGCCGAATTAGCTGCACTGAAATCGACTCGACCCCAAACCTCACCTGTCCTCTCACCTCCCTCTCTCTTCTTTCTTATCCTCTCTCCTCTCTCCCTCAGACGAGCATGTTCAGCACGCGGGCACTCACGCTCCTGTCCTCTGTGTTTGGGGCTTGCGGCCTGCTCCTGGTGGGCGTGGCTGTGTCCACAGACTATTGGCTGCTGATGGAGGAGGGCGTGGTTCTGCAGCAGAACCAGAGCATGGAGGTCAGGATGGCCCTGCACTCTGGCATGTGGAGGGTCTGCTTCGTGGCAGGTATGCTGGAATAGACACATTTTGTTTATATGTACAGAAGCACACATGAACGTATTGTACACATAATGCTTTGTGGCAGGTTTCACATGAGGAAAGCGCTACGTATAAACAGTAGTTCATATGTACAGAGGCACACAGTACCTTACTGTAATGCTTTGTGGCAGGTTTCACGTGAGGAAAGCGCTACGTATAAACAGTAGTTCATATGTACAGAGGCACACAGTACCTTACTGTAATGCTTTGTGGCAGGTTTCACATGAGGAAAGCGCTACGTATAAACAGTAGTTCATATGTACAGAGGCACACAGTACCTTACTGTAATGCTTTGTGGCAGGTTTCACGTGAGGAAAGCGCTACGTATAAACAGTAGTTCATATGTACAGAGGCACACAGTACCTTACTGTAATGCTTTGTGGCAGGTTTCACATGAGGAAAGCTCTACGTATAAACAGTAGTTCATATGTACAGAGGCACACAGTACCTTACTGTAATGCTTTGTGGCAGGTGTCACGTGAGGAAAGCGCTACGTATAAACAGTAGTTCATATGTACAGAGGCACACAGTACCTTACTGTAATGCTTTGTGGCAGGTTTCACATGAGGAAAGCGCTACGTATAAACAGTAGTTCATATGTACAGAGGCACACAGTACCTTACTGTAATGCTTTGTGGCAGGTTTCACATGAGGAAAGCGCTACGTATAAACAGTAGTTCATATGTACAGAGGCACACAGTACCTTACTGTAATGGTTTGTGGCAGGTTTCATGTGAGGAAAGCGCTACGTATAAACAGTAGTTCATATGTACAGAGGCACACAGTAGCTTACTGTAATGCTTTGTGGCAGGTTTCACATGAGGAAAGCGCTACGTATAAACAGTAGTTCATATGTACAGAGGCACACAGTACCTTACTGTAATGCTTTGTGGCAGGTTTCACATGAGGAAAGCGCTACGTATAAACAGTAGTTCATATGTACAGAGGTACAGTATCTTACTGTAATGCTTTGTGGCAGGTTTCACATGAGGAAAGCGCTACGTATAAACAGTAGTTCATATGTACAGAGGTACAGTATCTTACTGTAATGCTTTGTGGCAGGTTTCACATGAGGAAAGCGCTACGTATAAACAGTAGTTCATATGTACAGAGGCACACAGTACCTTACTGTAATGCTTTGTGGCAGGTTTCACATACTACGTATAAACTAGTTCATATGTACAGAGGCACACAGTACCTTACTGTAATGCTTTGTGGCAGGTTTCACATGAGGAAAGCGCTACGTATAAACAGTAGTTCATATGTACAGAGGTACAGTATCTTACTGTAATGCTTTGTGGCAGGTTTCACATGAGGAAAGCGCTACGTATAAACAGTAGTTCATATGTACAGAGGTACAGTATCTTACTGTAATGCTTTGTGGCAGGTTTCACATGAGGAAAGCGCTACGTATAAACAGTAGTTCATATGTACAGAGGCACACAGTACCTTACTGTAATGCTTTGTGGCAGGTACTGGAATCAACATAGGCTATATTTCACATTTCGTTCTGTCACACACACACACACACACACACACACACACACACACACACACACACACACACACACACACACACACACACACACACACACACACACACACACACACACACACACACGTGTTTTATTGTTACCCCATTGTCTTGCGTCAGATCGCATCACTCATACACGGAGCTCATCCCTCAATGGTTGTCACTAGTTACCAAAGCCACAAAGTCAGAATTGGCTATATTGTAAAAAAAAGTTTTTTTAAAAAGGGGGTTTTGGTCTTAATTTAGGGTTCGGGTTAAGCATAATGTTAGCAGTGGGGTTAATATACACTGCTAAACCTTTATACCACACCATGTTTTTGCTTTGTCATTATGCGGTATTGTGTGTAGATTGATGAGGGAAAACATTTATTTAATCCATTTTAGAATAAGACTGCAACGTAACAAAATGTGGAAGAATTCAAGGGGTCTGAATAGTTTCCGAATGCACTGTATACTTACTTATATTGTGTATTTAAAGAGTAATACACTGAGTATACAAAGCATCAAGAAACCTGCTCTTTGGAACGTTTTCAACACATTGAGTCAATGTCCCAAACATTTGAGACTGTTCTGAGGGTAAAAGGGTGTGTAAACTCAATATTAGGAAGGCATTCCTAATGTTTTGTACACTCAGTGTATAATTAAGTGATAAGGCCTGCGAAGACAGTGTTTTGGAGGATATATTGGCACGGGTGCCGTTACACCCGAGACGAAGAATAGTAACTTAGAGCACCCAAACAAAACTCTAATTAAAAACTCTTAAATCAATTGCTATAGTATTATAATGAGGTTTTCTCTAAAGCAGCTCATGGTCACACAGGGATTGAAAAAACATTGTGAAAAGTGGGCAAAATTAGTAAGAATGAGGCAGGTGTATTTGAGCGTGCATTATCACCTGAGCATTATCACGGGCTTCAGTGAGCATGGAAGTGAACTGGGTAAGTGAAAGAGCTACTGTACCTCTATGCTAACGTTATCTAGCTATAGAGCTACCGCATTTAGCTCACGACTTCCATCTAAATAACACTGATAAAACCAACTAAATGTTAACATGTCTGCCAGCTGTTGGTAGCTAACTGCTGGTGCTATCATACTATACATAAACTCAGCAAAAAAAGAAACGTTCCTTTTTCAGGACCCTGTCTGTCAAAGATAATTAGTAAAAATTCAAATAACTTCACAGATCTTCATTGTAAAGGGTTTAAACACTGTTTCCCATGCTTGTTCAATGAACCATAAACAATTCATTAACATGCACCTGTGGAACGGTCGTTAAGACACTAACAGGAGGGGGACCGATTTGGAGGTGGAGGGTCCGTCATGGTCTGGGGCGGTGTATCACAGCATCGTCAGACAGAGCTTGTTGTCATTGCAGACAATCTCCACGCTATGCGTTACAGGGAAGACATCCTCCTCCCTCATGTGGTACCCTTCCTGCAGGCTCATCCTGACATGACCCTCCAGCATGACAATGCCACCAGCCATACTGCTCGTTCTGTGCATGATTTCCTGCAAGACAGGAATGTCAGTGTTCTGCCATGGCCAGCGAAGAGCCCGGATCTCAATCCCATTGAGCACATCTGGGATCTGTTGGATCGGAGGGTGAGGGCTAGGGCCATTCCCCCCAGAAATGTCTGGGAACTTGCAGTTGCCTTGGTAGAAGAGTAGGGTAACATCTCACAGCAAGAACTGGCAAATCTGGTGCAATCCTTGAGGAGGAGATGCGCTGCAGTACTTAATGCAGCTGGTGGCCACACCACATACTAACTGTTACTTTTGATTTTGACCCCCCTTTGTTCAGGGACACATTCTTCCATTTCTGTTAGTCACATGTCTGTGGAACGTGTTCAGTTTATGTCTCAGTTGATGAATCTTGTTATGTTCATACAAATATTTACACATTAAGTTTAAGTTTGCTGAAAATAAACACAGTTGACAGTGAGAAGCCGTTTCATTTTTTGCAGAAAAAGAGTAGTTTTGGCTACGCCAGAGGTCACTGTTACGGTAGAGAGCCCTATGGCTGGGGCCAAAACGATGTGTGTGGAGGACTTGTCGGATGGATCCGCGCGGGTTGATGCAACACCTAAAGTAGAATTTTATTCTGACATCTACATGGACTTGGGCAGTGGTCTCCAAGGCTTTCCTAGTCAATCGCCAAATACTTCAGTAAAAAGCCCAACGATAGCCTTGCTTTCCTGGATTTTATTTGTTTTGCGCTGCTTGAGGTAGCGGCACGTGTTTCGGGTTGCCATGGATTTTTAACCATTTCATTGCGTCTGACGGTACAAACTGCACCTACCCGGCAGGCACTGAGACCAAATGAACTGCACAGATTGACCTACCGCTGGCCAATCAGATAGCTCCGATCCCAGTGTCTGCAGAAAATACGGTATGTCATTGGTCTGCAGCTTTCACGAGCCCACGGCAAAGTTGATAGTCAACTCTACTGTGTGAGATTTCAAATCTTTAAAAAACATCACTAAAGACCGACAAATACAGCAAAGAGCTGCTGTTTTTATGAGTGAGTTCATGTTTAAGATTATATTCAGCACTGTCAACACTTTATTCAACACATTGCTTCCTTATTATATATATATTATTTTTTTATATATTATTATATATATTATTATATTATATATATATTATTTTCCCCTAACCCTAGTGTCAAATAAAAAATAATAATAATAAAAAGGTCACATACACATGGTTAGCAGATGTTAATGCGAATGTAGCGAAATGCTTGTGCTTCTAGTGCCGATCGTGCAGTAATATCTAACAAGTGATCTACCAATTTCACAACAACTACCTCATACACACAATGTAAGGGGACGAATAAGAATATGTACATATAAATATATGGATGAGCGATGGCCATGCGGCATAGGCAAGATGCAGTAGATGGTATAGAGTACAGTATATACATATGAGATGAGTAATGTAGGGTATGTAAACATTGTATAAAGTGGAATTGTTTAAAATGACTAGTGATACATTTATTACATCCAATTTTTAATTAGAAAAGTGTTTAGAGATTTGAGTCAGTATGTTGGCAGCAGCCACTCAATGTTGGTGAGGGCTGTTTAACAGTCTGATGGCCTTGAGATAGAAGCTGTTTTTCAGTCTCTCGGTCCCAGCTTTGATCCACCTGTACTGGCCTCGCCTTCTGGATGATAGCTGTCACGACCGTCTGAAGAAGTAGACCAAGGTGCAGCGTGGTGAGCGTACGTTACTTTTATTTTGTAAATATCGCCAACAAAACAAGAAACAAAGAAACGACCGTGACGCTTACAAGGGCTATAGTGCCACTAACAAAGACAACTTCCCACAAATACAAAATGGAAAAAGGCTCCTTAAGTATGATACCCAATCAGAGACAACGATAGACAGCTGTCCCTGATTGAGAACCATACCCGGCCAAAACATAGAAATACAAAAACATAGAAAACAGAACATAGAATGCCCACCCAAATCACACCCTGGCCAATCCAAATAGAGACATAAAAAGGCTCTCTAAGGTCAGGGCGTGACATTAGCGGGTTGAACAGTCAGTGGCTCAGGTGGTTGTTGTCCTTGATGAACTTTTTGGCCTTCTAGTGACATCAGGTGTAGGTGTCCTGAAGGGCAGGTAGTTTACACCCAGTGATGCGTTGTGCAGACCTCACTACCCTCTGGAGCGCCTTACAGTTGTGGGCGGAGCAGTTGCCGTGCCAGGTGGTGATACAGCCCGACAGGATGCTCTCGATTGTGCATCTGTAAAAGTTTGTCAGGGTTTTTGGTGACAAGCCACTGTAGTGTCGTCTGAAAACTTGATGATTGAGTTGGAGGCGTGCTTGGCCACGCAGTCCTGGGTGAACAGGGAGTGCTTCAATCGTGCTTCCAATGCTTCAATAGGTAATCTATGTTTGTTAACTTTCTATTAAAACATATTGTAATGAGATCACTTCTTTCTTTCGGGATATGAAAACCGAGTATGTCTGCTTTACCGTCAGACCGTTGTATTGGTAATGTACACGGTAATGTAAAAGGTGCATTTTTTTGTGATCCAGAGAGGTTAGAACAAGTATCTAGATCATCTATGAGGATGTGGAAGGCTGCAAATTGTGGATTTAAAAGAAAACATGAATCATCAGCATACAATGGCGCCATTGTTTATAATCCCTGGATTTCTAGGCCCTTGATATTATTGTTGGATCTGATTTTAATAGGTAACACTTCGATGGCCGTAATAGGTAGATATGCGATAGTGGACAACATTGTTTTACTCCTCTTGACAGTTTAAAAATGACTGAGAAGTAGCCATTTTTTTATATTTTACACCTAAGGTTACTATATATAATGTTAACCCATTGTATAAGAGATTCTCCAATATTGAAATATTCCAGGCATTTAATATACATTCCAGTCATACTTTATCAAAAGCCTTTTTAAAGTCAGCTACCAATACCATAACTGGTTTGATGGATTTTTCATACTGTACTATTGTTTCCAGTACTTGTCTGATATTATCTCCAATGTATCATCCATGGAAAAAACCTGACTGATTAGGATGAATAATATCCTACAATACCTTTTTAATTCTAAGCGCTATGAACTTTGTTAGAATTTTTGCATCACAACACTGAAGTGTCTGGGTCCTCCAATTTTTTAGATGGACTGGATCTTTATACAGTATTTACCACTTGGGTCCTGTTTCAGTAATAATGAAATCAGACCTTGTTGAGTATCTGATAATCTACCATTTTTATCCGTACAACAGAGCATAATTTGCTAATTGAGAGGTGCCGGAACCAAAATTGAGCTCGAGTGGGGGAGTTCTGAGGTACCATCAGCATTGCATGCATATGGTCGCATTTGCGTAGTGCCATAGAGCAGTAGAGTCGAGGCACTTACAGAAGTTGCACACATGGGGTCTGGGAAAAATGTGTCTTCTTAGAAATGTATTTCATGCAATTCTACATCATTTGGCAGAATCTCTGGCGGAATCTTTTTTAATACCGCACAAATGATCGAGATGGCAGGCCTCTTTGACACTGACAAACTGACATCAATAAAAACGACCTTGTCTTGAATCTATCAAAGGCCTAGGTGTGTGGAGACATATTGTAGGCTACAATACGAGGAGGACATTTTAGTCCTAAAAATGCCAGTTTCACTGATTTACCCAATGATGCGCATCTCACTCGCTGTTGATGGCCGATGCGCGCATGCCAAAAATCCGAGCTCCTTGTTTTACTTTGTATAACAATATCTGGAAGTTGATCAAATCTTTTGGTAGCCTACAGCATAGAGTCTTCTCTTTTCAGCAGTAGCCTATTGCTTTCCAACCTGTGTTTTCCCTTGATTGTATTTGAAATAGTTTTTTCTGCATGCTGTTTGTGTCACGGACAGATTTGCCGCACGTTCCCGACTGTAGGCTATTCCTTGTTATTGGCCTACAATCCACAGCTCGGCTATTTTTAAAAGAAGCTATTTATCCTCCGTGGCTAAATGATAGTCCTTCTCGTGGTGTAGTAGGCTATTCTGGATGATTCCATTACTTTCTGAACAGGCAAATGTACTGTATTTCAATTTATTAGGGGTGCTGCAGGTCCTTGATTCAATGATTTCTATAAGGAAATAAAGGGTGATGTCAACGCTGGAGGATGAGCGACACAGGCTCATGTCTATCAGGGCAGAGAGGGAGAGATCATAGAAAGTGAATCTCATTTTAGTTATGTAAGAGATACAGGCACGCTTCTATAACACAATCACAGCCACGCGCTGGTCTCACACATAGGCCTACAGTAGGTTACAATGCCTGTGCAGAAATCTACTTTTTAACATTACGTTTTTTTTGTGTGGGGGCAGGAGAATTAATGAAGAGGCAACTTGAATGAACTTTGATTTTTACATGACAAAAAGTGACAATTATTTTTCATGCCACAAGAGTTGCAGGATCCGACCAACTAGCTTCTTGAACAAAACAGTCCAAAACGGAGAAGTGCCAGGATCCGGCTCAAATTAAGCACTAATTGAATACTTTTATAAGCCATAAAACGCCCTCTCCCTGTCCACTCGCGATACAACGTGTATTGATTGACTTGCGTTGTTATTGTTAGCGGCTTGTGTCTACTTAATATCGAGGAGTATTTCACATTCTCCGGTCATACGAGTAACAACATGAATTGGTGCATGTGTCAGAAATAATGAAGTGCGACTCGAGTTCTGCCATCAGCTCGAAGACGGTGCCCCATTTTTAGTCAATCAGCAGCACTCAGTGGAGTTCTCTGCTGCTGTTTCTCTCTTTCTCTCTCTCTCTCTCTCTCTCTCTCTCTCTCTCTCTCTCTCTCTCTCTCTCTCTCTCTCTCTCTCTCTCTCTCTCTCTCTCTCTTTACAAGTGTGATCATATATATATATATATATATATATAAATGGTCTGAGAAGAACATTGGCGGGGCAATTCAAGAATAGCCCATATGCAGTGATAATGTACTAAACCTATAGCCTACTGCACAAACCTCATTGTTACATAACTGTTTTTAATAGGTTAATGTTGCATATGCTTACGTCAGAAGAGGTTGGTGACCACAGGGCTAGGGCATCACGATGATATTCCCTACACTGGATTGACTGCAGATTTTAGGAACGGAAAATTGAATGTGTTGGGTCTGGCTGCCCGGTGTGGGGGCTGGCTGCCCGTTGTGGGGTCTGCACGCTGCGGTAATTCGGCCATTCTGTGGCTCTGGGGGGGGGATTTGCCGAGTGCGGGCTGTACTGAAATGTGACGCTTCGCATTGGATCCGACGATGGATCTGATGGCATTTCTAAGAAGCCCCGGAGACAGGATTTCTTTGGAGGTGTGGATTGTGGATTTAGCTTATTTCTTGATCTTAAAATCAATGTTGTCATTGTTTTTCAATTAAAAAAAAGTGCACACCAGTTTAAAATGTACAGGGCGGCAGTGGTAAGAGTGTTGGACTAGTTCAAATCCCCGAGCTGACAAGGTACAAATCTGTCGTTCTGCAGTTAACCCACTGTTCCTAGGCCATCATTGAAAACAAGAGTTTGTTCTTAACTGACTTGCCTAGTTAAATAAAGGTAAAAGAAAACAAATACAGTAGGCTTCAAGTAATATGTTCCTCCACCGCGTGAGTCATAGAAATTATGATTTTGCGTCCGGAGGTTCCAGCGGTCTTCGTGGTTTTTATATGCAGGGAGCATAAATTGTACAATTCTATACTAACAAATACTTCTTCAAGCTTGAAGTCGGAAGTTTACATACACCTTAGCCAAAAACATTTAAACTCAGTTTTTCACAATTCCTGACATTTAATCATTGCAAAATATTCCCTGTCTTAGGTCAGTTACGATCACCACTTTATTTTAAGAATGTGAAATGTCAGAATAAAGGTATTCCAGCCTTTATTTCTTTCATCACATTCCCAGTGGGTCAGAAGTTTACATACTCAATTAGTATTTGGTAGCATTGCCTTTACATTGTTTAACTTGGGTCAAACATTTTGGTTATCCTTCCACAAGCTTCCCACAATAAATTGGGTGAATTTTGGCCCATTCCTCCTGACAGAGCTGGTGTAACTGAGTCAGGTTTGTAGGCCTCCTTCCTCACACATGCGTTTTCAGTTCTGCCCACACATTTTCTATAGGATTTAGGTCATGGCTTTGTGAAGGCCACTCCAATACCTTGACTTTGTTGTCCTTAAGCCATTTTGCCACAACTTTGGAAGTATGCTTGGGGTCATTGTCCATTTGGAAGACCCATTTGCGACCAAGCTTTAACTTCCTGACTGATGTCTTGAGATGTTGCTTCAATATATCCACATAATTTTCCTACGTCATGATGCCATATATTTTGTTAAGTGCACCAGTCGCTTCTGCAGCAAAGCACCCCCACAACATGATGCTGCCACCCCGTGCTTCACGGTTGGGATGGTGTTCTTCGGCTTGCAAGACTCCCCCTTTTTCTTCCAAACATAACAATGGTCATTATGGTCAAACAGTTCTATTTTTGTTTCATCAAACCAGAGGACATTTCTCCAAAAAGTATGATCTTTGTCCCCATGTGCAGTTGCAAACCTTAGTCTGGCTTTTTTTTATAGCGGTTTTGGAGCAGTGGCTTCTTCCTTGCTGAGCGGCCTTTCAGGTTATGTCGATATAGGACTTTAACTGTGGATATAGATACTTTTGTACCTGTTTCCTCCAGCATCTTCACAAGGTCCGTTGCTGTTGTTCTGGGATTGATTTGCACTTTTTGCACCAAAGTACGTTCATCTCTAGGAGACAGAATGCGTCTCCTTCCAGAGCGATATGACGGATCCCATGGTGTTTATACTTACGTTCTATTGTTTGTACAGATGAACGTGGTACCTCCAGGCGTTTGTTCAGCATTGAATGTGTGGACTAGGTTAGCTTCCTATTATTTTCATATGAAGTGACTGGCTTCGAACAACGTTAGCAAGCTAATGCCATGGACAAATTTAAGTTAGTTGTTGTGCACACATTGTCAAACTCCAGAAATACTGTCCTGTCAAGCACCAAACATCTTAGCTAGATGTACAAATTAGCTAATAAGACTTTCTCTGAAAAAAAAAACATATTACGGACCAATTTTAGGGTGAAATAGGATTCATTAGGCAATGTTACCTAGGTCATATCAGAGAGGGAGGTGGGGCATGGCATGTAGTGACGATTGATTACACACCACACCTACCAAGTAGTGCCATGCGAGAGTTTGGTTCAATAGGGTCTGGCTCTGACAGATATGTGTACAAGCTAGCTAGTGTGTACTAGCTAGTGTGCATGTAGTGACGTAATCAGTGGAGGATCCTCAGAGGAGGAAGGGGAGGACCATCTTCCAAAATGAAGAAGAAGCAAGAGAGAGAGAGAGAGAGAGATAAAACAAAAATGTAAAATCAGTATCAGTTTTACTTACTTAGTTAGCAAATACAGCTAGCTAGTTTAGCCTACTCAAACACTCTGCTCAAACTAAGGGATGCTATGTTAGCTAGCTGGCTATGACTATCCAACACAACACTGGAACTTTTCCAAATCAAGGTAAGCTTTTGGTTTTACTAATTTAATGCCACCTTGGCCTGCCGGTGTAAGTGCTAAACTGCTTACTGACTGTACACTGTAACTGTAACGTTAGTGCATGATTGTAACGTGTTAGTTATATTAGCTATGTTGACAATGATGTTACTTTAGCTAATATGGTGAAAATGATGTAGGCTGTGAGTAGGGGTTATGATATGGTTTGGCTTACAAATGTTTTTTTTGCCTGGTCACATACAGCTGATGTGTTGTGCGTTGAATCCCACAAGCGAAGAGAAAAGGTGAGAGGAGTAGATACAACGTGATACAACGTGGCTGCTATGAAAGTGAACTGTGTTACGTGTGATCATGGGCAATTCTGTTGAAAAATGTTTCTTAAACGCAAACTCTTGTTGCAACTGTTAAACTAATAATTACACCCCAAATCAGCAAGATGCAGGCTAGAGTAGCGGTATTGAATGTGTCAACAAAGCATCCTTCACTCATACTGCCAAACATACCCTCGTATAACTGACCATCCTTCCGATCCTCGACTTCGGTGATGTCATCTATAAAATAGCCTCCAACACTCTTACTCAACAAACTGTATGCAGTCTATCACAGTGCCATCCATTTTGTCACCAAAGCCCCATACACTACCCACCATTTCGACCTGTACGCTCTCGTTGGTTGGCCCTCGCTTCATACTCGTCGCCAAACCCACTGGCTACAGGTTATCTACAAGTCTCTGCTAGGTAAAGCCCCGCCTTATCTCAGTTCACTGGTCACCATAGCACCACCCACTCGTAGCACGTGCTCCAGCAGGTATATCTCACTGGTCACCCCCAAAGCCAATTCCTTCTTTGGTCGTCTTTCCTGCCAGTTCTCTGCTGCCCTTGACTGTAACGAATTGCAAAAATCTCTGAAGCTGGAGACTCACATCTCCCTCACTAGCTTTAAGCACCAGCTGTCAGAGCAGTTTACAGATCACTGCACCTGTACTTAGCCTATCTGTAAACAGCCCATCTATCTACCTACCTCATCCCCATACTGGTATTTATTTATTTTGCTCCTTTGCACCCCAGTATCTCTACCTGCACATTCATCTTCTGCCGATCTACCATTCCAGTGTTTAATTGCTATATTGTAATTACTTCGCCACCATGGCCTATTTATTTCCTTAACTTACCTCATTTGCACTCACTGTATATAGACTTTTTGTTTTCTTTTGTTCTACTGTATTATTGACTGTATGTTTTGTTTATTCCATGTGTAACTCTGTGTTGTTGTATGTGTCGAATTGCTACGCTTTATCTTGGCCAGGTCGCAGTTGCAAACGAGAACTTGTTCTCAACTAGCCTACCTGGTTAGATGAAGGTGAAATAAAAAAATTAAAATTAAACTGTAGACCTGTCCATTTATCAATGCCTGTTGCCTCAAATTTTTCTCTCGACTCGTGTGCACCTACATTGTAAACTTTCATTCATAGGCTAGATTGTAGCAACCTCATGATGGGTAGAGGGAAAATCTATCATGTAGTAGTAGTATCATGTAGTAGCCTAAACCTATCACTGTTACACTGAACTGGGTGAGTGGAATATGAATGACAGTCATCCAATATGCTCTAATATAAATAAGGCCATGCTCATGAAAAACAAAAATTGTCCTCCCGCATCTTAAACGGCACCGGCTCCACTGGACATAATGCATGTAGTGACATAATGCTAATGGCGGTTGTACTGTTACAAGTACGCTCAATGGCAATGGTCGCGGTGTGTATTAGGTGCAGCGTGTAGTGGTCCCAGCGTGTAGTTACTGCAGTCCGACGATACATTTTATTGGACAGATCAGTGCAGGCGGAATCGACGCGCTATCTGACGTAAGACGATGATTGTTACCCATGACTCAGAGGCATCAGTCTGCTAAAGTTGAAAGGAACGCTTAAGGAAGAATGTACACACACACACACACACACACACACACACACACACACACACACACACACACACACACACACACACGCACGCTCCTTTAGCCAGAGTTATACTGGTGGCCTTCCAGCAGAATGGCGTTGTTTGCGCTGGTGCCTGGTACACAAGGTGGAATGTGGCTTTCCTCGCCGACTGTTCACCTCTGTGCCACTCTGATTAGGTGTCCCGCCCCCTGTCCAAATTCCAGGTTAACGACTTACTCCCTATTCCACCCCAAGTGTTTCTTCTGCTCATCTGTCTCTGTCTCTCTCAGGACCTGAAAAGGGGAGATGTGTAGCATCGGAATACTTCACCACTGAAGCTGAGATAGACATCGTGACCGAAAACACTGCAAATATACTAAGTAAGTGACAACAGGGAGAAACGTGCAGGAAAAGAACCCCTGCATGTCATTGTGTCATTGCTTTACGCACCTTATGGCTCTATCCAGGAAACATGGTGAGGCAAAATGGTTCCCAACCTCATTCATTTAAAACCTGTGTTGAACACTGCGGAAGATCCCCTTTCTTTATTTATCAACTATTTAAGTGATTCAAGATATGGAAACTTGGGAAAACCTTGTAAGGCGTAGAACATTGTGGACCAAAAGTGGACTATATAGACCACAATGGGACCTGACACGCTACGACAAAGGACATTATCATTACTACAGAGTATTGTTTTGTACAGCTGGCTGCAGGCATAACAACCTGTAGGGAAGGATAAACTGATGCAGGAAATGTGTTCTTGGGAAATGTTACTTGATCCTTATTTTGTATGATTTCCTTTCTTCGTGATTGACAAGTGAAACAATTGAATTTAGAATGGTGGGGGCTAGTATTACATAAAGTATTTATGTCGGTACAAAATTGCTCCCAACCTCAGTTCAAGTCAACCTCTGTGACTACTCCATAAAGACTTTATAGTCATGTAAGAAAGGAAGTGAAGGAAGATTTTTCTCACTCGTGACGTTTTTTCATTGTCCTTTTCTTTTTCTTTAACCTTATGTTCCAAGGCAGGTCAATTAAAAGCAAATGATCATTTACAATGACGGCCTTGCAGACACTTGGCAACAGCACAGAAACATCAGCAGACAGACAGTGGAAATAAAGCAAGGAGAGAAACCATCATACGACACCTATGGCAACAGCTCAACATGGCAACAGCTCAACATGGCACAAACACTGTTAAGCGCAGACAACAACAGCACGGGGCACAAAATAGGCAGAGACGACGCACATCACGACAATAGAGACCACCGCAACACTACATGACAGGAGATCTATGGCAACAGTGCAAAAAACTGTTGTAGGAACAGGCAATAGCACGAGAAACAAAGTAGGCAGCACGGGTAGCAAAGTGTAACAGGAAAACCCTGTTAGAAGAAAAAGTGTCCGACTACAATACAAGTAACATAGCACTACTGAATAGACAAATAGACAAGGTAACAAATAATTGCAGCGCAAGCAGACAGACGTAAAAAAAAAGACACGTTGCCTTAGTTATTGGTTTGCGTAAAACAGCTCAAACATAACAGTTACAAATCGTTTGTGCACGTATATAACAATTTCGACCATTCTTGTTTTTTCTCTCCATGTGTTATGTACTGTGCATTCATTTACAGTACCGGTAAAGTTTTAGAACACCTACTCATTCAAGGATCTTTCTTTATTTTATTTTTTTTTACTATTTTCTACTTTGTAGAATAATAGTGAAGAAATCAAAACTATGAAATAACACGTATGGAATCATGTAGTAAACAAGAAAAGTGGTAAACAAATCCAAATGTATTTAATATTTGAAGATCTTCAAAGTAGCCACCCTTTGCCTTGATGACAGCTTTGCACACTCTTGGCATTCTCTCAGCCAGCTTCACCTGCAATGCTTTTCCAACAGTCTTGAAGGAGTTCCCACATATGCTGAGCACCTCTTGGCTGCTTTTCTTTCACTCTGCGGTCCAACTCATCCCAAACCATCTCACTTGGGTTGAGGTCAGGTGATTGTGGAGGCCAGGTCATCTGATGCAGCACTCCGTCACTCTCCTTCTTGGTCAAATAGCCCTTATAGCCCAAATAGTGTGTTGAGTCTTTTTTTCTTCTTTTTTGGTTACTACATGATTCCATATATGTTATTTCATAGTTTTGATGTCTTCACTATTATTCTACAATGTAGAAAATAGTAAATATAAAGAAAAACTCTTGAATGAGTAGGTGTGCCCAAACTTTTGACTGGTATTGTATTTATTAACTTAATTATTCATCAATAGAGGACACGTGTAACATAAAGCTTTTTTCACTGAACGCGGCTTCATTATCCCAGTGGGACACTGAAACTTGGATTAAAACGATGAAATAAATGTTTCATGTTGAACTTAACTCTCCCTCAATATATCTTTCCCTCTTCTTTCTTTATTTCTCTTGACCGGTTTCCTTCATCAGAGATGGTACGGACGGCCACACCGTTCCCCATGGTTTCGCTGCTTTTCGTCTTCACCGCCTTCGTCATCAGTAACATCGGACACATCCGGCCCCAGCGCACCATCCTAGCCTTCATCTCTGGAATCTTCTTCATCCTCTCAGGTAAGGAGCCACATAAACGTTTCCTATTGGCTGTTGTTTTAATGATGTTCAGTATTCAAGATGCTTATTGGTTGATGAAAGCTGCCAGTGGTATCTAAAATACATTCAGTGTGATCTGGGTCTGGAACTCTCGTGATGGGTTTCTGATTTAGTGGCTTGGCTAACAGTTTATCCTGATCCTCAGTTGTCTATAAGATTACATCATTTTCTATTTGGGGGTATTGCATGTCTTGCTCACAGATGCAAGCCTAGCATGAGACGCTGCTGACAGAGCAGTTATGTGCCCATCTTGTCCTTATTACATGTCACTGACCTGCAGCAGTGAACGATTGCACTGTTTCAGGCGCGAATTTCAGGCTTTTCTAGTAGTTAACTCGATGAAAGGTATTTTCTGTTTATTATTTTTCTACTGAGCCATTTACTTTATGTTCGTATTCTTATCTTTTCTTATTTCTTATTGTTGTTGCATTGTCGAGAATGAACCTGCAAGTAAGCCTTTCGTTGGCCCGTGTAGACCGTGTATATCCTGTACATACAACTTATACAACTTGAAACTTTCTGGGCTGTGAGCTGAGATTTTTTTTTTTTTTTTACAAATAAAACTTAAAATATTGTTAAAACCACAACAGCTTCAGGTAATGTCCTCAAAAAACGACTTGAGAAATCCACTGGACTTGAGAAAATATTCTGTTATTCTGAAACCATTTCAACAAACTGACAGCTCTCTAGTTTTTCCTGCATGACATTGTTCTCAATGTCTGTTCTATAAAAATGTGCTTGCCATGGAATGACATTTCATCATAATTTCACAACACAAATTACTAAAAAAGTCCTGGCAAACAAAACGTTTTCACATCCTGATTCAGGACCAGCTCTCCATACACCTTCTCCTAACCCAAACCATTCTGAAGAAACAGAATGGACGACGCTTCAAACTCCCGGTGCAGCCTGCCTTTCTTCAGAGAGGGACAGTGTTCTCTAGCACGCCCACGCAGAACGGCTGACTGCTGCTGAGATGGAAGCAGGCGAGGCGAGGAGCTAGCAGCAGCTAGCCACACAGCTCCCCCTGCTGACCCAGTAAGGGGAAGCCAGGTCGCTGGTTCCCAAGAGCTTTGGCCGCTGCATCTGCTGCTGCTGCTGCTACTGCTGCCTGCTCGAGCCTGCTGCCTGAATCTCCTCCTGCTGTTGATGTTGTTGTGGTGCTGGTCAGGGTTGATTATGCAGTGGGGCTGTTGTGCTGGTTAATGGTGGAGGAGGATTTCAGGGTCAGAGACAGCAGCAGATGAGGCTGGCCGGCTGGGGAAAAGCACAGACACGTCCTTTAATTAGGTTTTCTTTCTCTTCCACCACTGCTCTTGTCTGTTGTCCTTGTTTATCACAGATTCACAGGCAGTGGTTGGGATTTGGTTTCCATTTAGTATAATGAGGCTAATTTATTGCAAATAATGAATCGTTAACATGTGCTTCAAGAGGAAGTTTTGAGGACATTATTCAGTTGTTTTCTTGTTGCCTTTTAATGCTGTCAGGGTAAATGTGCTCAAATGTTTGGCCATACGAGCTCTTTTCCGTGTGAAGGCAGAAACACGTAGCAAAAATGGTGGCTTTTGGAAGGCTAACTGAGAAAACATTTGAGAAACTATGATATTTTTTTATGCAGTGGTGACACTAATTTAGCTAGTCTAGTGTAATACAGCCGTGGTAGTAGTAGTAGTAGCAATGGTTGGTCATTTGCAGTGTATCGTAATCACATTTTACCATCTATAATTTATGATTCTTGTTTTCGTAAAATAATGTTCTCATAAAAGAACAAGAACAATGGGTCGTCCTCAAACCTCCTGTCTGTATCCTATGCCCTTTTTGCCCTTTGAGTAGACTATTGACTTTGGCTCGAAATATGGTGTTTTTGATCCCATTCCAGCGGTGTGACTATAGGCCACATACTGTCCCACTTTCCAGCTGTCTCGCCCTTTACGTCAAGAGGATCTATTTGGATGCCAAGGCAACAAACAGTCAGAGATGTACTCATATGAACATTCCAACTCTCTCCCTCCATCTTGCCCACTGTGTATCCTCCTGTCTCCAAATCTCTCTCTCGCTCTCCCTACCACCCACCCTCCCCTTCACGTTCACACTCTCTGACCCCTTTCCCCCATCCACTCTTGCCCCTGGCATTTGTCCCTTCCCTCCTCCCTTCCTCTCTCTTTCCTCTACCCTTTCTCCCTCTCTAATTCTAATTTACAATACCCTTTCTCTCTCACTCACTGTTTCATATAATCTTCCCAACCCTGTACACACCTTCTCTCTCCTCTTCCTCTCTCACCCTCCACTGGCTCGCCTCTTCTTCCCTCCTCCTTTCTCTCCCCTCTTCTCTCCCACTCTCCATTCCATCTCGCTCTCTTTCACCTACTCCTTCTCTCGCCTCTCTCTCCCCCGCTTTCCCTCCCTCTCTTTTTCTCTCCATCACCCTCCTCTCCCCCTTCTCAGGGCTGAGCCTGGTGGTGGGCCTGGTCCTCTACATCAGCAGCATCAACGACGAGGTGATGAACCGGCCACGTGAGCCCGAGCACTTCTTCCACTACCACTACGGCTGGTCCTTCGCCTTCGCTGCCAGCTCCTTCCTCCTCAAAGAGGTCAGCACACCAGTGCGCCTGCTAGCGTAGCACCAGACCACTAACCTCCGCTAACTGCTAACCAACGTCTAGCGCAGTACTTCACTGTTAGGATCCCCCCCAACCACCTCGCGTCAACATTCATAAATGTTAATAGCGCACACTTTATGGTGACAGCTCTGTCACAGCGGCAGCTTAAAACGCTGCTGTCGTCACATGAATATACAGTTCGCTCGAGGGCTCTTGTTTTTCTCCAGCCCCTCTGCGGCGGCAAGAGGAAGAGGAGAGGGAATAGTGCTTAGCGCCAGCACCGATGTGCTCAAGTTTCAAGGATGTTGTATCAAGATGTCAGCGATGAATAGTGGATGAGGTGTAAATGCTTTGCGCAACATGAATGCATTTTTGATAATGAGTTATTACACGGAGGAGCGATTTGGTTGAGTCTGAGCATTATTGTCTCTTCAGTGCATTGCAGGGTAGGTTGCTAAGACACTAAGAGGTTTGTGCATCATATTATTAAAATGTTTCATAATTTATATGGATTCAAAAAAAATATTTGTAGATCTTTCAGGATGCGATATTACATCGTGTTGTATTGAGGGGTATTGTGCTTTATTAAAGGCCCAGTGCAGTCAAAAACGAGATTTCCTGTGTTTTATATATATTTCTAAACTGTGAGGTTGGAATAATACTGTGAAATTGTGAAAATTATTACAATGCCATTTTACTGTAAGGGCTGTATGAAAAGAACTCATGAAATGCCATCCTGTTTGGGTGGGATGGAGTTTTGGCCTGCCTGGTGATCAATTAGTTAATATACCAATCAGAAAGAAAGTTGTTTTCGGTTTTCCCCTCCCCACTCAGACCACTCCCAGACAGTCCTAGCAAAATTGTTGCTTGAGAAATGGCTCGTTGCTTTGAAGCAATTGTTCTTTCTTTTTTAAACATTTGCATTGAAAACAATCACAGTAAGGTTACCCACAAGCTATTTGATATTGAGATAAAAATGGCTGCATTGGACCTTTAAATGTTCCAGTATGTATTGTATTTCATGGCCCAGTACTGTATGTCATTTTTATATAATATAATTTATTTTTAGTTAGACTTCTTTTTGCTGTGGTTCAGAGTGTGCCTGATGTATGTATGATGGCCCAATGTGTCACTTATGACTTCTTTATGATGTTGTTTCAGTTTCATGTCATGCGTTAATATGAGTCATGGTATCTCATCGTGTGCTTGGGCTGCTCTCTCCCAGGGGGCTGGGGTGATGTCAGTGTACCTCTTCATGAAGCGCTACGCCGAGGAGGAGATGTACCGGCCCCACCCATCCCTCTACCGCCCCCGCCTGTCCGAGTGCAGCGACTACAGCGGCCAATACCTTCATCCCGAGTCGTGGCCACCTCCAAAGAGGGGCCGCAGCGCGTCTGAAGTCTCCAGCGACATCTCCATCCAGCTGAACCAGACGCCCCCGCCGCCCAAGGGCAGCTCCATGCAGCAGCAGCAGGCCCCGTCCTCTGGCCCCTCCTCGGGCTCCAGCTACCAGCCGTCCTCCTCCTCCTCCTCCTACCCCCACCACTCCATGTCCTCCCACCCCCTCCACTCCAGCCACCACACCATGTCCTCCCACCCCAGCGGGCCCCCTCCCCAGTCCATGCCCATGGCCATGCCCCCCTCTGCCCAGCCCCCTCCCCGATACCACCAACACATGCACATGAGTGCCTCGCCGTGCTAGAAGGGGGGAGTGAGGGATGAGGTAGGGAGGGGAGGGGGGGATAGACAGAGCAGGGGTTGGCTCTGTCGTACATCCAACACACAGAGACAGATGCAAACACACACACACACACATGCACACATACGTGCACACACAGAAGTGTGGGAGGAGAGATGGAAGAGGTGAGGAAGGAAGGATATTTAGGAGATCAAGAGAAAGAAGGGAATGAACGAAGGAAAGAAAACGAGATGGGTGGAGGATGATTCACAATGGATGCTGTGCTTAAAATGAAGACAGATATTCTAAAAGAGGGAGAGAGAGAGGGAGGGATATGATCATCATTTACACAATAAGAAAAAGAGGGAGGAGGGGGGGGGGTTATAAGAAAGGGTGATGCTGTTTCAGAAGAAAAATAATTTTGCATTTCAAGCACTAACACACACAAGAATCAAGAACAAATTGTATATGCATAGAAATTTATACTTAAACTGTATAGACATTTTTCTTTCTCTTAAGTCCTGGAAAAACAAATGTTGAAATCTTAACCATGTTTGTCTTTCATGAGATGTGTATTCCTGTATGATTAGTTCTATCATTTCATTCATCGTTTGTATTTGAGAGGCAAGAATTGTGAGTACAAAGACGGAAATCTGAGACATCTGAAGATCATTCAGGGTTCTGTGACTTATCTGCACATACTGTAACATCTCAGACTCCGCAAGGGTTCCAAAATGGTTCTTCGGCTTTCCCCATAGGACAACCCTTTTTGGTTCCATGTAAAATCCTCTGTGAAAAGGGTTCGACATGGATTCTAAAAGGGGTCTAGCTGGAACCAAAAGGGTTCTACCTGGAAAGAAAAAGGGTTCTTCTCCAATGAGGACAGTCTTTAGGTTCTAGCTAGCATCTTTTGTGTGTGTGTGTGTGTGTGTGTGTGTGTGTGTGTGTGTGTGTGTGTGTGCGTGCGTGCGTGCGTGCGTGCGTGCGTGCGTGCGTGCGTGCGTGCGTGTGTGTGTGTGTATAAATGTCCAGGTCATAGGCTTCAGCATCCATTAAAAAAAAACACTTGAATTGTTGTTTCATGTTTTTGACTAAAATGTCATGGTAACAAAGAAAATCCATAACTTTCCATCATTTAGGAATATTTATTTCTGAGAGTATAAAAAAAAGCACCCATTTTACTACGAAGAATGAGAGCCTATTTGCAGATTCCATGAGACATATGATCCTCCTTTGATTGCTAATTAGCTTGAGTGTTCATATTCTGTAGCACATGGCTGCTTACCAGTAGAGTATCTTCCTTCTATTCATAGTTACCAAAAGAGCTTCCCATACAGCAATGGAGTAGATTGATGAAGTAAAGACTGTTTGTTTTGAAATGTTTACTTTTCTCCTTCTGACTGTGACTCGGTATATATAATACATGCTGCCTATGTAGCCTACCTAATGCACAACATGTTTACATTCTATTCTGATGTTTATTGGTATCCTTATACTAAATGCAACACACACACACACACACACAAACCAGCTGCCACAGTCCTGCTATAACTACATTTACTACTATTTCTACTACTAATATCAAAAGAAAGATTGTGACCATTATCATTATCTATGTTTATAAACATCTGTATTATAATAATGTAAGTAAATGCAACTATATATGAATATATAATAAAACCATAGAGGATGTGTGAGAAAGAAAGTGAGAGGTTGATAAGAGTTTAACAATGTCTAATATAAAGCACAGAAATCAACATTGAGTGTACCAAACATTAGAAACCCCTCCTCCCTCCTCAATTTGTCGGGGCGGGGACTCTACAAGGTGTCGAAAGTGCTCCACAGGGATGCTGAACCATGTTGACTCCAACGCTTCCCACAGTTGGGTCTCGTTGGCTGGATGTCCTTTGGGTGGTGGACCATTCTTGATACACACAGGAAACTGTCGAGCGTGGGATAACCCTGCTACCATAGCCCTGTTCAAAGGCACTTACAGTACGTATTTTGTCTTGCCCGTTCACCCTCTGAATGGCACACGTACACCATCCATGTCTCAATTATCTCAAAGCTTAAAAATCCTTCTTTAACCCGTCTCCTCCCCTTCATCTACACTGATAGAAGTGGATTAAACAAGTGACGTCAATAAAGGATCATCGTTTTCACCTGGTCAAGTCTATGTCATGGAAAGAGCAGATATTCTTAATGCTTTGTATACTCAGTGAATTTCACAATAGCGTCTCTTAGTGAATGAAGGTCTAAACGAGAGCAAAACATGTCCAATGGGTCTCTGTAGCGCCACCTAGTGCTTTTGTTGTGAGTCTGATTGCTCTCCATCGAGGTTGAACGTTGCCTTTTGTGTCATGACATTGCTCATTTCTTCCAGCGAACCGATAGCAATTCTGGACTTGGGGGATAGAAGAACGACTTATAACAAAGTCTTGCAATATCTGCCTACAAATAGTGAACTAATTCCCGATCAATGTACAGTCATTTCAATTTGAGACATTGAACTGCATTCCAATTGTTTTCCTAGTATGATGTGGTTGTTTCTCCGAATTCCAGATCTTTTCATGCGACCAGAAAACTTGATCAAATGTTTTTTAATATCTATATTGGTATTTTTTTTATGTAGCAGATGCACATACACATGTGATGAGTGGTAGCATTCGTTTGTTTGGGACCCAGGACAGCGATGTACAGCCAATAATATAGTATAGAGTCAAATATATGAACGCATTAGCAAACAGGACTGGCTCCTGCTGGAGGGAAAACTATAACAAAATAATATTTGTAGCTTGTTCTGTAATCATAATAGGTAGAATAGTGTAGTGGTGTAGTTTTATTAACTCTATAGTGTAAAATATAGTAGGCCTATTCTGATTTGGTGTGAGAGGTTGATTAAGAGAGAGCGGGAGAGAGAGAGAGAGAGAGAGAGAGAGAGAGAGAGAGAGAGAGAGAGAGAGAGAGAGAGAGAGAGAGAGAGAGAGAGAGAGAGAGAGAGGTGAAAGGGGTAGCTATAAGAATTGTATCACATTTTATGTTGTCAATGAAATATCATCATCCTGTTGTTTTCCCTCATTATACTACTCTGCTAAATTGAGGTTTCCTTTCAGAGAGCCATGTCTTGACTAGACCGTGAATGTTATTGGAGTTGAGGACGATTGTGGTTTTTCCGTAGCTCAAGTGAGATTCATTGATTTCCTCAAGCTCCTACTATTGCCTTCACTTGTTTCTCCTCTTGCTTACCACCCCCGGTAAATCCTACCTTTTTGAACTTTATTGATCATTTGTCTTGGTTTGTCTCTCAAATCCCCGTTAATGTAATGTGGGGCAGACTTGTTCCACCTGTCTCTTCTCTTTCTCGGCCTCGTTTTTCACTCTTTCTCCATTTCTTTCTTCTTCTGTTAAGGCACTCTCTTAGAACCTGTCTTTGAGCTTATTAAAATGAACTGTGCCTAACAACAGTAGCGGAGATCAAAGCTATTAATTATTATCAAGATCATTATATAAGTCTTATTGTTGTTACTATTATTATTAGTGTAAATATGTTGCCCATATTTACCACAAAATCAACGGTTTAATGGTAATAATGACAATAATGACATTTTCTTTTTGCTAAGCAATGCACTAATGAATCTGAAGAGATTGTTCATACCTGAGATACCATTTGCTATTGGATCGATGCCTGGGGGTTACTGACTAACGTCATTGTTCCACAACAAATGAATAAATCCTAGAGGTAAACCTGTGTGTGCTTAATGTTTGTGGTCAGATGTCTGGCACACACAATCACACACACACAAAACACACACAATCACACACACACAAACACAATCACACACACACAAACACAATCACACAAACACAATCACAAACACAATCACACACACAAACACACCTACCACTGATGTCAGGAACTTTTAGAGCTGAAAAGATCAACATGGCTAAACTATATTGAGATGAAATCCTGTTTGCACACTGGTGTAGAGAACGAATAGCATGACTGGAGACTGACATACTCAGTATCTTGGTAATGTCCCCTGCTATTGTGTTTTAATCCAAAGCTCTGCTTATTTAAAGCCATACGAAATGTAGCAGTTCTGTGTGTGTGTGTGTGTGTGTGTGTGTGTGTGTGTGTGTGTGTGTGTGTGTGTGTGTGTGTGTGTGTGTGTGTGTGTGTGTGTGTGCGTGCGTGCGTGCGTGCGTATGTGCGTATGTGTGTGTGTCTGTGTGTGTGTAATGGTGTTAATGGGTGTTACGATGTTTTACGTGTGTGTGAACTGTGTGTAGTGTGTGGACCAGAAGTCTCCACAAGAATAGTACCAAACAAAAATTGGGCCAACTGGGGACATTTTGTTGGCCCCCCCACGAGATCAAATGCTATTTCTAGGGGGTTTAGGGTTAAGGTTAGAATTAGTGTTAGGGTTAGAATTAGGTTTAGGGTTAGGAGCTAGTGTTAGGTTTAGGGTTAAGGTTAGGTTTTTGGGTTAAGGTTAGGGTTATGATTAGGGTAAGAGTATGGTTTAGGGTTAGGAAAAATAGGATTTTGAATGGGACTGAATTGTTGGTCTCCACAAGGTTAGCTATACATTACTGTGTGTGTGTGTGTGTGTGTGTGTGTACAGCGGTGGGTGGAGTTTGTGATTTGGAGGCCCCAGGCAGAGGCCAGTCTGAGGCCCCCATGGGTTTTATAGTATAGTTTTAAAGTAGCTGATACATTGTGACAAAATACACCATATTACCAACGATTGTTCTATCTGTGATATTAACAGTGGTGACCTGTTTAGCAAAAAAAGAGTGTGCAAAGCTGTCATCAAGGCAAAGGGTGGCTACTTTGAAGAATCTCAAATATAAAATATATTTTGATTTGTTTAGCACTATTTTGGTTACTACATGAGTTGAATGAGTAGGTGTGTCCAAACCGTTGACTGGTACTGTATATATGTTTTTTGTTGTTGCTTGTTATTTTGGCATTAATACGTGTCACATATCAGTTTCCAAACAAGGCAAAAAAAATCATCATTGAGTTAATAAAGCCGCATACAAACATGGTCTCTTTATTGTTTCCTTGAGTAAGGCAGCTCCAAAATGAAGGTGTTTCAGCTTAGCTCAGTTTTTTCTGTAGTGGTGGGGCAGCCAGCAAAAAATATGGAGCGTATGGGTTGGTAAATGCTCTCTAGTTGCACCGTGATTGGCTTAGTGTTCTGTCACTCATGGGGATACTACATCACCGCAAAATCTACGGGTAGAGCTAAAAATTCAAGCCCCTCGGGTGTGGCCATAGAGTTACATTAGAAGTGCCCATCCAAGAAGGCTCAAGGTCATTGGCCACAGATAAAATTAAGTCAAATCATGTTATATCTACCATAGCTTTGATTGGTCTGATCATGTCAACATCATACTTTCAAAATCTTAGCTAGCAAACTAGACAAGTCATGGATCACGTCGACAATCTACTGGCAAATCCTTTTCAATCCATATGAAGAGAAAGTATAAAGAAAACACATTGGTGCTCATTGGACATAAACATTACACAGGAAGTTGGAAATCACAATTTCAACAATGAGTGGTTTGGAAGGAATCAGTGGCTAACTGCAAGCGTTGCAAAGCAATCACTAGCCTGCTATTCAGTGGAGTGGGTGTGTGGTCCAGGTCTGTGTTTAAAAGTTTATTTTCCAAGTTTAAAAAGATAAACATTCAACACAATGGGCCAGAAAAAGTTGAATACATTGGCCATGCTGTCAATCCAGCATGATTTATGCCTCGTTCAAAACAACTGGAAACTCGGAACTGGGAAATCTCAGACTTCAATAAGTTCTGAAAGCATCATACATCCAGAGAATTCCAGACTTTGATGCCAAAGTTTGATGACAAACATGGCCCACAAGAACAGCCGAGCCACCTTCCAGTTCAAATGAGCACAGCACAACAAGGTGCGTCCAAAAATGTCTTGTATGCTGCTGCATAAAGGATGTAACATGCCAGGGAGATATGTATACTGTAGCTAAGAACGTAATACTAAGTGTACTTTGTGTAGTAAGCTGTTAGTAGCCCATGTGCCTCACTGTAATAATTTGGTGCCTTTCACCCTCATAACTTCACCTACTGTTGGGGAATTATTTTGTAGTACTATTAAAACTTTATATGAATGGGAACAGTTCCATCAAATTAAAGCTTGCCACTTCTCCTAGATTTGATTTGAAAAGAGGAATTAGGCAAGGTTGCCCAAGTTCGCCTTACCTCTTCCTGCTTGCAACCCAACTTCTTACAAGTTTTGTTAAATCCAGCGATATAAAAGGGATCTCTAATGCTGACAGATATTATCATAAGTCAGCTTGCAGATGACACAATCCTCTTTTCGAAAGATGCTGACCAGATTTCTAGAGCAGTCGATGTGATAAATATTTTCTTGTCTTTGCCTAAACTTTAATAAGTGTGAATTGTTTGCTGTTAAAGACTGTGTTATACCTTCTATATGCAATATTCCAGTCAAGGAATAAGTAACATACCTTGGGTTTACCATATCTAAGGATCAACAATTTCAATTTCAACAACATCAATTTCATACCTATTATTGAAAAAAAATTAAAGAAGTTGAATCATTGGTTGGTTGCAGAGGGATTTAATCCTTGAAAGGTAGAGTATGTAGTATTGCTTTCTAAAGCTGAAGGTATCTCCAGACTTACTTATGTAGCCCAGTCCCTACATCTTGACAACAAAATAGGTAAAGCGGTTGACCAGATGCTTTTCAACTTCATCTGGAAAAGTCATACACATTATATTAGGAAATCTGTCGTTATGAACACAAATGAATATGGTGGTCACAATTTTATAGGTTTTCCAACTTTAAATAATACTTTTAAGATGAATTGGGCTGAACACTTCTTAAAGAATCCAACTTTATATCTTCTCCCGTTTTGGTGGCTTCATTGTTATGTTACTTTGTAACTATAACATTGATAAGATTCCTACAAAATGACCTGCTTTTCATAGAGAATTATTCTTAGAGTGGTCGTTAATATATAAACATATTTTTTCCCCCTGCATAGGTATTTCATTTGGAACAATAAGGATATTTTGTATAGAAAAAAATGATTTATTTTTTAAGAAAAAGTATTTATTTTTTAAATAATTATAGCCTGTTTGTGAGTCAACTGTTTAATGCAGAAGGATTGTTACTCAATTCTGAGGATTTTTTATTTTGATCTCTTCAATATCCCTGTTACACCTAGAGAGTTCACCATAGTCTTTGATGCTATTCCATCTTGAACTCTCATGTTGTTTAGAGGTGTAACCAGACCTCACCTTCTTGACCTTCCTTCGCTTAGTCCAGTTGATTCTCCAATAGGAGAAATGTGTTTCTCCTTGCTCCCTCAGAACAACAGATCAATACATACTTTATTTCAAGGGGGACATTGTTTCCATTCCTTATTTCACAACTTACTGGAATACATTCATCAATGATATTTGTTGGAAAATGTCTGGTTATTACCACACAAATACCTGCTTGTTAACAAGGTCAAAAGAGGTTTCTTACAGAATGATCCATAAGTATTATTACCCTGTGAATCATTACCTAAAGAAACAAAATAAATACATTAATATTAACTGTACTTTTTGTGTTGAGCATCCAGAAACTGTTTTGCATTTATTTTGGCATTGTCTACATGTATAGAAATTATGGAAACATATTCATAGTGATATTCATAATTGTTAATATTCTTGATGTCTTAATTTTTTTATGGGAGAATGTGCTGCTTAGTTTCCTTAACTATAAAAAGGATAAAGAAAACATATAATTGTTCCTAATTTCATGGTATCCAATTGGTACTAGTTACAGTCTTGTCTCATCGGCTGCAACTGAAAGTGAAAGTCACCCAGTAAAATACTACTTGAGTCAAGTCTAAAAGTATTTGGTTTTAAAAATACTTAAGTATTGAAAGTCAATGTAAAAGTATAAATAATTTACAATTCCTTAAATAAAGCAAAGCAGAAGGCACCATTTTCTTGTTTTGAAAATGTATGGATAACCAGGGGCACACTCCAAAACTATGCATTTGTGTTTAGTTAGTTGCCAGATCAGAGGCAGTAGGGATGACCATTTGTTCTGTTGATAAGTGCGTGAATTAGACCAATTTCCTGTCCTGCTAAGAATGCAAAATATAATGAGTACTTTTGGGTGTCAATGGAAATGTATGGAGTAAAATGTACATTATTTTCTTTAGGAATGTAGTGAAATGAAAGTAAAAGTCGTCAAAAATATAAATAGTAAAGTACAGAACCCCCAAAAAACTACTTAAATTAGTACTTTAAAGTATTTTTACTTGAGTACTGTACTCCACTGCTGATGCAAATGGTTGCCCAATCAGGCAGGCTAGATGCAGTTAATTCGAAATGAATATGCATTCAAAACGCCAGGCTTTTGAGCGGTTATTCAAACAACATAGGCACTGCAGTTTACAGCCTAGAGTTTTGTACTCACATGAACTACCTATGATCAACTTAATTTCGTTCTCTTTGTAAATTGACTGGATATATTCACTGCGGTATGAAGCCTAACATTGAGTTGATGAATAATGGGCTAATATGCATACGCTTCTAACATAGGCTACATGTTACATCTCCCAGCCTGTCTGTCTTCATTGTTCTGTAGTGCAATTATGCACCTGGGCTCCCCGGCTGCCATGGTTATTCCTTTCAGATATTGTGGAGTTCCAGGAAAAGCCCACACTACAAAAGCTTGTTGGACCCTTATTTCGATTTCTTTAGCCTACTAGCCTATAGGAGGAGAGATGCAAGCTTGTTCTTGCTTGCTGAATGTAAAATAGGCTCCAGCATTAACGGGCTGAGAGTTGGAAAGGAGAAACCCATATGTTCCTATAGTAGGCCTATCTTAACACCGGGTTACATCCTGACAAAATAGACCTTCACCATGAGTGGCCTGCTAATGTACCTTTCCGGACCTTCTAAACTAACGAGGAAAGACCCAAACTGATCCAAATGGTTGCATAATGAGGCCTAGACTGTTGGCCTATGCAGTTTTTCATTATGAAACAAAACAGGATGTGTGCGTGGTTATTAAAATGACCCAATACATCACTGCAGTTTACAGCCTATGAACAATAATTGTGTATTCACTTGATAATAATTGTCAAAAACGTAGGCCTTATCAATTAGTCGAGCTTGGCGTGCCCAGGGACCACAGAGTGCAGCCTGGAGGAATTTAATTTCATAATTTGTTCATTTATTTTTCTTGCACTTTGCCAGGTAAATATTTAGCTTATAGTCCTAATATTTAACTAATGAATAGCCTAATATGTAGCTAATATTTCGCTTTTTCCCTCGGGGTCACATCATTAGCCTCTCTCTTCCAGCTGCTACCGTGCGCAACAGGCGATAGACTACGCAAGCCTCTCCACAATAGGCAATTCCTCTTCTCGTGAAATCCCAGGAAAAGCTATCGGCTACAAACGATATAGGACATTTATTAATATATGTTTTAATACTAGGCCTAACTGTTCGGGGAAAGAAGCAGGCTTTGCTCTTGCTAATTGCTGAACGTATAACAGGCCTACAGCATAGAAAATGCATGTCGGAAATCACTTGCAAACCACTTGAGCAACGAGGCCAATACATGCTGTAAAAGATGCGCTGGCTAATGGGCGTTTGTTGTTGAATTGCTACATTTAAATACGAGTTACTATATTTTCATATAGGCCTACATGTACATTTAAGTATTATTTGCAGTTGTCACTATGACAATGAATACACCCTGAGAGCACTGAACGGTCTGAACCAGTATCTCAGTATCTGTGTTTTAGAGAAGATGTGCGTCAGGATGCCTTGATCAGTTGATTGACAGGTGTAGAGGGCTGTTGAACCGTACATCAGAAGCTTTCCTTCAAATTCATTAGTTTAGACAGGATCATATCACAGCACTGCCAAGGCATGGTGTAGCAACTCCAGGACCAAAATGGTTGACCTTCATACCGTCTTAAGATGGTTCATGTATGCCTAATAAATCCACTTGAGACTGGCATTACGTTCATAGGCTATAACCCCCCTCCCTAATAAACCTTGATAAATGATCCAATAATCGTTTAAAAAAAATCATAGCCTATTAATTTATACAATAATGTTTATTATAATGGATGACATAATTAAGGAATTAAACGTCTGATTTGACATTTTATTCAAAAACAGCTTTTTCACTCACTGCACCCCCCCCCCTCCAACTCCCACCGCATCCCTCGACGTCCATCCTCGCAATAAATACCATTCATTCTCACGTTTCTTGCACATGCCTCGCATAAAGAGTCCGTCCACCGTAACTACTGCCGAAATTCAGATTACAGTACAGATCAAACATAAGCAGAATAAAGTTTGTGTCAAATATCTATATGATATGCTTCCCGAAAGTTATTTCATATTTGCATGATAAAAAGAGGGATGTGCGTGTTAAGTCTGCAGAGCAGGTCCAGGTACATAATTAGCATAGTATTCATTTTCACAATATTAGCCTACATATCGAAATGCACATACTGTAATTATCCTACATGTTTTTTTGAAAACAATATTGCATTGAAATAATAGTTATTTATTTCATGTTTACACAGAAATGTAGGCAACTCGGTACAATGCCAGCTATGCCCAAATCAATAGCCTTGAGACGATTTACCTCAGCAAAATATGCAAATATTCCCAGCGTGCATCAACTGTGTTCAGGTAGAGACTACTAAAAAGCTGTTAATAACTCAACATTTTATTTTAAATCAGATTTTTTCAAATCCGATCTTGTCAGGTTTCTTAACTTGGCATGCCTCTCTCTCTCGCGCGCTGCTGGTCTCATATAGTGGTAGGTGATAATAAACAGATGGAATTGATCTTAGCCTAGAAGACAGAGGAAGCGCTACATTTAGACAGACCTCCACATTCATCAGTTAATAAATGCACTGGCTTTGCTTCTGCTTTCTATGATGCTCCAGATACAACACATGTTCTAATCCCTTCAGCAGCAATTGGTTAATGACCATGAAGGCAGTTTGCTTAAAACCAGGATGTTGTGCATTTAGTTTTGCAGATATCAATGCAATGGTTCTGCTTTATGATTTCATGCACACACGCAAATACGCACTCATGTACACACGAGTATACTTACACAGTAAGTATTCCCGAGCTACTTGCCTCTCCTCAACTTTTGCCGCACAGTTCTTCTTTACTGACAATACACTTTACATACAGTGTGCAAATCAGGGGACATTTCAGGATTCAGACCAAAGATAAGAAAAGTGTGTGCTTCTGCATGTATGTGTGTCTCTTTGTGCACAATGTGGAGAAGTGCAACTAATATCCGAGGTTACCCTCTTGTTGTTTAACCCATACGTTTTGTTCACTCTGCATTGTTATAGTCTTACAGAATCTCCCCAATCAACCCATAATTTAATGCCACATGTACCCCAAAGCTGTAAATTCATGCATTTCAGTATGTGGTTCTGGTTTGTCCGTGAACTCAATCTCTTCCTTTATCATCATTCTGTGTTGATGTGCTGCCGATGGCAAAACCCCTCCATCATCTGTGCATCTAGGTCATTTGCTTTCTAAACAGTACGTACAGAAACAACTATAGAAACACAAACCTTCTAATGGTTTTTAATATGGAGGAAAATCATCTTTGTGTATCATTTAAACACGTTTCAGTAGGTTCAGGTATGGATTGAACTTACTTTGCTTCTTGAAACTGGGGTAGAAATAGTGAGTCATAAACCCCTGTTTGATGACTATCACCTAACTTCTGGGCTGTTATATTATCATTACAAGGCTCCTCCTGCAGTACACTGAATCATTTGATGAGTGATGCATCCATCACCTAATTTAATATAGAAAAAAGTTGCATTTTAGGTCGTTTCTGTAAACGTAACTGTATTTGCTGCTCATGAATCATTCTGTATGTACGTTTGCATCTTATGATAAACAAAAGTATGTGGACAACTCTTCAAATGAACGGATACGGCTATTTCAGCCACACCATTGCTGACAAGTGTATCAAATTGAGCACACAGCCATGCAATCTCCATAGACAAACGTTGGCAGTAGAATGGCCTGTACTGAAAAGCTCAGTGACGTTCCAACAAGTACATTTGTCAAGTTTCTGCCCTGCTAGAGCTGCCCCGGCCAATTGTAAGTGCTCGTATTGTGAAGTGGAAACATCTAGGGGCAACAAGGGAAGTGATAGAACACACAAGCTCACAGAATGGGGCCGCTGAGTGCTGAAAAAAATGGTCTGTCCTCAATTGCAACACTCACTACCGAGTTCCAAACTTCCTCTGGAAGCTAAGTCAGCACAAGAACTATTCGCCGGGAGCTTCATGAAAGTATTGTCCATGGCCGAGCAACCACACACAAGACTACCATACGCAATGCCAAGCTTTGGCTGGAGTGGCGTAAAGTGCAGTGGAAACTCATTCTCTGGAGTAATGAATCACACACACTTCACCTTCTAGTAGTTCGATGGACACCAAAAGAACACTACCTGCCCGAATGCATAGTGTCACTGTAAAGTTTGGTGGAGGATGAATAATGGTCTGGGCTGTTTTTCCTGGTTCGGGCTAGGCCCCTAAGATCCAGTGAAGGGAAATCTTAATGCTACAGCTTACAATAACATTCTAGACGATGCTGTGCTTCCAACTTTGTGGCAACAGTTTGGCGAAGACCCCTTCGTGTTTCAGCATGACAATACTCCTGTGCACAAAGTGAGGTCCATACAGAAATGTTTTTTAGAGATCGGTGTGGAAGAACTTAACCTGTTACTTCTACCCCCTACTTTTTCAAACATTCTGTTAAAAATCGCGCAACATTTCAGCGCCCTGCTACTCATGCCAGGAATATAGTATATGCATATGATTAGTATGTGTGGATAGAAAACACTCAGACGTTTATAAAACTGGTTAAATCACGGCTGTGACTATAACAGAACGTGCGTTTCATCGAAAAGTGCAGGAAAATCTGATCACTGAAAATGGAAAAATATATCCATGCGCCACTTCAACCGATTGATAAAGGTGATCCACATTAAATGGGGCCGAGGTTGCAATACCTACAGCTTCCACACGATGTCAACAGTCTTGTCATTTGCCTAGGCTTTGTTTCTTGGTCAAACGAAGAAGAGACAGCCCATTTCTTCAGGTCTCCGACCGGATATTTTGGTTGAGATTTACCCGGAAATTATTTCCAGACGTACAGCTATAGAATATACATTGCCTCGTGATCAACTTGATCGCATTTGCATTTCCAGATGTCTAGATGGGACGCCTGCGTGTCAGGTAGGAGCAAGAGGTTAATAAAGGCTAGAGGGCACTATTTTCACGTCCGGATGAAAAGTGTGCCCAAAGTAAACTGCCTGCTACTCAGACACAGAAGCTCGGATCTGCATATAATTGGTAGATTTTGATAGAAACCACTGGGAAGTTTCTAAAACTGTTAGAATTATGTCTGTGAGTATTATATTACATTACATTACATTTAAGTCATTTAGCAGATGCTCTTATCCAGAGCGACTTACAAATTGGTGCATTCACCTTATGACATCCAGTGGAACAAACCATCTAAATCAGGATTACTTTATCCTTTGTATTTTTGGGGTTTCAGGTGTCTCACTCCGCTGTCCTGGCGTCGTGAGGGAGTGTGTTTTCAATGTGTTTTCTCATAGGGAGGGAAGGCCTAGATTTAGGGCCTCAGAAGGCACTTGCTCCTTAGGCAAGCACCATGGTCTTGTAGCTATCAACTGGAAGCCAGTGGAGAGAGCCACTAGATGTCAACGGGCTGCGGCGTTCAGTTTAATCTTTCCAGACGGGAGATGAAATGCCTGGTTTTGTGTTTTTCCGGATGTTGAGAACACAGTATAAAACAGTATAACATAACTTATTTGGCAGGCGAAGACAAACCATAGGGTCACTCTCTTTTCAAGTTTTCAGAATGATTTCTAAGGGTTGCAGTGAAGTGTAGTCTGTTGAGGTCTTTCCTTTGAGAAATGAAGAAGTAGGGTAGTTCAGAATGAGGGTCGAGTGAAGTGTACTGTTGAGGTTGTGGCGCGCGACCTGAAAGCTCGCTCCACTTTGTTTTTATCTGCAATTGAACACAGTTTATTCCGTTTTAAATTTGATCGATTATTTATGTAAAAAAAATACCTAAAGTTGTATCAGGAAAGTTGTTTGAAATGTTTGGATCAAGATTACAGGTAATTTCTTAAATGTTTGATGGGGTGCTGTCCTCAGATAATAGCATGGTTTGCTTTTGCTGTAAAGCCTTTTTGAAATCTGACACTGTGGCTGGATTAACAACAAATTAATATTTAATCTGATGTATAACACTTGTATGATTTATTAATTATTATTATGAGTATTTCTGTTTTTGAATTTGGCGCCTGCTATTTCACTGGGTGTTGTCAAATCAATCCCGTTAACGGGATTGGCGCGTGAAGGGATCATTAAGAAGTTAACTGGCCTGCACAGAGCCTTGACCTCAACCCCATTGAACACATATTTGGGATGAATTGGAACGCCGAGCTAGGCCTAATCGCCCAACATCAGTGCCCGACCTCACTAATGCTCTTGTTGCTGAATGGGATCAAGTCCCCGCAGTAATGTTCAAACATCGGATGGAATGCCTTCCCAGATGAGTGGAGACTGTTATAGCAGCAAAGGCGGGAACAACTCCATATTAATGGCCATGATGTGTACCAGAGATGCTCACATACAGCATATGTTAGCTCAACTACATAATGATACCGAAGTGCTTGTCATCATCTGAATGGTCTTGATTACTTCCCTTAATTGAACAGTACACTAGGATTCTACATGGTTTATCATGGCTTTGAAATGACTCACTCTTTTAAAAATATATATCATATTGAGATCTTCAGCATCAGTATTTATATACTGTTTAATCGCGGCAAAATCCCCTCAGCTGTTTCAGCTGCCCCTCACCCCCCACTCGCTTCTCACTCGCAGTGTTCTGTTCCGTCCTAGACTTTGGAATTTGCTGTTGCCATGGCAATGGAATAGAGCACGCTCTCTCGCTTCTTTCCTGTTCCCTCTTGCTTTATATATCCCTCTGTCTCTCTCTAGGTGAAATGTGGAAACGGATCAGCTTCTTTCCTTTCGGGTTGGTCATGGCATAATGTTCGAACCCAGTTGTATTAATGATTCATCTTTTTGTAAGGTTAAGAAAGACCATTTTACTTGGCTTCCCTCTCACACCACATTCATTTATTAAATCCTTTCTTTTTTCTTCTTATTCTTCACCCCACAGGAGCAACGCTGAGACGCATGCCATGGCCACTTACTGAGAGGAGGGACGAAACCTCGAGTTGTGGATCCACGTTCACATAGAGACAGAGGTAAGTGAGAAGGGGAGGAACACGGGAGCAGAGAGAGAGAGAGAGAAAGAGAGAGAGAGAGGGGAACGAGAAGAGAGGAAACGAGAGAGGAAGAGCGGTCTATGGATGTGGCTTGGACAGAGGGGACTCTGAATGCGCACTCTTCACTGACGAGGAACAGCAAGCTGCAGACATGGAGGCAAAAGGCAGAGGCATGCCCCAAGGTAACACACATTTCACTAGAAACACACTTCACCAAACGCGCACACACGCGCACACACACTTAACGTTAACACTTAACCAAAGACATCTTAACAGATGCCTGGATTCAAAAGGAAACAATATGATTTACCCAAGTAATTATTCTGTAACTAGACGAGACAGTTATACTGAAGTTTTAGTTTTTTTCCATTTCTCAAAGGGCTTTTGTATTTAAACAATTACAAGTCATCAGAGAGACAAAGAACTGACAATGCCTTTCTAATTGTCCCTCTGGGATTAATAAAGTCTTATTGAATTGAAATCGACACACCAGGTTTTGGACATCCAGGTCAATAACGGGTCAATTGTGGCATATTGGTTGTTTCCTTTGAAACACAGACACACCCACACCATTCAAGAGGATACTCTTGATTTGTAGCTTTTCAGGCATCTTTTCCATTTCACCAGCTCTTCTCTTGCTCAATCCCTCTCTCTCCTCCCCCTCTCCGGCCCAGTCATGGTGTGGTGGGAGAAGGGGATCCAGGTTGTCCTCACCACTTTGGGGGCGTTTGCAGCCTTTTCCCTGATGGCGGTGGCCATTGGGACGGACTACTGGCTGTACGCACGGGCCTTCATCTGCAACAGCACGGCCAACTCCTCCCAGGACGACCCCAACAACAAGGACAAGAAAGACCCTGGTGCCCTCACCCACTCTGGCCTCTGGAGGATCTGCTGTCTGGAGGGTAAGGGGAGGTCTAGATGTTTGTGGGGAGGGGGAGGGGTGATGGGGGAATCAGTGTATTTCCAGGCTTTTGGTGGGGTCAGATGAATGCCTCAGTGTGTGTGTGTGTGTGTGTGTGTGTGTGTGTGTGTGTGTGTGTGTGTGTGTGTGTGTGTGTGTGTGTGTGTGTGTGTGTGTGTGTGTGTGTGTGTGTGTGTGTGTGTGTGTGTGTGTGTGTGTGTGTGTGGGTGGGTGGGTGGATCACTGTGTTTGGCTCGCGCGTTTATGTGCACATACATGCATGTGCAGGTGTGTGTACAAGAGTGTGTTTGTTGTGCAGCTGATGAGCAGCTCAACCATGAAAGACACGGTTCGACACAGTGCTGCCTGGAGTGCATTTAGAGGACATCCAGTGGGCAGTGGCAGACAGTCAGGAGAAAAAAAGGCACATTTCAAGAGCTTCTTATCTAACATGATCTAACATGAGCATTTTTACCCTATTGTCATCTGCGAGAAACTAGTCTTGTCGAGAACCATGCGTGACAATGACTTGATTTTGAAGGTTTGGCTTCGTGAGACCAGCGAATGCTAAAGAGGCAATTGTGATCGACCAATTCGGTTCAGTCTTATGTAGCAAATTTGAAATTGTGTTTTTTTTATTTTATTTTTACATTGGATACAGGTAGAGACTCAGAGCTAGAAAATGGTTTATCATACACTACAGTTGAGGAACAATGGGAATGTAATTCTGCTTTGAAAGTTGATAAACTTGTAACCTCACTTTTGAGAAAATGGCCTTTGAATGTTTTGGTGCACCTATTGAAGAGCTCTTTTTTGTTTACACCTATTCAGCATCGTTCACACCCTCTTAAGCTTTAGCCCCACCCGTCTCTTTAAGGGTTGATCCGAGCGTTCTGTCCAACAACAGCAGTCGGGCACCCAAGCTAACTGGCTAACGTTGGCTAGCTTGGTAGCTACTTCCAGACACAAATGAGAGAACAGCTTACTCTGACTATTTTACTCGCCCTAGCAAAGCTGGTTAGGCTGTTTTTATGTTATCCAGAGCCTTGGTAACTTAGACGAAAGTGCTCTGAAATCGGAGTAGATAGCCAGAGCGAATTTACCAGCTACGTATATCAACAGTTGTCGCAGTGACATCGTTAACATTAAATTGAAATGGTTACGTGCATAGTGGAGTCTTTTGTTAAGACATGTAGCTAGCTAAACAGTGAACCATAATCCCAACTCACGACGTTACTACCCTGCATGAATCTGCAGGTAGCTAACCAATCAGGTTCAATGTTAGCTAGCTAACATTAGGCTATAACTAGCAAAGCAAATGGCTCTGAGATACAAATAATATTATGACACAGATCATAAATGTAACGTTAGCTAACTAGCTAATAGTACACTTTAACTTGAAATGAAAATGACTTTCTGACTAAATTCGAAACGTGTAATATCAGAAAATGTAGCTAGCTAGACTATCTTACCCATATACATGGATGGATGCTTCTCCCTCTCTGTCACGGATGCCACGGTTGCCCTTAGTTTGAAAATGTAATCCAGAGTGTTTTCTCCATTTCCTTAGCTACTGTATCATACTCTAATTCCACCATGCATTCCACTGATTTCAAAACTCGGTCCTCAAGAAAGTGGAGAGCAACACTTATGCAGTTCTATTACGCAATATATATATATATATATATATATATGTAAACTACATTAGACAGAATTACCTACACATACTTCTAGGGGCGGCAGGGTAGCCTAGTGGTTAGAGCGTTGGACTAGTAACCGAAAGGTTGCAAGTTCAAGTCCCCGAGCTGACAACATACAAATCTGTCGTTCTACCCCGGAACAGGCAGTTAACCCACTGTTCCTGGGCCGTCATTGAAAAAAATAATTTGTTCTTAACTGACTTGCCTAGTAAAATGAAGGTAAAAAAAAAATACTGACCAGCTTAAATAGATAAAAGCCTGCTACATGGCAGACCAATCCAGACTCATGTCTCGGCATGTCAAGCCATTCATTATCATAGCAAACGGGAAGGTTGCTGCCTTTTTCTGTGGCTAAACCAACGAGGCTCGAAATTTTACAATTTTATTTGTATTTACAGATGGCATGCTGTACATGTTTGATATTAAGGCACATGGGGCCTCCCGGGTGGCACATTGGTTAAGGGCGCTGTACTGCAGCGCTAGCTGTGCCATCAGAGACCCTGGGTTCGTGCCCAGGCTCTGTCGTAACCGGCCGAGACCAGGAGGTCCGTGGGGCAACGCACAATTGGCCTAGCGTTGTCCGGGTTCGGTAGGCCGGTAGGGATGTCCTTGTCTCATCGCGCACCAGCGACTCCTGTGGCGAGCTGGGCGCAGTGCGCGCTAACCAAGGTTGCCAGGTGCACGGTGTTTCCTCCGACACATTGGTGGGGCTGGCTTCCGGGTTGGATGCGCACTGTGTTAAGAAGCAGTGCAGCTTGGTTGGGTTGTGTATCGGAGGACAGTATGTTTCAACCTTCGTCTCTCCCGAGCCCGTACAGGAGTTGTAGTGATGAGACAAGATAGTAGCTACTAAAAAAACAATTAGATACCATGAAATTGGGGAGAAAAAGGGGTAAAATTAAAATAAATAAATAAATAAAAGATGTTCCAGAAGAAATTTCTGCCCAAAAATGCGTTTAGATTTTTTTTTAAATGTCTCTCCTGTGAAATAGTGACGCGGACATACGCCTAGTTTCCTATAACGAGTCAGAAGTATGAGTGATGAGTCATTAGTTATAGTCTGATGGAGTGGGACTCCATTTGCTACCTACAGTAAGTGATAGACCGCAAAAGAGGACAACAACAACCATTATATATAATATTTGTGGCAGATGCTCAACATACTGATTACAGCTTCTTAATTATTGATGAAGTCTGTTGTCCTCTTCAGAGTACAAAGGGTTGTTTGTGGTTCATTTGACTGTCACAACCGACTTGAAAAGGGATTCAAATGAATACTTAATATGTCCATACACCAAGCCCCAGATATCTGTCCTGTCCTGTTTCTGTCTCCAATACTCTCTAATACCAATCTCTCTCCCATATATCTGTATTTCTCTCTGTCCATCTGTTTTCTCTCTCTGTCCATCTCTGTTTTCTCTCTCTGTCCGTTTTTCTCTCTCTCTCTCTGCCTATCTCTCTCTCTTTGTCCATCTTGCTCTCTTGCTCTCTCTGTCCATCTCTCTCTCTTTCTCTGTCCATCCATCCATCCATCCATCCATCTATCCATCTATCCATCTCTCTCTCTCTCTCTCTCTCTCTCTCTCTCTCTCTCTCTCTCTCTCTCTCTTGAATAAAGGTTTCAAATTTGGGAAAATGACACTCTCTAATTGTTTTATATTTTTGACAGGAAATGCAGCTCCGTCTCAGGTTCTGCTGTTGTGCAGTGTTTGAACAGCCTTTCCTCTACAGGGAGCCAGGTTTTCCTGTGTCTACCCTTCTCAATGGCAAGGCTGTGCTCACTGAGCCTGTACTTTGTCAAGGTTTTTCTAAGGTTTTGATCAGTAACCATGGTAAAATATTTAGTCACGGTGTACTGTCGATTTAGCGACAGATAGCACTGCATTTTGCTTTGTGTTTGTGTTTCCCAATATAGTTTTGTTTTGACCGTGTTGTAATTTGGTTTATCCTGATTGATTGGATGATCTGGTCCTGAGGCTTCAGTGCGTTAGTTGAACAGGTTTGTGAACTCAGCCTCAGGACCAGCTGGATGAGAGGACTCTTTTCTTTGCTCAGCTCTTGGCATTGCAGGGCTTGGTAATGATATGAGAGGCGGGTCACTGTATTTGAGATGTTTCCAAAACTTAATTGCTCTTTTTTGAGTTGTTATTATTAGTGGATATTGGCCTAATTCTGCCCTGCATGCATTATTTGTAGTTTTCCTCTGGACATGTAGGATCATCTTACAGAACTCTGCATGTAGGGTTTCAATGGGGTGTTTGTCCCATTTGTTGAAATCTTGTTTTGTAAGTGGACCCCACACCTCGCTGCCATAAAGTGCAATTGGTTCAATGACAGATTGAATTAGTTTTAGCAAAATTGTAATAAGTATTTCAATTTGAATTAGCTTTTTAATGGCATAGAATGCCCTGCGTGCCTTCTCTCTCAGCTCATTCACTGCCTCATTAAGGTGTCCAGTTGAGCTTATTTTTAAACCTAAGTAATTGTAGTGTGTACAGTACTCTATATATGTTGTACCAATTGAGAACTTTGGTTTAATTCCCTGAGATCTGGATCTTCTCTGGAAAATCATTATTTTAGTATTTTGGGGGTTTACTGCCAGGGCCCAGGTCTGGCAGTACTGCTCTAGCAGGTCCAGGCTCTGCTGTAGGCCATGTGCTGTGGTTGACAGCAGGCATAGGTCATCTACGAAGAGTAGGCATTTAACTTCTGAATTGTGGAGACTAACACCAGGGGCTGAGGAATTTTCTAGAATAGTGGCCAATTCGTTAATGTAAATATTGAAGAGTGCAGGGCTCAGATTGCAACCCTGGCGAAGGCCCCGCCCCTAGTTAAAAAATTATGTTATTTTCTTACCAATTTTAATGCTGCACGTATTGCCAGTATACATTGATTTAATTATATAATATGTTTTACCCCCTACACCACTTTCAATAACGTTGTAGAATAGTCCTGTATGCCAAATAGAATCAAATGCTTTTTGGAAGTCGATAAAGCAAGCATATATTTTGGTATTATTTTGGTGGACATGTTTATCTATCAGGGTGTGTAGGGTGTAAATATGATCAGTTGTGCAATGTTTTGGTATAAATCCAATTGGGCTTTTACTCAAGACATTGTGCTTATCAAGGAAGTTTATAATACTACAGAAAACCTTCCCCTGGTTACTGTTCACACAAATGCCTCTGTAATTGTTAGGGTCAAATTTGTCTCCATTCTTAAAGATTGGGGTTATGAGTCCTTGATTCCAGATGTCAGGGAAATAACCTACACTCAGGATCAAATTAAATTAATATAGCCAATTGAAATTTTGCACTGGTGAATTTGAGCATCTCATTTAGGATGCCATCAGGTCCGCATGCCTCTTTAAATTTGAGAGCCTGAAGTTTCTTATAGAGCTCTTGGTCAGTAATTGGGGAGTCCAATGGATTTTTATTGTCCTTTATAGCTTTTTCTAATCCATTCAACTTCTCATGAATTGGGCTTTCTGCGTTTGTGTCAATTTGAAAGGTCTGGTTGTCACGTTCTGACCTTAGTTCTTTTACTATGTCTTTGTTTTAGTATGGTAAGGGCGTGAGTTGGGTGGGTTGTCTATGTTCGTTTTTCTATGATTTGCTATTTCTGTGTTTGGCCTGGTATGGTTCTCAATCAGAGGCAGCTGTCAATCGTTGTCCCTGATTGAGAATCATACTTAGGGAGCCTGGTTTCACTTTTGAGTTGTGGGTGTTTGTTTTCCCGTGTCAGTGTTTGGTCCACACGGTACGGTTTCGGTTGAGTTATTGCACGTTGTCGTTTATTGTTTTTGTTTCAGTGTTCACGTTTCTTATTAAAAATCAAGATGAACACTTACCATGCTGCGCTTTGGCCCTCTCCTTCATACAACGACCGTTACATTTGTAGAGTGTTTTAAAATGGGTCGTCCATATGTCACCATTTTGTATCGCTAATTCATCTTGTTTAGATTTTTTTTCTCCAATTTTGCCAGAGGTTGTGTGTGTTTATGGACTCCTCAATTAGTGTCAGCTGCTTGCTGTTGTGCTGTGTTTTTTTGGTTCTGAGTGTTACGTTTATATAGTTTTAAAGTCTCACAGTAATGAAGGCGTAATTCACCATTATTTGGGTTTTTGTGCTTTTGGTTGGATAGTGTTTTTTCCTTATAATTTTACAATCTGCATCAAACCAATTGTTATCTGTGGTCTTTTTTGTTTTGTTTTTTATCTATTTCAATTTCAATTGTGCTTCTTTTGCCGTTTGCCTGAATATATAGTTGATGTTTTCTACTGCCAGATTGATGCCTTCTTTATTGTGAGTGAATGTGGTATCCAGAAAGTTATCTAAGAGTGTTTGGATATTTTGGTTCCAGGTTGCTTTCTGGTATTCTTCTGTGTTGTTTTGGGCCCATCCGTATGAATTGCTGATGTTGTACAGCTTACTGGGCTGTGAATGTGTGGTTGTTTCCATGTCTGTTCTTTTGAGGAACAACGTGATTTGGCTGTGATCAGACAGAGGTGTTAGTGGCTTGACAGTGAATGAGCTGAGAGAGAAAGGGTCAATGTCTGTAATCATATAGTCTACTGTACTGTGGCCAAGAGGTGAGCAGTAGGTGAATCTCCCCAAAGAGTCCCCCCGTAACCTACCATTGACAAAGTACAGTGTGCTCGTTAGATCAGGTAGTGTTCCTGTACGCACATTTGTGTCCCCACAGATGAGCACATTTCCCTGGGCCTGGAAATGGCACGTCTCTTCCTCAAGGGTCTCTCTCTCTCTCTCTCTCTCTCTCTCCTTCTCAGGGCTGAAGAGAGGAGTGTGTTCTCAGATCAATCATTTCCCGGACGATGCAGACTATGATCAGGATGCAGCAGAGTATCTCTTGCGTGAGTAAGGGGACGTGGGATGCAGCAGAGTATCTCCTGCATGAGTAAGGGGACGTGGGATGCAGCAGAGTATCTCCTGCGGGAGTAAGGGGACGTGGGATGCAGCAGAGTATCTCCTGCGTGAGTAAGGGGACGTGGGATGCAGCAGAGTATCTCCTGCGGGAGTAAGGGGACGTGGGATGCAGCAGAGTATCTCCTGCTTGAGTAAGGGGACGTGGGATGCAGCAGAGTATCTCCTGCTTGAGTAAGGGGACGTGGGATCCAGCAGAGTATCTCCTGCTTGAGTAAGGGGACGTGGGATGCAGCAGAGTATCTCCTGCTTGAGTAAGGGGACGTGGGATGCAGCAGAGTATCTCCTGCGTGGGTAAGGGGATGTGGGATGCAGCAGAGTATCTCCTGCTTGAGTAAGGGGACGTGGGATGCAGCAGAGTATCTCCTGCGTGGGTAAGGGGATGTGGGATCCAGCAGAGTATCTCCGGCGTGAGTAAGGAGACGTGGGATCCAGCAGAGTATCTCTTGCGTGAGTAAGGAGACGTGGGCAGTGGGAGGATGTCACTAGAAAGATGTGATGTCGAAATGAAAAGAAATGCTGGGAAACAGCATTAGTGAATGCCGAGGTACAAGGTTAAGAGTTAGCTAACTCAATCAGTATCTCTCATTTGCCGGAGGGAATTATAACAAAGGAATAGGATATTCCAATCCAACCAGAACATCGGTTGGAATAAGAATGTAGGATACATTTAGCAATTTATGAAAGGTGTTACAAAATAAATGCTTAGTGTGGTATATTACTCTACCCCAGATGGTGACAATGTCACATACGCAGCCGGAAAAGCAAGGGTTGGAACCAGTTCAGGGAACAGAATCAAAAACTGGAAAATAACACAATTATCTGAGTAACGGAGCCCGTGATCTATACTGTTCCAGAACGGAACCGTTATTTTTAAAAGCATGGGAACCGGTTAATAACATTCTTTTACATTCCGGACATGGTTTTTCTTCCAGTCCACAACAAAGCCCCTGTGTCACTCAGAAACATATTCCAGCGTCTGCCTGGCAACTGGACATCTTTACCAGAGGGTGTACGTGTGTGTGTAGGCTACCTGCATAGGTTACTGTAGCCACCTGATGACGTTACAAGCATGGTTTCAGAAATTGGGGAGATATACTATAGTTACCACATTGGCTTTATTAAGTACAGAAAAGTAAGATGTGTTTTTAATTCTAGTGCTGCTCTGCACACACAAGCTTGTTAGCTAGGTACGTTTGCTCTGGTCCAACATTAAACCAACTCAGAAGTTCAAAGACATTCAAGCTGATCCTCCGTAGGTATAATTCTGTGGGCGTAATTCAGATAGTGCATCATAACAAGATTCCCAGCGCTTCAAGGCAAGCTTCCTCCCCTCCTCTCTTGCTTTGTCCTCCCCTGCAACATTTCAGTTGCATCTGGCGCCTTACACTGTGACTGGCAGCACAGTGTGTCTGTGTTTGTCTTTCATTATGATTAAAACCATGCTGTTACGGCAAAATATAATTAGCTCTTTGTGACTTTCCTATACAGATTAAATCGCTTACCTGCTCGTTTAGCTGCACTGATTGGTGAAGTAATTTCATCTACAGCTAAATGTAATTTTCCCCCAACTATTTTAGAGGTTTAAAATGGAACAGAAAGGAATAATATAAACCGGTACTTTTTGGGGAGTTCAAACCGCTTCAAACCGCTTCAAACCGGTTCAGAACTTTATTTTGCTGGTCGGAACAGCGGAACGTAACTTAACAAATAATGGTTCTGTTCGGAACGAAACGAGTGGGAAATAATTTGGGTTTCTACCCCTTACAAGTCACCTTCACAACTTTATCTTTAATCATTCATCTTTAATACACGTATTTGCTAAGCTCAGCAGGTTACGACACAATAAGTTTAAAGTCGCTTCCAGTATTATCAGAGGATAGGATCTCCTATCTAAGCAAAGGTCCAGGTAGAAGATACCCATAGGCATAGATCCAGGCTCAAATTACCCTTCCCAAATCACAACTGTAACCATTCACCACTGTCAACAAGAAACTGACCTTAGATCAGCAACTAAGGAACATTTCACCACCTTCCGTCTGCAGGTGTGGTCCGAGCCTCCAGTATCTTCCCCATCCTGAGTGCTATACTCCTCCTGATGGGAGCGATGTGTGTTGCATCCAGCAGCTTCTACAAGAGCAAGAGGAACATCATACTAGGAGGAGGCATCCTGTTTGTGGCTGCTGGTAAGGCGCCGGCGTCTTGTTCTTGACAGTTTCTCTATTACTCAGTACACATGGGGCTGGTTTCCTGGACGCAGATGAAGCCTAGTTCTGGAGTTCAAATCATGCTCGATGGTGACTCATACTCCTTTTCCTCTTGTTATGATGGAATGCCCTACTCTGCCTTAAATGTTCTCAATGGTCTCTGAACTCGGAAACGAGTGTTGTTGTTTCTAATAGGCTAATATAATTATCCCCATCATTTCATCCATCCATGATATTCACTTTTGTGTTGTTTTTCCCTCCCCATAACTCGTTTCACGTTAATGATGTTGGTTGCGGCTTAGATTTCCCACATGTAAATGAGATTTTTTTACATTTAATTTGGCAAGTCAGTTAAGAACAAATTCGTATTTACAATGACGGCTTACCGGGGAACAGTGGGTTAACTGTCTTGTTTAGGGGCGGAACGACAGATGTTTACCTTGTCAGCTCGAGGATTTGATCCAGCCACCTTTCGGTTATGCCCAACGCTCTAACCACTCGGCTACCTGCCACCACATACAGTATATCATCCCTTGAGTGGAGACTCGGGTCAATGAGGCACAACACAACAGAAGTAATAAATATGGTTTATTTAGTAATATGCCATATATTACCTCCTAAGTGGAGATATGCGTCAATGAGACATAACACAAGAGAAGTAATCAAGTTGAGACGGTTCGTTTAGAGCCATTCCCCCACCCCCCTATGGAAAAGCTCAGAGAAAATCAATGACATTATACTGAACAAAAATGTAAAAAGAACGCAGCAGGCAACAATTTAAAAGATTTTACTGAGGTTCCAGTTCATATAAGGAAATCAGTCAATTGAACTACATTTATTAGGTCCTAATCTATGGATTTCACATGACTGGGCAGGCGCGCAGATTTGGGTAGGCCTAGGAGCGCATAGGCCCACCCACTTGGGAGTCAAGCCCACCCACTGGGGAGCCAAGCCCAGCCAATCAGAATGAGTTTTTCCCCACAAAGGGGCTTTATTAGAGACAGAAATACTCTCAGACGATCCCACAGGGATGTCAGATGTGGTGGTCCTTTGCTGGGCTGGTATGGTTGCATGTGGTCTGTGGTTGTGAGGCCGGTTGGACGTACTGACAGATTCTCTAAAACGACGTTGGAGGTGGCTTATGGTAGAGACATTAACATTCAATTCTCTGGCAACAGCTCTGGTGGACATTTCTGCAGTCAGCATGCCATTTGCATGCTCCCTCAACTCTGTGGCATTATGTTGTCTGGCAAAACTGCACATTTTAGAGTGGTGCACCTGTGCAATCATCATTCTGTTTAATCAGCTTCTTGATATGCCACACCGTTCAGGTGGATGGATTATCTTGGCAAAGGAGAAATGCTCACTAAAAAAGCATGCAAACACATTTGTGGTCAAAATTTGAGAGAAATAAGCTTTTTGTACGTTTGAAACATTTCTGGGATCTTTTATTTCATCTCATGAAACATGGGACCAAGACTTTACATGTTGTGCGTGTATTTTGTTCAGTGTATATTCGAGTCTATATCTCACTTTTTTTTTTACACGTCTCACCTCTGTCTGTCCCCCAGGCCTGAGCAACATCATCGGCGTGATAGTGTACATCTCTGCGGCGCTAAGCGACATCTCGCCCAAGAAGGACGAGGACAAGAAGTGGCATTACTCGTACGGCTGGTCCTTTTACTTCGGAGGCCTCTCATTCATCCTGGCTGAGATGGTGGGCGTCCTGGCCGTCAACATCTACATCGAGAAGAACAAGGAGCTGCGCTGCCGCTCACGCACCGAACTCTTCAAGAGCACCACGCACGCCATGCTCCGCCTGCCCAGCTACCGCTTCCGCCGGCGCTCCCGCTCCAGCTCGCACTCTACCGACCCACCACGCTCCCCCTGTGACACCTCACCCACAGACGCCAAGAGTTTTGCATTACCGCCATCTGCCCCGCCTTTCTCTGTGGCCACCCTGCCCAACCCGCACCATGCTGGTGGAGGAGTAGGGGGCGATATCTCCATGTATACCCTGACCCGGGACTCCAAGATGGGGAGTCTTGGTGGCGGTGGGCCCCCCCTCTACGGCACGGTCGACCGGGCCTCCCTCTACCAGCTGCACAGCTACTTCCCCAATGAGGAAGTGGGGGTGATGATGAGCGGTACACTGCCTTCTCTCTCCAAGTCCAACCTCTCTGCGGCGGGCCAGAATGCCGCGGTTGGCGGCACTGCCATTGCGCCCCTGAATACCTTGTCATCCTCCGGTCTTACCCCCCAGCAGCCACCTCTGTCCACTGGCACCATGGAGAGAGAGAGGGGCATGGGCACCCTGGACCGCTTCGGGGGCAAACGGAACAGGGACACTGACTCGGACACGCTGAACAGGAGAACCACGCCAGTGTGAGCCTTGGAGATAGGAGCAAGAGCCATGGAGGTGCAGGGCCATCTCAGTCTGTTTTTGACTACTATGAATATATCTATTCCACTGACGAGAATATCAAATGTATTATTAACAACAGTATTGAGTATATATTCATTTTGAAATGCACAATATGTCTATAGTTGTAAACTTTGGTTTGTCTTATCATTCCGAGTGCTTGATTATCATAGCCAGGTTACAAGACTGTAAAGATGGTAATAATATTATCACATTGCTGTTGTTTCTTGTAATCGTAAATGAAGGGTAAATTTGTACATTTTGAACTATGATTTTTGTATTTTAAAGTTTTCATTGATTTCCAGCTCCATCACAATTAAATCTGATGGTGTCATGCAGGAAGCATGTGCACAAATTATGAGTGTAATATTGTATTTGTATTTTATTTTAAATATATTTTATTTTATTATTATTAATAATAATAATATTGTTACTATTATTGTTATTATTGTTATAATTATTGTTATCATCACATTTTTAAGGCTATTGTTTTTGTTTGTTATTACAGGTATAACCAACATAGCCTAATCTGTGTTTTTTATTCTTCATGACAAGTGTATTAGATTATAGGCTTTATTTTAGTGATGGTATGTACTGTATTCTTATTGTTCTTCTTTAAAGCAGTGATTCTCAAATCGTGGGTCGGGACCCAAATTTGGGTCACGGGAGGTTTTGAATGGGTATACCCATTGTAACTTCTTGAATATGATCACATTACTGTTGTTTTTATTCTCGTGTCTGAGTATAAAATAAAATAATTAAAACATTTACTTAAACTAAAAACCAGGTAGAAAGTGATGAAATCGTTTAATCTTGGAACTATTTTTAGCGAATTTGGTTGATTTTGTGGAGTCAAACAATCAAGTTTATTAACATTCTTCATCAAGAATATGTGTAAATTTGACACATTTTCTTTTACGTATAATTGCTACAATTACAATCAATATGGAATTCAAAATAGTTTTCCAGATTGCGTTTTCACATATTTTCTTTTGCAATGCAAATACTAGGTCACTACTGAGACAATCTGGTTTAATTTGGGTTCTGAGGAAAAACCAGTTGAGAACCACTGCTTTAAAGATCCTACCTTGGGGTTAGGGGGCTGAGAGCCTGTGATCCTGTGATCATAATCAATTATATTTCTACTCTAATACACATTCATCAAACTAAGGACATTTGTGATGGGTAAGCAATACAACATTCTGAGCCTCAAAAATAAATACAAAATAAAATAAATATATTCAATAAAGTTATATATGAAAATGTATTGTGTGGAGTGTGTTATTTGACATCTAAACAAGATGGTAATAGTACAAATGAATGTAAAAATGTTTGGAAATTAAATGGTGCAAATTTGTTCCATTCATATAGCTGGATCTACTATAACGACACAGGGAGAGACCCAGATGCAGACACAGGAGGCAGATGGTGCGAGTCTCTGACATGTATTAAAATACAAAGGGCATGCAATAGGCAGGTCGAGGACAGGCATAAGTTCATTAACCAGGTCAGAGTCTGAAAGGTACAGGGCGGCAGGCAGGCTCGAGGTCAGGGCAGGCTGAATGGTCAGGCAGGCTCGAGGTCAGGGCAGGCTGAATGGTCAGGCAGGCTCGAGGTCAGGGCAGGCAGAAAAGGTTGGAACCGGGAGGGCTAGAAAACAGAAACTAGGAAAAACAGGAACGCGGAAAAAACACGCTGGTAGGCTTGACGAGACGAACTGGCAACAGACAAACAGAGAACACAGGTATAAATGCACTGGGGGTAATGGGGAAGATGGGTGACACCTGGAGGGGGGTGGAGAAAAGCACGAAGACAGGTGAAACAGATCAGCGTGTGACATCTACAAAACAGACTGGGACATTGACTCGTCTCAACAAATGAACCCCTTTGAGGTGACAAAAACATGTGTAATGTTTGTTCTATACCTTAACAGGTGACCTTGATTGTCCAGTTGATATTGGGGTCAAAGGTCACAGAAATGAACGCTGAGGCTTAGAAAGACACAGGCCCAGAAAAGCAGCAGAATTCCTTAACACATGACTACAAGTACAGTTGATTAATTGAATAATAATTGAATAACACTGAATCTCTTCACTCTTGGGATGGAAATGAAAGTGACTGTTTTAATCTCATTAAAGCAATGACTTTAGAGGATGATGGGAGCTAGGGAGGGAGAGGGATGCACTATTTGTTCAACAGCATGGGGTGCACAGTTCATGTGTGATTTAGTTGGGGAGTTTAATTAGTCCTTTCTCTCTGGAGAGCCCTGGGTTGTGTTCAGTAGGGTACACTGTAGCAAAACATTTGAAAACATTTTAGTGTTTCTTATTGGAAAAAGTCAGGTAATGTCTCCCTGTTTCAAAACTTTTTCCCGTACTGAACCATAATTCCTGGAACAGTGCTATAAATGTAAATGTGAAGAGAAAATACCTCAGGGCAACCTGGGTCAGGTTGGCACGATAGTGTGAACATTTGTAATGTGCCCCTGGTCCCTAGAAATCACCCCGACAGGAATGTCAAGAGAGGCCAGTTCTTCTTAATACATCTTGATTCTTGCTGACACACACACACACAAAAGGTCATAACACCCATGATCACCATCACACACACACACACACACACACACACACACACACACACACACACACACACACACACACACACACACACACACACACACACACACACACACACACACACACACACACACACACAAAGGTCATAGCACCCATGATCACCATCACTCCGACACACACACACACACACACACACACACACACACACACACACACACACACACACACACACACACACACACACACACACACACACACACACACACACACACAAAGGTCATAGCACCCATGATCACCATCACTCCGACACACACACACACACACACACACACACACACACACACACACACACACACACACACACACACACACACACACACACACACACACACACACACACACAGGCATTGTAAACTATTAGACACATTCACGTCACTTACCCACACCAAAAATGATTAACGTGTTATATATACAGCTTTGGCCAAGAGTCAGGTGTCTAGAGACGGTTGGTTCGTGTTTCACGTCTACATGCCAGGTCAGGAGAGTGGAGAACGGGGGTGGAGGTTAACACAGCGCAGACCCCACCACTAATCGTCTGGACCCCGTCCCACAGGAGCAGCCACTAGAGGCAGGGTGAGACATGAGTAACAGTGTGTGTGGCATTTATAGAGACACATGATAGGCTTACACGAGGACCAGCCCGGAATGACTTTTTTTAAAAACTTGTGGGAAGGGCGGGCTGAGTTGGTGGTGGGGAGATTTGGGGGGTTTTGTGTTTCTTATCCACTTCAGCAGTAGTCGCCAAGCTCTACATTTTGTGGCGGAAGGTGATAACATGTGGCAGACAGTGGAGACAGAGCTGGAAAGAGGTCAAGATGGTGACTGAGATGTGTGTTTAAGATGACGGAGAGCTGAACGATGGGGACAGAAAAAAGGCACAAGAGAGGGATATGTCTCATCTTCACATTTAATAGTTGCATCCAGTCTTACATGCGCAATTGTTTCTCATTAAAAACCACAGAAACAATTCGCCTTCCAATACCCGTTGAACTCTCACTACAAAAAGATCAAACAGATAAAACGTCTTACGGTATTTATGAACGGTTACGCAGAACACATGAAATGTCCTTGGGATAATGATTTACAACACTGAAGGCTCGTATGATTCTGAATAGTTATTTTTTTTCTCACAATGCAACCTTACACATGTTGACCTCAGAACGTTTTCATATCTCTTGACATAATTCACATCTAGTTGTGTTACAGCCTGAATTCAAAATGGATTAAATCGATTTTTTTCTCTCTCACCCATCGACACATAATAAGAGATGACAAATGACAAAGTGAAAACATGTCTTTAGAAACGTTTTTTCAAATGTATTGAAAATGAAAAACAGAAATATCTCATTTACATAAGTATTCACACCCCCGAGTCAGTACTTTGAAAGGTGTATTCATATCCCAGTGTCTGGTGGAAAGCAGACTGAACCAGGCTTTCCTCTTGGATTTTGCCTGTGCTTAGCTCCATTCAGGTTTGCTTTATCCTGAAAAATGACTCAGCCCTTAACGATGACAAGCATACCCATAAGATGTTGCAGCCACCACTAGGCTTGAAAACATGGAGAGTGGTACTCAATAACAGGTTGTATTTGATTTGCCCCAAACATGATAGTTTGTATTCAGGACAAAAATAAATAAAAAAGTTTTACTTTAGTGCCTTTTTTCTGTATAGGCTTCCTTCTTTTCACTCCGATAATTCGGTTCGTATTGTGGATTAACTGCAATGTTGTTGATCCATCCTCAGTTTTCTTCTATCACAGACATTAAACTCCGTAACTGTTTTTAAGTCACCATTGGCCTCATGGTGAAATCCCTGAATGGTTTCCTTTCTCTCCGGCAACTGAGTAGGGAAGGACGCCTGTGTCTTTATGGTGCCTGGGTGTATTGATACGCCATCCAAAATGTAATTAATAACGTCACGATTCAATGTCTGCTTTTCTATAACATTTTTTTATCCATCTACCAATAGGTGGCCTACTTTGCGAGACATCGCTGGTCTTTGTGATTGAATCTGTGTTTGATATTCACTGCTTAACTGAAGGACCATACATATAACTGTATGTGTGGGGTGCAGAGATGAGGCAGTCATTCCAAAATCATGTTCAAAACTATTATTGCAAACAGAGTGAATCCATGCAACTTATTATGTGACTTGTTAAGGCCATGTTTACTCCTGAACTCATTTAGGCTTGCCATAACAAAGAGTTCATTGACTGAAGACATTTCAGCTTTTCGTTTTTTAAATTCATCTGTAAACATTTCGAAAAACATAATTCCACTTTGACATTATGGGCTGTTCTGCTTAGGCCAGTGACAAACATTTTTTTTGCAATCTAATTCATTGTAAACTCAGACTGTAACACAACAAGATCTGGAAAAGTAAAGGGGTGTGAATACTTTCAGAAGGCACTGTACCTGGTTAGTAGCCTAAATGCCGCAGTAAATTGTGCCACTTTACCTCTTCAATATGGTTGACGATGAAATTGCCTGTTCTTTCAGCCAGAGATGTTTTAAGACAGTGCTGCTTTAGTAATTTATGGCCATTTCTATAATATGGTCTCCCACGTACCTGGAGCAGATGGCGCGTCTAACATTTAAAGGGACATTGGACTTCAAAATCAACATTTGTCAGAGGTTTTTAAGACCTCAAAAGTAGTCTAATGTCAGTGTGAGTCGACACATCCCATGCCATTGGTTATGTAGATCAAGCTACACAAATGAATGAAAAAGATAAGCACCACAGCTCTGGAATTTACATGGTCTTTTACATTACTTTTAAATTGCGGATTATAACTGAATCTACAAGACATGATGGCCTGGGACGTAGACTAATCGTGACATTACCTTTGAGGTCTGAAAATGTTTCGATTTTAGAGGGTAATGTCTCTTTGATATATTTATATATACGGTGCATTCGGAAAGTATTCAGACCCCTTGTCTTTTTCCACATTTTGTTACGTTACATCCTTATTCTAAAATGTATTAAATAAAAACATGTACTCATCAATCTACACACAATACCTCATAACGACAAGGCGGAAACAGGTTTTTATACATTTTAGGAAATGTATTAAAATAAAAAATATATTATTTACGTAAGTATTCAGACCCTTTACTATGATACACGAAATTGAACTAAGGAGCATCTTGTTTCCATTGATCATCCTTGAGATGTCTCTACAACTTGATTGGAGTACACCTGTCTTAAATTAATTTGATTAGACATGATTTGGAAAGGCAGAGACCTGTCTATATAAGGTCCCAGAGTTGACAGTGCATGTCAGAGCAAAAACCAAGTCATGAGGTCAAAGGAATTGTCCGTAGAGCTCCGAGACAGCATTGTGTTGAGGCACAGATCTGGGGAAGGGTACCAAAAAAAGGTACCTAAAGGACTCTCACACCATGAGCAACAAGATTCTCTGGTATGATGAAACCAGGTTTGAACTCTTTGGCTTCAATGCCAAGCTTCACGTCTGGAGGAAACCTGGCACCATCCCTACGGTGAAGCATGGTGTTGGCAGCATCATGCTGTGGGAATGTTTTTCAGTTGCAGGGACTGGGAGACTAGTCAGGATCAAGGGAAAGACGAACGGAGCAAAGTACAGAGAGATCCTTGATGAAAACCTGCTCCAGTGCGCTCCGAATCTCTGACTGGGGCGAAGGTTCACCTTCCAACATGACAATGACCCTAAGCACACAGGCAAGACAATGCAGGAGTGGCTTCGGGACAAGTCTCTGAATGTCCTTGAGTGGCCCAGCCAGAGCCCAGACTTGAACCTGATCGAACATCTCTTGAGAAAATAGCTGTGCAGTGACGCTCCCCATCCTACCTGACAGAGCTTGAGAGGATCTGCAGAGAAGAATGGGAGAAACACCCTAAATACAGGTGTGCCAAGCTTGTAGCGTCATACCCAAAAAGACTCAAGGCTGTAATCGCTGCAAAGGTGCTTCAACAAAATACTGAATAAAGAGTCTGAATACTTAGTAAATGTGATATTTCAGGTTTTTTTTGTTTTAATAAATGTAGAAAAAAAAAACTAAAAAACTGTTGTTGCTTTGTCATTGTGGGGTAATGTTTATAGATTGATGGGGGGGGAAACAAGAATGTGATACATTTTAGAATAAGGCTTTAATGTAACAAAATGTGTAAAAAGTCATGGGGTCTGAATACTTCCCGAATGCACTGTATCTGTATATTAAAGGCAGTTGAAAAACGTTACAATATCATGGGATTGTGTATGTATTTACTTAATAGAAACTCTAGAATTTTTGTACTATACTTTCTGTGTATACATCTGAATTCCAATTACTATCTTTAAAAGTATACTCTCTGATAAGACTGTCGATCACAATATCATCAAAGTTTTGTCAAAAATACTTATAAGAAGTAATGTTTACACATTTTTTAAAAACAACTGTAAACAGTTGTTCTTGTTACATTAATTGAATATTATTTTGAATAACTTGAATTTCACACTTGGGGAGATGTTTGAACATGATATTTTTGCTGTCAACTAACACCTTCGATTCTCCCAAGATATGTGTCAGTAGCTGGGCTTCCTTCCAATTGGTGACAGATGTTCAGGTGAGTATTCTAAAATATTCATAAAAACAAATATGTGCATTTTCCCACCAGACATGTTTCCATCAAATGTACTTATTGAAGATAAAAGGCTGTGCGTGATAAAGTAGTGCACATAAAATACATGTTGCTGTTACATTCCCTTGTACCGAATAAAAAACACAAATTAAATGGGTTTCCATCGCATTTTATACTCTACTGATGGTTTTCTCACAACAACAACAAAAAGGTTGCGTATATAGCGTGTTCGCCTACTCTGGTATTGTCACTTGAGCTTGAAGCCACGCACGCGCATTTCGCTGTTGGCTAGAGCGCACCTGTAGCCTACCATTATTATGGACAATAGAGCAACATTATTTTTTATTTGTCAAACGGCAGCCAAGCATCGATTATCAGTTCACCAGAATAAGAATAAGACCCTCAATATTTATTGGAAAGGAGCATCAAGCTCATCACCTTGCACTTTCACCAGCCTGTGAAGTTTGTCATAAATGATTTCATCTGTACCCAAATAGACTGCATGTTTTCCGACGAGTCGTAGTGGGAGGACCACACTACGTGTTATTGCGTGTTTACTCGATATGATTGTTAAAATCGTCTCCACCGACATTTCTCGCATAATCCTACAAAAGAAAGATCCCACCATATTTTGTTTTGTTGACATTTGGAAAGTTTACCCCCCCAAAAACATGTTTCACGCCTGTCATGACATTTAGTTATTCAACATGCATTTTACTCATAAAAATTTGAATGGAAACCTGGTTATCGTAAGTTTTTAATTACTCAGCTTTCATAGGTCAAGAGCAGTATAATGTCCCGTTAATGAGCTCTACTGATTTATGCAAAATAATGAGAGAAAAAAACATTTATGACGAGGAACATCTTCGTAAAATGTAAAACTGCAAGAGACACCATTTCTCAACAACAGTTATAAGACATACAGATAAAGTGCAATACTTCCTTCTCTTCACTAGCTGTCACTTTCATTTTTTGGGGGAAAACACCTTTGCCAGGGGCTGAATGGCAGTGCAAGCAAGAGAAAGAGGATTCCACTCAAAATAAGCATGACCCCTGCACACCCAATACAGGACACTGACCAAGACAGCTCGTGATGCAAAGGCACCGAGTGGTCACTGGCTAGGAAGGAGAGGACCGATTGGTTGAAAACAGTAAGAGACAGGAGCATCAGGAGGCCTAAGAGAGAGAAAGAGAGGGATGAAGAACAAAAGAGAGAGAGATATTAGGGGCTTGGTGTGATGGTGGATGGGATGGTGGAGGTGGTATACAGTATATGACCTTTTCATCATCCACTTCTCAGAGCCTCAGAGTATATCAGGACTATACAGGTGCCATGACTAATGACCTTTGTATCTAATTAGTTAGCTCCCTTGATACTCTTGAACAATGGCTCTATGTTTTTCGTTTAAAACATAATAATAGTGTTGAGTACCAGTAGCTTTGTTTAGTTTCTGCTGCCTGCACAGGTTAAGTCCTAACTCTCTGCAACATGGGTAAGGTCTGAATGGTGTTCTCCTCGCATCCTATCTCCTATCTCCTTCTCAAAACAGATTGGATGACAAAGCCAGAGGTCCTTCCCCTCTGACCTTCTCCTCCAATGGATTTTGAGAAGGAGACGAAGAGAGAGGACACGAGGAGTATGCAATTGAGCATGAGATCTTCCCATGGTCTCATTAGATATGTGACATTTAACCATTGTAGTTATACACTGAGTGTACAAAACATTTTTAACAGTTGAACCCCTACTCCCCCACCCCTTTTGCCCTCAGCACTCGTCGGGATGCTTGCCCATGTTGACTCTAATGCTTCCCACAAGGGATCAATAAGGGATCATCGCTTTTCACCTGGATTCGCCTGGTCAGTCTATGACATGGAAAGAGCAGGTATTCCTAATGTTATGTCAACACAGTGTATAATACCTTGGCTGTCACATGTCTACTCGCTCACCTGACAGAACGAAGCACACCGAAGCAGGCTTGAGGAAGAACGATTCTCCTTTGCTGAGGGCTGTGGTGATGCATATGGCCCCCATGACCATCAGGAACAGACCGAAGAGGGCCATCATGGCTGCCGCCACATTCAGACCTGGGAAGAGAGAAACGGTTATTGTCTTGATACAGGTACATTCCATTATTCATAGTACATTGGCACCAGGTACAATGACATTTTAGTCATTTAGCAGACTCTTATCCAGAGCGCCTTGCAATGAGGGCATTCAACTAAGGTGAGTAAAACAACCACATGTGTGAAACAGTGTTCAAAAATGGCAATTGACAAAAAGGTCAAGGTCATGGCATCCACTTATAATTCTAACAGATATTGGACCTCTGACTAGCCTAGAGGATAATGGGAAGCGTAAAATGTCACACTCCTGACATATGTGGGCGGCAGGGTAGCCTAGTGGTTAGAGCGTTGGACTAGTAACCGGAAGGTTGCAAGCTCAAACCCCTAAGCTGACAAGGTACAAATCTGTCGTTCTACCCCTGGACAGGCAGCTAACCCACTGTTCCTTGGCCGTCATTGAAAATAAGAATTTGTTCTTAACTGATTTGCCTAGTTAAATCAAAATAAATATAGGGCATCATTCCCATTGAAATGAATACAAAACACAGAAGATATTGTTCTTTTGCGCATAATAAATCCAAAGATATTGAATTTGGCCATCAGTGGCCCTCTTAAAACAATATGGTGCACGACACTTCTGGTTTAGAGCTCGAGAAAAAAAAAAAGATTTCACAATTGGTCCCCATAGACTCACGAAGAAACGCTGTCTTGCTGGCTTCAGTGCTGTAACGGAAGAGGAGTGGGTGGAATGCATTACAGACACACTGCAGTCAATGGCTGACCCAGTGAAACATAGACGACAGACTCTAGGAAGAAAGAAAGAGAGTGGGCGGGCAAAGGTGGGTCATAGGTTGAAAGAGGGCAGGGGACAAGCTGACTCACTCTTTTCTGTTGTCTTCTGGAAGATGACGGCATTCTCTCCAGTGGTGTAGAACTTGAAGTAGTTGCAGTGAGATTCTGAAGGAGATGAGGAGAGACGAGGAACTTATTTGAAACGGATGGAGACCTTATCCACTTGCCCGTCACCATAATCTTATTGCGATTCGTACGGCTTGCCGCACACTAGTTGTCGTACATTCGCGCACATTGATGACAATACCAAGGCTGTTATCTCTTCTATACAATTAGTGTCATGACATCTCGTAATCCAATACATGCAGTTGATCCTACATATAGACTACCATACAAATATACTACAGCTCTGCCTTCACTATTATTCTATTTTAGTACAGTATTTGAGAGTAATATGTGTGTTTGTTCAAGGTAAGCATCTATCCCTACAGAATGTAAATGTATATTGCAGTCCATCTGTGACCCAGTCTCCACCTGCATCCAGTGATTGGATTGTGGACACAATGCTAATACCTGATATCTAGCCATATCTAACGGTGGGGGCTATAGCTATGTAATGAAATCATAATTGTCACTTCTGGCCTTGAAATCGTGAGATTTGCCTGAACTTCCCCTTTCAAATCTGTCATAGAAGGGTCCATAGGATTTCTCAAGAGAGCGTTTTGTATAGTTTTGAATGTACGAGTTTGAGTGAACTCTGTCTGGTTTACACAATTTGCCGGTATTCAAAATTTGCCGGTCTGTGATTTCTGATAGTTGGGTTTGTATAGTTTGGAATGAATGAGTTTGAGTTAATGCTGTTTGGTTTACACAAAATCATGTAGGCCTATTCATGCAGCCCCAGAGCAGTCACCTCCTGGCAGTTCAGCCGGCCCACAGCTCTCTCGCTCAGGGTCTATGTCCGCCACCCACAGAGTCCGGGAGCATCCTTTCCACAGCCCGTAGTGAGCCGACAGACACGTCTGGTTGTTGTAGAAGTTCTTGGGCGGGGACAGCTCCACCCAATACTCTGTGCCCAAGCCCAAGACTGTCAATACCACGCCCACGATGGCCACGAAGAACGCCAGCTTGATCTTGCCCTTCTGGACCTCGCTCATGTCCCCTGGGTGTCTCGATGTCAACACGTTTGCCCGGCGCTTAACTCCCATAGCACCAGCCCCAGCCCCTCTGCCACCCATGACACCGGTCAGTCCCAGTAGACCTGCTCCTGGTCCTACGCCCACCCCCGGTGGAACCGGCCTGCCATCCTCTTCGTGCAGAAAGAAGGTGGACCACATAACAGCTTTGCAGATGTTCACGATTGGAGAGAAAAAATGAATATGAATAATGGCTAAAGACAGGTAGAGAGTGCGGGAGACAGGAAATGGGTTTCTATGGTGAAGTGGCAGTGGAGCAATAGAAATTATGATAGACAGGGGTTGTTTTGGCAAGCGGGATGGAGGGAGGGAAACAGGAAGATGTGGGAGGACAGGAGGGAAACAGGAAGATGTGGGAGGACAGGAGGGAAAAAGGACAGGAAAAAAAGGCAAATGGGAATTAGCAGCACTGCTGACTCAGTTTATGAAGCAAATGCTAAAACCCATGATAAAAAAGGATAAATCATGTCTAGGATTATCAGTGCAGAAAATATATTTTGTTTCGTTTTTTTGGGGTGTCGGCACAAATCATTAATTGTAAGTTCGTAACACCAGACATCATAAAAGGTGGTTTGGAAGAAGGATGCAATGATGAGCGGGTCATAATGAAAAAAATGGGTCATAAATTAGAATAGATTTGAAAAAAAGATCAAAAAGAGAGGTAGCTTCTGGGTAGAAGTTGGGAAACAGAGTTATGGAGGAGAAGGCGAAAGCAGAGAGTTTTAACATCAGTAGAAGACAATCTACTGCCTTTTTAAACAATCACAATGTTAATATAAACTAAATGTTAAAACTGCTGTATCCCCCTTATAGTGGCTGATAAAATCCAACATGGCAAATATCATTTTCATCTTGACGGCTACATGATGGACAATTTAATGCTGCACATACTATTTTCCAACTGCATGGTTGCTACATTGACCCTTTCTCACCTTTCGAAGCAAATATTGTGTGCACATATTACATCAGTTACTATCATCAAGTCAAAGTTGTGTTAAAGTCACTTTTTTTTACATGTTTTTATACATCTTAAATTACTATATCTATATTTAGATGTCGACTGAAAGATGGACAACACATTGCTACTGTATCTTACAAAGAAGTCTAAGCAACTAGTACGCTAACTCAAAATAAGGCAATGTTTACACCTCATTACCGTTACCCTCACAGGATATAAAAAATGATTGAAGAGGAAGTTCTGAACAATAAAGATTAAAATTACAGATGCAAAACAGTCCTGTATGATTCAGTCTTGAATACCTCTTTTTGATTGGCCCCTTTTTTTTACAATTTTCGCCTAAAATGACATACCCAAATCAAACTGCCTGTAGCTCAGGCCTTGAAGCCAGGATATGCATATTCCTGATACCATTTGAAAGGAAACACTTTGAAGTTTGTGGAAATGTGAATGGAATGTAGGAGAATAAAACACATTAGATCTGGTAAAAGATAATACAAGAAAAAAACAAGAAAAAGTTGTACCATCTTTGAAAAGCAAGAGAGAGGCCATAATGTATTATTCCAGCCAAGGTGCAATTTAGATATTGGTCACTGGATGGCAGCAGTGTACATGAAAGGTTTCAGACGGATCCAATTGCATATCTGTTAAAACTTTTGTATCAAGACTGCCCAAATGTGCCTCATTTGTTTATTAATAACTTTTCATGTTCAGAACTGTGCACTCTTCTCAAACAATAGCATGGTATTCTCTCACTGTAATAGCTACTGTAAATTAGAGAGTGCAGTTAGATTAGCAATAATTTAAGCTTTCTGCCAATATCAGATATGTCTATGTCCTGGGAAATGTTCTCGTTACTTACAATCTCATGCTAATTTCAGTAGCCTACGTTAGCTCAACCAGGACCCACCAATCTTGAAGTGGTTTTAAAGTGCCTCGCAATATTCCATTCAAATCAACTTATTCCATTTCAATACCTATTGAAATATACAACGTTGTGATCAATAACCCCATTAAATACGCAAAAAAAACGCAAACTCGACCAGCAACAAATGCCGACACCCCAGAGCAACTTTAAAGGCCATCATAAGCATAAGCATAACCAATTCCATTTATTTTTCAATTATGTAATTCAATATCCCTCTACGACGGACCCAAATGAATTTATCTCTACTAATTTTGCTTTACTATACACCCAGTCATGGCCACATTACGAATCATAACAATGATATGAAGAAATTGCTGACCTGTTCGGTGTGCGTGTGGTTCAGTTCGGGAATGAAACAGGGCGAGGCGAAGAGAGGGAGTGCGCGAGAGAGGGGTCGCCGAGGAAGAGAGGAAAGGAGGTATGGGGAGTGGAAAGAGGGTGGAGGCCAAAGTAGTCTTGTGTGAGTGGGTGTGTTTAGTAGCTATGTGGCCACACGCCTATGCCTGTGTATATGTTTGTTTAGACATGCACGTACGGTTGTGCTGGATCTATCTGTCTTTGCTGGCCCCTGTAATATGTATGTGCGAGAATATGGGTCAAGAGTGTGTGGTCTCTATATCTCTGTGTGTATCACTCTATATCACTCTATTTCACTATATCAGTGTCTGTGTGTGCGTGTGTGTGTGTGTGTGTGTGTGTGTGTGTGTGTGTGTGTGTGTGTGTGTGTGTGTGTGTGTGTGTGTGTGTGTGTGTGTGTGTGTGTGTGTGTGTGTGTGTGTGTGTGTGTGTGTGTGTGTGTGTGTGTGTGTGTGTGTGTGTGTGTGTGTGTGCGTGTGTGTGTGTGCTTGGGTGTGTTTTGTGGTGTGTGTGAGAGAGAGACAGAGCGCGCACACGAAATAATTTAGTGTGTGTGTCTCTTCATTCTATTTTTGACAACCACCTGTTAATGACATACATTTTCTTTTACTAGAGACACAGGCCTGCTGATGAGTTTATGTCAGGAAAGGGGGTGAAGGTAGATTCCTGGGGCTTCTGCTAGTACTTTGTAGATTAAAGAATTGTGGCTGCAACACTTCAAATCAGAAACTTTGCATATAGCCTTGGTGTGACGTAGGCTGAGCGAGATCGAGTAATGGCTAGGGGCAAACCATATACTCTGCCTTTTGCTGACACCTTTCAAACCCAGAGTTCATCCATGGTCAATCTGGGTTCGTGTAGGAGACAGTATTGTCTGATTCCAGCTAAGCAGCTGGATTTTCAGGATTTGCTCACAGGGTCTATAACAGTTAGTAGTGACATACCCTTGAGCAAGTTCCAAAGACTTTAAACATGTATTGCTTGAGTCAACTGGAAGCCTATTTTAAAGCTGCTATATGAAGACGCTATGCAAAAGTGAGTGTGAGTTATGTACATTGCCCCAGATAAAGGCGTCCTCTTGGCAGGAAAGAAAAATATGAAATGGAGACATTTTAGAAATGTACTTGATGTCTTCCATTCGAAAGGCAACGTTATTCCAATAGTTTCCCGGGGAGACTTAATAAATGATTGATAAAAACTCCAATTCAAGTCAAATGTAAACGTCCTTTTCTCCTGTATCAGAAAGTTCCATAAAAGATTTGAGCATACCCGTAATTCTTTTACACCTCTGCCGCCCAATGCACAACCTTACACAGTGAGTGCATTGGGATGGCTGTTCGTGCCACTACTGTATGCCGAGCACATGCCATTCAGATCCCATGTCCAGAAGCACATACAGTACACGACATGGGCATAAGGACCGCAACACCACACCACAACTCCCTATCAGGGGGAAAGATTTATGTAGTGAGGTCATACAGGGACTCCAGGGATGACTGTCTCCAAACCTTGCTACACTAACAGACAGGAGGATTGTAGTCAGTTCTAGACCATGTAAACAGGGATCCGTGCATTTCAAAAACAATATACATACTGAATGCACAAATCATTTTTTGTAACAAAAATACATGTCTATAGTGCACTGCTGGTATGTACTTTTGGGCCAACATAATAACAACTTAGACTATGAGAATGCAACGCAGGGGTAGGTGTGACCTCTCTGGGCCAAACAGTGCTTCAACAGGGTTGGTAATTATGCGACTGGAAACATTCATTCGCACAGGGAATTATTCTGCTGGCAGGATGCTGCAGTCAGATGTGCTCAGCATTGTGATAAGTAATGAGAGACACTGGGGGCCCTGTTTGAATACTTCAGAAATGCATCCTTCCTTCCTTGTTTCCTCGAATATCTTTGAAATGCCTCCTTCCTTCCTTGCGTCCTTGAGGTAAGCCCAGATTTAGAAGTGATCTGATAGGTGTAAGCAATGTTATCACCAATCCAACTGATTCAGAGCTCTGATTACTTCAAGACAGGTAGGAAGGAAGGTTGCATTTCTGAAGTACTACAAAAGGGCCCTGGACTGCGAGTTACTAAGATAATGTAGTAGTGAATGATCTCCATAAGATGGCACTACCAGTCAGAGCTTTGTGGGGTGGCCGTGCTGACAAAATGAGCCACCCTGATTTAAAAGGCATGCATGGCGAAGTTTGACTGTGTGATAGGATTAGACCAGTGCGAGATGATTCGTTAGGGACAAAGTTGGGGTTGTGTTGCATTGGAGTGGTACTGAAATCCACCCAAAACCACTCATTCCTGTAATTTAGTGTTATTTAACATTAATACGTGAGGACAATATTTTTGCGTTATAATAAGGTTGGTAGCAACATGGAAAATCCCTGTGGAAATCTGTTGCAGGTCAAGTCGACTACAAAATCCACAATGCAATGCTGTCTCTATGGGCCGACTGGCTAGCTAGCTAGCAAAGCTAGCTACACACAATAATACCAAAGACAATATCAGCATGTAACGCAGTTAGTTAGCTGTAAAATCTCCTAAACAAACTGCACTATCAATTTAGGAGTCTATCTCACCATGTTCAACCTGCAGATGTATGTGCCTCACAGAGTGGTGTCTAACATTCGCAACAGCAGATATACTTTTGAGGAGATGGGAAACGTTGCCCATGCTACGTCAATGGGCAGCATCAGTCCATTCTGGACGATTCTGGGACAAGGAGCCTTCAAGGAGTGAATGGGAGTCTATTGGGTCCTAGCTCAAAAACCGAACATTAGCACGCATTTCATCAACAAGAAGTACAACATTACAAATCTTTTATGAGATGTGGGATAATTAACTTGCTATCTGTAGTATCGTATAGCTTTGGAATCCTGACATTCGTTCCTTTCAGGAAAATAGGCAAATTTCTCGACATATGAGAAGGGATTGCGTAACGATTAGTTTAGCGACCACGTGACGTAGCATGTGAACGTGATTGGTGGACAGTCTGCACGGGTAGGGCGTTATATGTGCCTTCATTCTTTGGATTTATACCTCCTTTCTATATTATCTCTGGCAACGGCACCATGCAATGCACCCTGGACCATAGAGGCAGACAAATAGGTCAAATGTGCTAGACCCTCCGTTAAATTACAAATTTTTGGGGGTAGGAATATCGCAAAAATATTCTAGATTAGGCAACGACCAGTATGGAAATCTGACACCTGGATCGACGTTTTTGCGATCTAGAAGTCATATTCAAATGAACATACAGTGTAGTGAGAGCGACTTTATCACGGTGCTACGTCATACCGGACGGATTTCTGCCTGCTTGAATGCCAATAACTCAGATGCACCTGAAAACATGAAATGACCCAGGGAATCGATAGAACATCCCTCGGAGACGCACAAAAACAATATAACATTCAAAATGGGTTAACCTTTCCGTTAATGCCTTATTTGGCATGTTGGCATGGCATAGTGTTGGGGCAGGAGTTCTTCCTGACATGGGGACCTAACCAGGAAAGACTCAAGTGTTTGTTACACTGATTGTATAAAACATGAGGAACACCTTCCTAATATTGAGTTGCACCCCTTTTTGCCCTCAGAGCAGCCTCAATTTGTCGGGGGAATGGATTCTACAAGGTGTCGAAAGCGTTCCACAGGGATGCTGGACCTTGTTTGATTCCAATATAGTTGTGTCAAGTTGGCCGGATGTCCTATGGGTGGTGCACCATTCCTGATACACACGCTAAACTGTTGAGCCTAAAAACCCAGCAGCGTTGCAGTTCTTGACACAAATCGGTGTCATCTGGCACCTACTACGACGCCCATTCAAAGGCACTTAAATATTTTGTCTTGCTCACTCACCCTCTAAATGGCACTCGTACACAATCCATGTCTCAATTGTCTCAAGGCTTAAAAATCCTTCTTTAACCTGTCTCCTCCCCTTCATCTAAACTGATTGAAGTGGATTTAACAGTTGAAATCAATAAAGGATCATCGTTTTCACCTGGATTCACCTGGTCAGTCTATGTCATGGAAAGAGCAGGTGTTCTTACCATTGTGTATGATCAGTGTATATCTATAGTTATAGCTCGAATGATTGTCTATGGTGTGGTATAAGGGTTTAGCAGTGTATATTCCATTGTGGCGCTCTATGTGTTGTCTGTATGGCAGTGCATCTCCACTCCTCCCTGACTGTGAGGTGCATTATAGCCAGTGGTAATGCTGTGCTTCCTTCTCTCTCTGATTATATTATAGGTCTAGGATGATGCAGAGAGAGATAAGGGGATTGCCACAGGAGGAGCACCTGCCAGTTATGTGCACTGCGAAGAAAGACGATTACTCATCAACCTCCTTGTCTCTCTCTCGATCCTTCTATCACTCGCTTGGTGACATACAAATGAAATTGAAGGTACGCCACACACACACACACACACACACACACACACACACACACACACACACACACACACACACACACACACACACACACACACACACACACACGCCTACGCACAACGCACACACACACACACACACACACACACACACACACACACACACACACACACACACACACACACACACACACACACACACACACACACACACACACACACACACACACACACACACACTAAAGTCTCAGACCATTTCTCTATCAACAATTACATTTAACACACTGTCCTCTCTCACTCATAATATTTCCCCTTCTCAATTTTCTATAAACAAATTTCCACTCCCATATCTCCTGACAAAATTATCATTATCAAGAGACTGACTGTGTGAAAGAGAAATGACAGTATAACGTAAAACAGCAGCATTTCAATGAGTAACCAACCATTGCAAGAGACACAAAATGGCCGCCCAGCTACCAAATAAAGCTTTTTATTTTAGGTGTTGGACTGACCAGTTCAAGAACACCTCCATACTGGGACTGTGCAACAGGAATGGACACCAGTTGAATGCCTGACAGCCTCAAGACACGACAGGACACCTTGCCGGATTGAATGGCTCCAGCCGTTGTACACTGAGGCTAAATTAGGATGACCCTGGATTGCCCCATCACAGGTGGGAACCTGTCACTCAACAGATTGATGAAAGAGGATATGATGCAACCGGCTGAGACCCAGGTCCCTAATTCGCCCTGCGGCCAAATGTATGCAAATGTATTCATAGTGCCGCTGCTTGACCCTGCTGGTAGGCTCTGCTACTTGTTTTCAGTGATAACTTTTTAACTTGATTTAAATACAGAAAAATGCAAACTGAGCCACAGTATAGTGCAAATCCAAATCATAAAAAAATAGTATGTCAAATGATGTGTTATACAGTTCGCGAACAATTTAATCAGTCTTTGGGTGTAACATGAAAACAACTGAAATGAAACCATAAGAAAGTGTGGCAAAGGGAAAAGACCTAGATCAGAACGGGGGCAGGCAGAACATTCACAGCCCTTCTCCTTAATCCTTAGATCATGTTCCTGTTTCTCACAACAGCTCTTCACTCCACTCCTGGTTATAAGAGACAGATTAGCTGGCGACCGTAGCTGGCGACGGTAGATAGAGGATGAGTCATACAGGCAGACAGAGGTAGAACCTAGCTCCCTCTCAACTGGTGGCCCCAGAGAAATGATCAGTTGGCAGTATAACACTTACAGTACATGGTCAGAGGTTGCCACTCATGTTTAGACAAAGTGATGTTCCATGCTCCCCACAATCTTAAAGCCGCAGCGTTACTTAACAGCAATCTGGCAACAGAACATCCTTTTTTCCCGTTACCAGCATGCATTGCAGGCAATTCCATTTGAAACTTAAAATGGCCTAAAAAAAAGATTTAACATGAGACTTTTTCCATTTTAATTAATAAAGATGTTTTGAATTTAATTGAAATGATGCAGTCCTTGATTCCATTAAAATGGCAAATTGAACTATCCTCTAACCTATCTATATGGTATAAATGCCCATGTTAAATAAACTAACGTGTTTGGGGGGGAAGTTGAGACGTCAGTCGTCATTAGGGTCCCTTGGACCCACAGTCATTTTATAATTCCAGTCAGAACATAGGGGTGTTGTCCCAAAAAAGACCCCAAAGCTGGTAGGTCTATTATTGGGGTGCCAGAACAAGGATGATTAGGGTCAGGCTAGAAGGAAAGGCCTATGTCTAGCACCATTGAGCTACGAAATGTGGAGAGCCCAGATCGGGGTTATGAAATGTGATTACAGTAGTTGTGGAAAAGCCAGGCCTCGGTCGTATAGGTTGGATGGGACTGCGTGACTGTTGCCAATGGCAATAATTTTACCCTCCTCAATCAATGGGGCTTTTGTCCTTCCTTTGTTTGTTTACGAGCTGTTGCAAGCACGCACTGTGCAAAATATGTACTTGACAAAAGAAAAATAGGATTTCACGATTTCTGGGGACTGGCACCATTATAAAGTTAATGGAACAATAACCCGTGTTGGCCAATTGCAACTATTTGCAGAGTTACAGAAACTCTTTTGAGTGTTAAATGTAACACTATTAGAGTTGATGCAACACTTGAAATCTTGCTCACTCTCGACTCCAAATGTACAGTAGACGCCCTGAGAGTGACCCTGGCTCTCAAATTCAGCAATATACCGTAGAACATCAATAGCCGTGTGCTACTAACATGCTGATAGGTGTTGTGCACTGACCATGCAACTCTTGTTCATCCCAGCAGATAAGAGGCCACACTGGTTGGACTGAAGAATCACTGGCCAGGACTTCTCGCTGGGTAGGACTACTTGGCGTTCACATGGCAATTAGTGTCTAATGTCCATCTCACCTCTCACCTCTCTCTCACACTCCCTCCTCGCTATCATTGTCCTTCCCCCGGTCCGCCCTCCTCCTGTCCATTCCTCTCTTGTCCATCCTCCACTCTACCTCTAGGAATCTGTCTCTCTCTTCATGCACCATTTTCTCTCCAAACTGTCTGAACTCTCCAACAATTAGCATTAGAAAACATATTTCTGATTTGGTCATTATTATGGGTATGTGAAAAGTGAAAAGGCAGTTTCATCTTCTTTATGAAGGTATTTACGAACTATTCTACATCTTTAACAATATTATATAATACATTTTTTGTAAAGATTTGACCTTTTCCTTTAATGAATGTGATAACTTATGCTTCTGCCATGTATTTGTCATATCAATATAATGTGAGGTGTATGTTCAGTATCATTTAACCACCTAGCATTTTGTTTGTTTCATTTCCCCAATGGTCTTCACAGTATATAAATGGTTCCCTAGTTTGTTCCGGTACATGGAAGTAGAATATAGTGTAGTCAAAGTGTATCAGTTGCTTGGACTTAATTCATCAACTTATATGTATTATATATTGCCAATATAGGCTCATAAACACCGTTATTATACTCAGATGTTTTTTACCAGTTCAGTTTTAATGCTTGGGTGTTTATGGGCAAAAGAGTGTCCAAAACTCTGTAGGGAAATAATCTGAACCTGAGAAAGGGTACTTGTTGATGCCTTGAAAGTCAAGAAGAATCAATACAAGTGTTGACCGTGAGAACCAGGAGGAGTGGAGGGATATGCAAACAAAGACAAAGGAGTGAGAGAGGGAGGGAGAGGAAGAGAGAGTTAAAATGATCCTCCTTGAACAAATCCTTTTCAATCTGATCAGTGTTCGGGATGGACTAACCAGCTTGGGACTCTGTAGCTTGTGACCAGGTAAGGAAACCTATTCTCCCCCAAAACATTTATTACTCCTTGGGATGGTTGCAAATGTTTTAAAATGTACAAATCTAACCTTCAAGATAATCTGCTTTGCTCTGGCCAAATGGTTGATCGAGCCTGGCTAGAACTCTATTTTAGAAAGATTTCAGATGGAAAGTAAATGTCTTCAAAATTGTAGGGTGCTGTTCTTATTTTCTAGTGAAGTCAGAAAAAGCTAGTATAAAACAATATGTTCAAATTTGTAGGCATAGTTTTTATTGATCTCCCTCAATGTATTATTAGTGTGTTAGAGTGTTAGTACTTTTTTACATAATTGTCAAGACACCTTACCTGGGATTCTACAAATGTCTATAATATGTAACTTGTGAAAAGTATAGGATAAAAGTTTTTCCATGTAAATTAATTATACAATAGTCATATTTTCCATAGGATCATACATGATATTTCAACTACAGTATAATAGAAGCATGATCTGAAACAGTTTGACTTGACAAAGTATTACAAATAGATCAATTGTGACTGCTTGTTTAGGAATTATTTAATTATTTTGGAGTAGCCAGTTGTATTGCTGCAAATGTGCATGTTTGATTTGCATTGGGATTTAAATTTTGTATTGTGTCTTTACTATTGGTCATTTGTATGGTTATTTCTGGAATCTTGTTTGTCTGCATTTTTCTCAAGTTTGTACTTTGGTATTGTGATTATGCTTCTCTATCTATAGAATAAAGAAGTCGATTGAAATGTCATTCATCTGTACATTCGTAGAAAAAAAGGTACTATCTAGAACCTAAAAGGGTTATTCGGCTGTCCCCATAGGAGAACCCATTGAGAGAACCATTGTTGGTTCCAGGTAGAACTCTTTTGGTTACAGGTAGAACCCTCGTTTAAAAAAACGTTTTTTTTTACCATACAAAACAGACACAACATCAACAGCATACAGACGCACACCAACATCCATAACATCAACCCTGACCAGACCCACCGGCTCACACCCCTATCTTCAACTGCTGGATCACTCTCCCCCACGTGGCCTAAACTGCACCATTTTGTTTCTCTCCATCGCCCATGCACTTTCAACATTTAAATAATAAAGCCTTACCATTGTATCAACGATGGAGGATTGATTGATTTTCGCTTTTTAAGTATACTTTTAAAAAAAAGGATTGACAAGAAAAGTATCGTCCAACCCATTTGGTATCTCACTGCACACTCATATGCCATGTCTTGAAATATGCAAACACAAATTAAAAGTACATTTACATTGTAATTCTGACAGCCAACTTTCCAGCTCCGCCCACAACTCCTGGACTTTCTAACATTCCCAGAAGGCCTGGATTATTGAGTCATTGTTAGTTTTACACTTAAGACATGACTCTGCTGTTGTGCTATAGAATTTGTGAATTGTGTCTTGTGTAATAAATTCTATACATTAGTTTATTTAAGTGATAATGCCCGAGAAGCCGGTGTTTGGAGGATGTTATTGGCACGGGTTTTGTTAGGCCCGGGACGAAGTCGAATCTAGCCAAGCTCGACTCGATCCAGTCGTTAAGTCTTTTGTTCTAAATCTATGGACGCGACCCAGTCGTCCGTTTTAATGTTCCGTTGCCATGATGGCTGGCAACATTGTTATCCTTTGCTTGCTAGCTAGCCAACTTTGGCTAACACAGTCACGCCAAACAACAGTGCAGTCAGAATAACGTCAAGTAGCTGCATTTGCTTTTGTTAAAGCTATTTTCAGTGTTTTTTTAAAAAAAACATACATAATATTGAGCTAGTGTGCGATTTCACCTGGCGTAGAACATTTGCTCTCTCGCCAGGCCACTGTTCAGAAAAGATACAGTAGCCAACTCCACAGCTAACACAGTCACTTCAAACTGAAGCTGGAATGACAGCAAACTAGCCTAATTTCAAATCAAATCAAATCAAATTTTATTTGTCAAATTTTTATTTGTCACATACACATGGTTAGCAGATGTTAATGCGTGTCATTTCGTGTTTTCCTATTGACATTTTTTTTGTATATATCCATTGAAATTATGCTGATTCATGATTTTGACTGGCTGAAAAGCTGCCAGCCTATCTGTCTCGTTCCGACTCCTGACTTGTTCATTACCATAGGAGATCAAATTTCTAAATTGAAACAGTGTTGCAAATATCGGAGAGACGGACAGCAATGTTATACAAAATCTCCGCTGATGAAAAACAAATGCTACTCTAAAAGAAATGGGAAATTAGGTCTAGATGCTTTTTACAATGTAGATCTACTATATAAATTGCCTGGCTGGGCTGATAAGACAGTGGATAGCACAGTCAGATGGAACAGAGTAATTAAAAATTTCCACGTCATTGTAATGAATTTCCTCCTCTTCTTCCGAAGAGGAGAGGCGAAACGGATCAGAGGACCAATACGCGGCGTGGTAAGTGTCCGTGGTTCTTTTTAATACGTTAAGGTACACATGAACAACTGACTACAAAAAAACAAGAAATGTGAAAACTCAAAACAGTCCTATCTGGTACAAAGACAGAGACAGGAACAATCACCCACAAACACACAGTGAAACCCAGGCTACCTAAGTATGATTCTCAATCAGAGACAACTAATGACACCTGCCTCTGATTGAGAACCATACTAGGCCGAAACATAGAAATACCCAAATCATAGAAAAACAAACATAGACTGCCCACCCAACTCACGCCCTGACCATACTAACTAAATACAAAACACAGGAAATAAAGGTCAGAACGTGACAGTCATAGATTTAGCTGGTGGTAACTTGTGGAATAGACACCGTCTGGAATGCGGTTTTAACCATTCAGCATCCAGGATTAGACCCACCTGTTGTATAAACTGGATTAAGTGTACATTTTCGTTAACAATAATTTTGTTCGTTATGTTCCAACATTCCCTTCACCTTGAGCCAATATCAGTTATTTGTATGTCTTGGTTCCAGCAGGTTATATACATTTAAGAGATTATCAGTTGGATAAGCTCTCTGCAAGGTTTGTATATCTTACGTATATGAATATCCTTTGACTCAAATAGGGTTCCCTCAAGGGTTGTACATAGATCCCAAAAGGGTTCTCTTATTTGACAGCCGAAGAACCCTTTTGGAACCCTTTTCTCTAAGACCGTAATGCAAAATCACATCGTGATGATTGTTTGACTAGGATACTGAATAGGGGATTTGCCCAAAATACTGAGCAAATATATATTGGACAACAAGGTATTTCCCCAGTACATAAACACTTCAAAGGGATCTTCCACTGTGCCAAGTCAGGTTTGGATAGTGCTCGTTTACAAAGCTCCTACTCATTGGTGTAAAGGACTTAAGTAAAAATACTTTAAACTACTACTTAAATAGTTTTTTGGGGGGGGTATCTGCACTTCACTATTTATACTTTTGACACCCTTTACTTTTACTCCACTACATTCCTAAAGAAAACAATGTACTTTTTACCCCATTCATTTTCCCTGACATTCAAAAGAACTTGTTACATTTTGAATGCTTAGCAGGACTATAAGGGCACAAGGTGAGACCCAGATGCAGACATGGGAGGCAGATGGTTTGAGTCTTTGATATTTATTAAACATTCCAAAAGGGGTAGGCTAGAGAATGGTCGTGGACAGGCAAAAGGTCAAAACTAAATCTAGTTTGTGAATGACAAATGTCATTTTTCCAACAATTGTTTACAGACAGATTATTTCACTTATAATTCACTGTATCACAATTCCAGCGGGTCACAGGTTTACATACACTAAGTTGACTGTGCCTTTAACCAGCTTGGAAAATTCCATAAAATTATGTCCTGGCTTTAGAAGCTTCTGATAGGCTAATTGACATCATTTGAGTCAATTGGAGGTGTACCTCCAAATACACATCAACTCTCCTTCTGTGGACTCCAACTGCTCTTAAATACAACTACAAATACATCAAATACCTAGGTGTCTGGTTAGACTGTAAGCTCTCCTTCCAGACTCACATTAATTATCTCCAATCTAAAATTAAATATAGAATCGGCTTCCTATTTCGCAACACAGCATCCTTCACTCATGCTGCCAAACATACCCTCGTAAATCTGACCATCTTACCGATCCTCGACTTCGGATGTCATTTATAAAATAGCCTCCAACACTCTACTCAACAAATTGGATGCAGTCTATCACTGTGCCATCCGTTTTGTCACCAAAGCCCCATACACTACCCACCACTGCGACCTGTGCTCTCTCGTTGGCTGGCCCTCGCTTCATACTCGTCGCCAAACCCACCTGTAGCACACGCTCCAGCAGGTATATCTCACTGGTCACCCCCAAAGCCAATTCTTCCTTTGGCCTCCTTTCCTTCCAGTTCTCTGCTGCCAATGACTGGAACAAACTGCAAAAATCACTGAAGCTGGAGACTCATATCTCCCTCACTAGATTTAAGCACCACCTGTCTGAGCAGCTCACAGATCACTTGCACCTGTACATAGCCCATCTGCTAACAGCCCATCCAACTACCTCATCCCCATACTGTATTTATTGATTTATCTTGCTCCTTTGCACCCCAGTATCTCTACTTGTACTTTCATCTTCTGCACATCTACCGTTCCAGTGTTTAATTGCTATAGTGTAATTACTTCGCCACCATGGCCTATTTATTGCCTTAACTTCCTTATCTTACCTCATTTGCACTCACTGTATATAGACTTTTTTGTTTACTTTTTTATATTGTATTATTGACTGTATGTTTTGTTTATTCCATGTGTAACTCTGTGTTGATGTTTGTGTCGAACTGCTACGCTTTATCTTGGCCAGGTCGCAGTTGCAAATGAGAACTTGTCACTCAACTAGCCTACCTGGTTAAATAAAGGTAAAATAAAAAAATATAAAACCTGTGGATGTATTTCAAGGCCTACCTTCAAACTCAGTGCCTCTTTGCTTGACATCATGGGAAAATCAAAAGAAATCAGCCCAGACCTCAGAAAATATTTGTAGACCTCCACAAGTCTGGTTCATCCTTGGGAGCATTTTCCAAATTCCTGAAGGTAACACGTTCATCAGTACAAACAGGAGTATGCAAGTATAAACACCATGGGACCACGCAGCCGTCATACCGCTCAGGAAGGAGACGCGTTCTGTCTCCTAGAGATGAACGTACTTTGATGCAAAAAGTGCAAATCAATCCCAGAACAACAGCAAAGGCCCTTGTGAAGATGCTGGAGGAAACAGGTACAAAAGTATATATATCCAGAGTAAAATGAGTCCTATATCAACATAACCTGAAAGGCAGCTCAGCAAGGAAGAAGCCACTGCTCCAAAACCGCCATAAAAAAATCATCTGAAAAAAACATTTGCATCTGCACATGGTGACAAAGATCGTACTTTTTGGAGAAATGTCCTCTGGTCTGATGAAACAAAAATAGAACTGTTTGGCCATAATGACCAACGTTATGTTTGGAGGAAAAAGGGGGAAGCATACTTCCAAAGTTGTGGCAAAATGGCTTAAGGACAACAAAGTCAAGGTATTGGAGTGGCCATCACAAAGCCCTGATCTCAATCCTATAGATAATTTGTGGGCAGAACTGAAAAAGCGAGCAAGGGGGCCTACAAACCTGACTCTGTTACACAAGCTCTGTCAGGAGGAATGGGCCTAAATCCACCCAACTTATTGTGGGAAGTTTTTGGAAGGCTACCCAAAACCTTTGACCCAAGTAAAACAATTTAAAGGCAATGCTACCAAATATTAATTTAGCGTATGTAAATTTCTGACCCACTGGGAATGTGATGAAAGAAATTAAAGCTGAAATAAATAATTCTCTCTACTATTATTCTGACATTTTACATTCTTTAAAGAAAGTGGTGATCCTAACTGACCTTAGACAGGGCATTTTTACTAGGATTGTGAAAGACAGAGTTTAAATGTATTTGGCTAAGGTGTATGTAAACATTCGACTTCAACTGTACACACCAGGGATAATAAGCGACACATGAAGGGTGTGGAGCCAATCACAAGACAGGTGAAACAGATCAGGGTGTGACAAGGACAGGAAAATGGTCCAATTCACCCACTTATCAAGAGAACATCCCTGCTCCTCCCTACTGCCTCTGATTTGGCGGACTCAATAAACACAAATGCTTCATTTGTAAATGATGAGTGTAAATTAAAATCAAGACAACCGTGCCCTCTGGTTTGCCATATATACGGAATTTGAAATGAGTTATACTAAAAGTATACTTAAGTATATATTTTGAATTATATTTACTTTCGATACTGAAGAATGTTTCAAATTAAATGCGTTTAGACTTTTAATCACATTGTACAGTATTTTACTGGGTGACTTTCACTTTAACTTAAGCCATTTTCTGTTAAGGTATCTTTACTTTTAGTCAAAGTATGGCAATGAAGTACTTTTCCCAGCACTGCTTCAACTGTATGAAATGGAATTGTAGTGGTCATGGACAGTTACCAGTGTTTTACTGTACACAGAGTCCATGGGAACTAAGTGTGAAGTCGGACGATCGCCTTGGTTGTGATAACTGGATAATTCCCCAGCATAAGCATATTTCTCAGTCCAATGCCTTCTTTGGATGGGCTTGTGGCCACATGCTTGTGTCAAGGTCATGGCATGACCTTTGACCCAGGCTCATATGTTTGGCACCTTCAAATATTTGACATCTCTACATAGTCGTGGCGATACATAACCAATTCTTGCTTTGTTGATGATATTTCCTATTGGTCATAAGAGTACTGCATTTCACATGGTGTTTTAGAATGAAAGTATGTAAGGCAACACTGTCATAGATTTGTAGATAGTTTCCTTTCCACTATGGATTACAATGAAACATGGGCTTTTCTGCAGCTTCAACTAATCTATAGTCAGATTAAGTGTCTGTGTTTTTATTCTTAACACACTTAATAATGAGCTTTTGAAAGCATGGAATACAACTGTACAGTCCAGAGACACCTGTCCTACAGGATCCCGATAGCTGCCCCGGGGTAAACCGTCACATCGTGTCACGGTTGAGGTTGAGTCAGTGGCACAACCTTTAGACTTTTACTTCAACCCCTGCAGTGAAGTTAACATAGCTCAGCCTATTTTTAGGAAGTGTTTAACGCCAAGCATGCTTATCGACGCCAAAATGAAGGGCCTGTTGAACACATGTTGATGTTGCAGAATTTTTCAACTCCAGTTAACAAAACACTTGTTGGAAACAGCATGGGTCCCACTTATAGTAGACTGTGTCTTACTAATTGCTTGGATGGACAGGTCTGTGGTGGTATACCAATTTGTAAGTTGCTCTGGATAAGAGAGTCTGCTAAATGACTTAAATGTAATGTAAATGTATACTGTAATTGTCCTACGTAGTTTGAAAACAGTGATTTTTAAAACACTATGAGATTCGCGGTGACACTGGGAGTGAGGAAATACCCTCCCTTGGACTAAAAACTCATTGTAGGTTTTGAAAATCATCGTTTTGAAAAACTTGTATTCCTACCATGTCACAGGGAATCATTTTTTTAAAGACCTTTCTTCTCATCTTTTTAACCACAGATCATAGAAACACGCTGTTTTCACTGGGTTGGTGCTGGAGATTTTTAATTTTTTTAAGAACAAGTTAAGTTAGTTAAGAACAAATTATTATTTTCAATGACAGCCTAGGAACAGTGGGTTAACTGCCTGTTCAGGGGCAGAATGACAGATTTGTATCTTGTCAGCTCGGGGATTTGAACTTGCAACTCTTTCGGTTCCTAGTCCAATGCTCTAACCACTAGGCTACCCTGCTGCCCAAATGAAGAATATGAGGTTGAAAACTGGCGCAATTGTCCTTTAAGTTTTGAGAGCGAAAGACGAAAAAAAGGTACAACTAAATTGGAAAATGTCATTGCCTTGATACAGTGTCAGATTTTCAAAGTAGTATTTCTATTTCTATATATCCTTGATATTATATATGAATACATACCCATGATGTGATATGTGGTACTGTTTTAAAACTTTAATTTAGAATCAGGTTAAAGGAAATTGTGTACCATTCGTAGCACCTATACTAAACAATTTTATTTGATGAGAATGTGTTGTGGAAGGCATACCTTGTGGAAAAGTCAACGTGAAATACTGTAAATATCCTATACATTCTACACGTATGGAAACAACGCCTTGACTTTCTGAGGTGAGCAGGCCAGGGCTAATCCTCCGCTCCACCCTCAGGTATTAACCCTGGGAATCCTATTAGTGTGTCAACCTTGGGAGGAAGAAAGTCCCTCCTGGTCAGAAGACTTGGACTTGCCAAGAGGCTCATGGAGGATTCTTTGCGCGTAGCTGGTTGTCCAAAACAATGACTTACCCCATATTTAGTCATTCCATTGAATTAAAGGCAGCGAATAGATTACTTATAGGAAGTGTCAGTGTTCCTGTAAATTGCTCTATGAAGGAGCGGTGGAACAGAAAGATATAAAGAGGTAGAAACATGCGATAATGAGGATTTAAGCAAGACTTGGTAAGGGTCATCAAAAAAACAACCTGTTTTATGCCGGCTCTGAATACATATTTTAGAAGTACCTGATGTTAACGTCGATAGTGCATTTGATCTAGAGTGAGAATCTACGTCCAACATGAATTCAAAGTATAATATTGCTTGTGAACTATAGACATCCGTCTTAATTACAAACATTATAGGTTATGGCTGTTTTGTAACAAATAATGGCATATGAAATTGTATTAAGTCAATTGTATTATCTGGTGACAACCAAAATCTTACATATGGTAAAATGACCAATGATATAGTTCCTTGGTTAAGTAAATTACTAAGGCATGTACACTTTTTATTCTAGCAACAACATTGTATTAGCATGTTGTTACACAATAATGTAAAGGGGTAGTGCGTCACATGATCCAGAGTGCGTTGGATAATAATAATATAATATATGCCATTTAGCAGACGCTTTTATCCAAAGCATTTTTTTATCCAAAGCATTTTTTATGTCTCCGCGTGCAGTATGTAGGAAGTAAGAGGCACTTCCGCGAACCAACGCTAACTAGCGTTAGCGCAATGACTGGAAGTCTACAGGTACGCTAAGATACGGCTTCGCACCTGAGTGCAGTACTGAGAGGACGTTAGTGGTGGTTTCCCGAGCCAATGCTACCTTCCTTCATACTGGAAGGCAGAGACATACAAATGGTATCCACAAGTTCATCTAACTCTGGGTAAGTAGAAAAAGTGCTTAATTGCCAGAATCTCTCACTGCACTGTCGGACTTTTCTGTCATTTCAACAGTAAAACACAAAACAAATCTGTTACACAGCATTAAGGCTGTAGATTGCACTGAATTATGGGTAAAATGCTTAAAAAGTACTGTTATTGAAAATGACTCTAACATGCTGTACTTCTTTATGGTAATAGCTTAGGCCTACTGTAGATTAAAATGATCTGTTTCGGGCACCAACCTCATGCTGTCTGGCGAGACATGAATATCAGACTATTTTATTAAATATCTTCTTGAAGCTGCTGTGAAGTGGAAGAACATTTTCAGAAGCTACTGGGTAGGTACCTTGGCTTGTTTATACACTGCCTTCGGAAAGTATTCAGACCCCTTGACTTTTTTGACATTTTGTTACGTTACAGCCTTATTATAAAATTGAAGGTAGGCCTTGAAATACATTATTCCCCTCATCGATCTACACACAATACCCCATAATGACAAAGCAAAAACAGTTTTTAGACATTTTTGCAAATGTATAAAATAGAAAAATGGAAATTTACATTTACATAAGAATTCAGAGCCTTTACTCAGTACTTTGTTGAAGCACCTTTGGCAGCGATTACAGCAGCGAGTCTCCTTGGGTATTACGCTACAAGCTTGGCACACCTGTGTTTGGGGAGTTTCTCCCATTCTTCTCTGCAGATCCTCTCAAGCTCTGTCAGGTTGGATTGGGAGCGTCGCTGCACAGCTATTTTCAGGTCTCTCCAGAGATGTTCGATCGGGTTCAAGTCCGGTCTCTGGCTGGGCCACCAAAGGACAATCAGAGACTTGTCCCCAATCCACTCCTGTGTTGTCTTGGCTGTGTGCTTAGGGTCATTGTCCTGTTGGAAGGTGAACCTTCACCCCAGTCTGAGGTGCTGAGTGCTCTGGAGCAAGTTTTCATCAAGGATCTCTCTGTATTTGCTCTGTTCATCTTTCCCTTGATCCTGACTAGTCTCCCAGTCCCTGCTGCTGAAAAATTATCTCACAGCATGATGCTGCCACCACCAAGCTTCACTGTAGGGATGGTGCCAGGCTTCCTCCAGAAGTGACACTTGGCATTCATCAGACCAGAGTATCTTGTTTCTCATGGTCTGAGAGTCTTTAGGTGACTTTTGGCAAACTCCAAGCGGGCTGTCATGTGCGTTTTACTGAGGAGTGAGTTCTGTCTGGCCACTCTACCATAAAGGCCTGATTGGTGGAGTGCAGCAAGGTTCTTCCATCTCCACAGAGGAACTCTATAGCTCTGTCAGAGTGACCATGGGGTTCTTGGTCATCTCCCTGACTAAGGCCTTCTCTCCCGATTGCTCTGTTTGGCCAGGCGGCCAGCTCTATGAAGAGTCCACTGTGTTGTTGGGGACCTTCAATGGTAGAAAAAAAAATTGTACCCTTCCCCAGATCTGTGCCTCGACACAATCCTGTCTCTGAGCCCTATGGATAAATCCTTCAACCTCATGGCTTGGTTTTTGATCTGACATGCACTGTCAACTCTGGGGCTTTATATAGACAGGTGTCCTCCTTTCCAAATCATGTCCAATCAATTGAATTTACCACAGTTACCCATCAAGTTGTAGAAACATCTCAAGGATGATCAATGGAAACAGGATACACCTGAGCTCAATTTCGAGTCTCATATCAAAGGGTCTGAATACCTTTGTAAATAAGGTATTTCTGTTTTGTATTTTTTTAAATTCATTTGAGAAAAACTATTAAAACTATTAAAACCTTTTTTCTCTCGCTTTGTCGTTATGTGGTATTATGTGTAGATTGCTGAATATTTTATTGAATCCATTTTAGAATAAAGCTGTAACGTAACAAAATGTGGAGGAAGTCAAGGGGTCTGAATACTTTCCGAAGGCCCTGTAAGTATCTTTATTACGAACCAACATTGAATTGCTGCATGTTTTCTTAGCTAGTTAGTTGGCTAATGTTGACACAAGCCCTTTCGATCGGCTCTAAAATGCTCGTAAATGTCTTACTCTGTGCGACCTAGAAAGAAATCAGACAGATAATAATTGTTGTAATGATAGGCTTTGCTGTACCGCAGCCTCTGAGTGCAGTAGGGAATCAACTGAGCACAGATCCGGGACCCATTATGTTTTCACTATTACTACAGAGAAATGGCTTGTTTTTAGCAATTCAAAAGACATGACCGTTGGATAAGACTCATAGTGTTGTGCCTGCCAACCACTGGGCAGCTCTATCACAGTGTCACCGGAGGTAGCAAGAAGCATATCCAATTTATTTTCCTCCCAGGATTATATTTCAAGTAGGATTGCAGCCTACACAAAAAAATAACTAATATTGCTAGCCATCTGGATGTCACTGTGATACAGTCTACTCAATGAGGAGAGCATGAATGGCAACAACACCGGCACAGTATTCTCCTTAGCTGTCACAACCCTGTGTGACATACAATTGAAGTCGGAAGTTTACATACACCTTAGCCAAATACATTTAAACTCTGTTTTTCACAATTCCTGACATTTAATCTGAGTAAAAATTCCCTGTCTTAAGTCAGTTAGGATCACCACTTTATTTTAAGAATGTGAAATGTCAGAATAATAGTAGAGCGTGATTTATTTCAGCTTTTATTTCTTTCATCACATTCCCAGTGGGTCAGAAGTTTACATGCAATCGATTAGTATTTGGTAGCATTGCCTTTAAATTGTTTAACTTGGGTCAAATGTTTTTAGAAGCCTCCCGCAAGCTTTCCACAATATGTTGAGTGAATTTTGGCCCATTCCTCCTGACAGAGCTGGTGTAAATGAGTCAGGTTTGTAGGCCTCCTTACTCGCACATGCTTTTTCAGTTCTGCCCACAAATTTTCTATGGGATGGAGGTCAGGGCTTTGTGATGGCCACTCCAATACCTTGACTTTGTTGTCCTTAAGCCATTTTGCCACAACTTTAGAAGTATACTTGGGGTCATTATCCATTTGGAAGACCCGTTTGCGACCAAGCTTTAACTGATGTCTTGAGATGTTGCTTCAATATATCCACATAATTTTACTCCTCATGATGCCATCTATTTTGTGAAGTGCACCAGTCCCTCCTGCAGCAAAGCACCCACACAACATGATGCTGCCACCCCGTGCTTCACGGTTGGGATGGTGTTATTTGGCTTGCAAGCCTCCCCCTTTATTCTCCAAACATAACATTGGTCATTATGGCCAAACAGTTCTATTTTTGTTTCATCAGACCAGAGGATATTTCTCCAAAAAGTACAATCTTTGTCCCCATGTGCAGATGCAAACCGTAGTCTGGCTTTTTATGGCGGGTTTGGAGCAGTGGCTTCTTCCTTGCTGAGCGCCCTTTCAGGTTATGTCGATATAGGACTCGTTTTACTGAGGATATATATACCTTTGTACCTGTTTCCTCCAGCATCTTCACAAGGCCCTTTGCTGTTGTTCTGGGATTGATTTGCACTTTTCGCACCAGAGTAAGTTTATCTCTAGGACACAGAACGCGTCTCCTTCCTGAGCGGTATGACGGCTGCGTCGTCCCATGGTGTTTATACTTGCGTACTATTGTTTGTACAGATGAACGTGATACCTTCAGGCGTTTGGAAATTGCTCCCAAGGATGAACCAGACATGTGGAGGTCTACAATTGACTGATTTATTTTGATTTTCCCATAATGTCAAGCAAAGAGGCACTGAGTTTGAAGGTAGGCCTTGAAATACATCCACACGTACACCTCCAATTGACTCAAATGATGTTAATTCGCCCATCAGAAGCTTCTAAAGCCATTTTTCCAAGCTGTTTAAAGGCAAAGTCAATTTAGTGTATGTAAACTTCTGACCAACTGGAATTGAGATACAGTGAATTATAAGTGAAATAATCTGTCTGTAAACAATTGTTGGAACAATTACTTTGTGTCATGCACAAAGTAGATGTCCTAACCGACTTGCCAAAACTATAGTTTGTTAACAAGAAATTTGCGGAGTGGTTGAAAAACGAGTTTTATTGACTCCAACCTATGAGTATTTAAACTTCCGACTTCAACTGTATACGTAGCTGTCTTATTTGTATTTGTTCAATGCCTCAATTGATTTCATAAGCTATATTGGATATATGGCTGTACTGGTTCGAATCCACCCAAGATGATGAACCCTGAAGATGGGACAAAGGACATGATGACAAGGTGGCCCAGGGGAAGACAGCTGTTCTCAACCCTCACTGAGTTTGATTGAAGACGTCTAGTGAGGTAAGTACACACACACACACACACACACACACACACACACACACACACACACACACACACACACACACACACACACACACACACACACACACACACACACACACACACACACACACACACACACACACACACACAACACCTGCTTGATATGTCCCTTGTCACCTATCTTTTTACCCACAGACTAACAGCCCTGGTGCTCTCTGTCTCTCGTTCAGCTCTTTCTTTTTCTCTGCCTGTCTTAGGGGTGAGAAGAGCTGACAAATCAAAACTGAGGATTGTTACGGCGCCCCATGAGGAACACTCGCTGACTTCTCTCTCCTGGATGATCTCCTGCCCAAACTGTCCCGTTGTGTTTCACTGCCTCTAAACACCGTTACACCAAATAGTTGCCCTGATTACCATAGATCTAGGATTGTACCCCACACCCCACTCATAATATAGTTTTTAAAAACACCCCACACAAAATATAGTTTTTTCGTGTGTTTTAATTGTGCTCTTACTTGTTTAAATATGTGTTAACTGTTCTTACTTCTGTTGTCAATTCTGTTAATGTTGTTATCAGTTTGAATAAACGTATTTTATGCACAAATGTATTGTTTTTCTTACATTTATTGCGGCTTTCAGGGAGATTTTCACTGTACGTTTACAGCATTATACTGGCGCCAGTGTTGTCAGCTTAATACTGCAATTTTGCTGACATATATTTGACAGTACTATTTTCCTTACTGTAAAAAATTACATCATCCCCTTACAGAAGGGATGCTGTAATATGTTTTACGGTAAGGAAAATAGTACCGTCAAATATCACAGCATCACGGCTGTAAAGCAAAATTACAGTATTCATCTGGCAACTCTTGAGGCCAGTATAATGCTGTACATTTACAGGGGAAAGTTTTACTGTGTATCCCTTTAATAAGTGCTTAGTAATGACCTAGTAAAGGAGTTGTGAGTTATTTTCACATCCTATTTCCACCTGTCTGACAATAAAAACTGCTTAACAACAGGTGTCAAAATGTGTAATTACAAAAAAATGATCAAAACTATCAGAACATGTTAATACAATGTTGTTACTAGGGTAATTGCAGCATTACTTACTATACAAGTTTAGAGCAAGTTAACGTAAAGTGTGACCCCGCAACGTAGTCCAAACAGTGATATTACCCCAGGAAAAAAAACAAATACTCTGTGGTTGTTAATATGATGACGCACGAATCATGTGTGACGCACAAACGCTTCAAAGGCCATGTCTGATTACGCTAGTGTGTTAAAGTGAGTGAAAACAGATGGTGGAGAGTTCATTTGCAGATGAATGTGTCATCCATGCGCTACATCTGTTGCAACACATCCAGTAGCGTCGAATGCCTCATTAAAACATGCTGGGGAAAAACGACTGAGTTTATTCGACCACATTTAAAAAAAAATCCACTTTAGAAGTTGAAATATAGCATGCTGACATCTCAAGAATTGCCAACTTGATAAAAGTATGTTTTATGTATTATTCAGAATATACTGTATCCGATTAAAGGTATGCTCCATGATGTGACGTAGATGCAGAAAGTAAACAGCATAGTGGGTCAATTTCCTCAACAACGAAGAGCGTTGATGTGCGAGGCTCAGCTTCTCTGCTCTTTTGGTCCCGTGGCTACTGTGTGAGAGCGAAGTGTTGCATCTCGCCCATCTCAATATCTGTGGTGCTGCTTGTGGCAACGTCATTTCGCTGAGACTACCTTTAAATACATCTGGATTAAGAATGACTAATGTGACAAATCGATCAACTCTCAATAATCTGATGAAAATATAGGACTGGGGATTATATTTTAAGAAGCAGGCCGTGGCCTATCGGTAGGTGAGAGGCTTTATTAGGCAGTGTCCTTGAGAAATCTGCTACCTTCTCCTGGTTTTTCCTCACTGACCCTCAATTCAGGAACTGTTGGATTAGTTGAGGCTTTATACCTACTCTTAGAATTGTTTTGCAGTCAGGTGGTTTGGTGGATGTCAATCTCTGACTACACATTACAAATGACATAAACATGAACTCTAACAAGGCTAATTGTTAAATGCTGTTCCCCAGATTAAAAAAAAGGTTATTTCCCATTACTGTACGTTGTAACTCGGGGCTACTGTGCTATCGTAGTCTGTACCCACCTCCTCAATAACACGAGGACTATTTGTGTCTCTTTCAATATATTTTATTTTGGTGGTCTCAGACAACTGTTCCCGTTGTTCCAGTATGAATAACCTCCTAACCCTGCGTAGTAAACTGCCTGTCGGTCCACATGAAAATGAAAACCATCATTCATTAACTGCATCCTGCTGGCTGCCTTGTAATCGAATTACACTGCCCAGGGGGGTTCTCAGCTGTTGGCGTCATTCACTCCAAGCCATTGCTGGCTCGTTGAAAACCAATAGCGGTGACTGATTGACTACATCATTGTAGTTGAATTGCTTATGATCCTAGCTCCATTACTCCCCACCGCTGCTGTGCTCGTGTCCTGTCATCGCCATCCTATTGCACTGTACTGTTCAGTGAATCAATGTCTGATCATGCCCTCGCATATTGCTGTTGTTGTCTATTCACTGAAGTGATAGCACAAGGTTTGAAATCAATCGTATTTCCCAAGACTTAGTATTTCCATAGAATGACTTATCGCCTTTGTCTTTTCCTTCCAGATGAGATGGATGGATAGAAGACGGCTAGAAACGGATTCGTTTGGCTGCCGATCACAAGAGGCCCGCTGTGCCCAAAGGGATCACCGGGATGTGGACACCTCGACAGCTATTTGTCCCGTTATGGAGCCAACGTGCATTGTTTGATACAGCGACATGGCGATGAAGCACTAACAGCTTTAGCAGAGAGACAAGGTCCTGCGTGCTGCAATATTTCTCTAAGAAATTGACCCTGTTGTACAGGGGATTTGGGGATTTATTTTGCCATGTGTCAAATCAGCTTGCCAGCCGTCCCACGTGACAGACTCCCTTGACAGGAGAGAAGCGAGACGTCGACCAAAGATGGCCGACAACGCCATCCCACCCCTGATGCTTTTGTCTACAGGGCAAACGCGTTGGGGTGGAGTACTTCCAGGTTTCATCCTACCCTCTTTCCCTCTTTTTTCTCTACTCCTCTATACTCTCATATCTTCCTCAACGGCTGCTGTTAGTTTGCCGGGATTAGACTATGACTATGGAGCCCAGCCCAAGTTTGTTTGCACCCCAATTCCAGCGGATGCAGACCCCAGCTGCTTCACACCAGGCGGGGCAGCACACGGACCTGTCCACGACAGACCCAGCAGTAATGGGCATCATGGACCTGCTGCAGGGGCGCCCAATGGTAACGGCAGGAGGCCGATGGGAATGGGGATGGGGATTGGAATATCAGACGAGGCCAAATCCACCATCCTGCACCTTCGCGAGAGCCTGGTGCGGCAAAAGGAGACCATCTTAGACCAACGGGAGACGATCAGGGAACTGACTGCCAAGCTGACCCTCTGTGAGGGCTTTGGCCGGGGAGTGGGTCATCACGATGACCATCACGACGACCACCATGGAAACGCGCGTCACAACTCCCATCACCCGAGCTCGCATCACTCCTACCATGACACTGACCACCACGGGGACCCACACTACCCACTGAACAATGGGCACCGATCAGACCCACACCACAGAGGGAAGGATAACTCTGGGAGCAAGCATGGGGCCTTCTCCCCTGAGCAGACTAGGAAAACGCTACAGACACTCAAGGAGAGGCTGGAGAACTTGCAGGTGAGTGGGAACAGGATCAAAGGATGAGTAGGAAAAGGAATAGGAAGCTTATTTGCCCTTTGTGTGAATAGAGGTAATCTTGTGCATCACTACGGGGCACTGTTTGTCTCCGTCCTGACCTGAAATTAAGCAGACAAAGGGCGTTCCGGCTTTCTCCCACGCCGTGAGGATATAAGTGGCCTACATCCCAAATTCCATCCACGTGTGTGCGTATGAAGACCTAAATTGATGCCGTCTTGCACTAATGCAATGGGAATTCATGAAGCCTAGGAGAGGGTCCTGTTGAGTGATTGTATGACATATGACTGTTGACACTAACAACCAACCGAACACAGTTTGTTTATTTTATTGCGTGAATGAAGTTCCTTTATAGATACAAAAATCAAACTTAACTGACCACTATTTTTGGGGGATTATGAAAGATGACTGTTTTATTCTAATGATTTCTGTTTCTCATTATGAACCAGCTGTGTTTAAAGTGATTCTAACACTCCATAATGAATTGTAAGACCTGCTATAAGACTTGGTATACAGTCTAAGACAAAAAGGTGCTATCTAGAACTTCAAAGCGTTCTTCGGCTGGCCCCATAAGAGCCAGCCGAAGAAATAACTATTTTGGGTTCCAGGTAGAACCCTTTACACAGAGGGTTCTACATGAACAAAAAGGGTTCTCCTATGGGGGCAGCCGAAGAGCTCTTTTGGAACCCTTTACTCTAAGAGTGTCGGCATTAATAACACTTGTTAATACTGGTGGTTCATTGAAAGTAGATGCCGACCGATATAGTGTTTTACAGCAGGGAGAATTAAAAGTGAACATTTTTCACACTGAGTTCTCTTAGATTGCCAACCAAAAGAGCAGTTGTCCCCCAAAAATGTCTTCAAATGTTGCTTGCTTACATTGTGACAATAATGACCATGAGAATGGCCGTAAGTGTTCAGATAACACTGAGATTCACTTTCTTCATCCTATTTATTGAATATCGGTTATCGGTGGATTTATCGGCCTTTATCGAAACATCGGTTAAAGGCCAATATTGGCCAATAATATAGATGAAACCATATATTTGTCAGGCTCTAAAAATATACTGTTATCAAATATTCTTGCTATAAGACATCAGATAGGCTTATAGCCTTAATAACACATAATAACACTGGTGGTTCATAGAGAAAGGGTTACACAGAAACCTTTGCCTTTAGGGTGTTAGACAAAGACAGTACAGCTGAGATTGGAGCTCTGTCACATAACAGGGACGTCTATGCCGCGAACCGGTTTCCAAGTGTTGCAGGGCTCTAGACACCTTCAATGCCAATTAGCATCATCCATGGTGATGAGCTAATAATCTTGGTGTGCTCTGGCACTGACTAAAGCCGGATTTGATCAGAGACACTGACAGAAGTAGAGGGAGGGAAGGAAGGAAGGAGGTTTTCCAGGGAGGGAGGAGCCGACTTTAGTATTATTTCATTTATCTGCCCACTTGGAGAGATTAGGGGCAGCACAATATGGCCGAAGGAAGCAACCCAGAATGGGCTGAAGTAGAAGAGGTGTCTAAAGAACAAACAAAAAAAACAGCTCTTTAAAAGTCCTATTATGGAAATAAATTACCATGGATATGCTCCAGAAAGTGTTAATTACCAAGCACATGGACTAATAATAAGGTATGCAAACATTTCCTATTATAACTATTATTAATTATCTCTCTTTCTCCAGGCCAGGAATTCCTCCAGCTCCTATTCAAGCTCACTGAGAGACCTCCTGCAACGTAAAATCAATGCACTTGAGAAGCAGCTCAACAATCACTACGGTGGGCATCATGATTATGGTCACCATGACGACTACCACGATGACCACCATGACGACCACCACGATGGCCATCCGGACGACCACCACGACGACCACCATGAACCTAGTCACCGCGATGACCACCACGATGATCATCACGATGACCAACATGGACCGGGTCACCACGACGACCACCATGATGACTATCACGACACCCACACCCCCACCCCCACCCGCTACAACAACCGCCCCAACAACCGTCAAAACAGTCACCATGATGACCATCACTATGACCGACACTATGACCGCCATTATGATCGTAGCCACGGCCGCCATGACACACACCATAATGACCACCATGACGATCACCATGACGACCATCCTGATGATCATCACGACGACCACCACGATGATCTTCACGATGACCACCGTGAAAACGGTGATGACCACCGTGAAAACGGTGATGACCACCAAGGCAATGACGACCATGGCCATCGTCCTCGTCCAGCCTATAACAGCAAGCCACCACCTCCATTACCTCTTGGCCGTGGACACAACAAGCTGGAAACTGTGCTGAGCCACCTTAACCACAGGAACTCTAACCCTGGTATTGAAACTCTCTGATAAATAACCCACTTTGCCATTGTATACTCTTGTCCGATTTATATCATGCATTCCAAGTTGTAGCTGTAGGTACAGACATAGTCAGTGCAAGAGGCGCCACTACAGTCCCTGGTTTGAATCCAGTCTGTATCACATTCGGCCATGATTTGGAGTTCCATAGGGCGGCGCACAATTGGCCAAGCATCGTCTGAGTTTGGCCTGGATAGGCCGTCATTGTAAATAAGATGTTGTTCTTAACTGACCTGCCTGGTTAAATAAAGGTTCAATAAAATAAAAAACATATACGCTACCGTTCAAAAGTTTGGGGTCACTTAGAAATGTCCTTGTTTTTGAAAGAAAAGCACATTTTTTTGTCTATTAATTAAAATAACATCAAATTGATCAGAAATACAGTGTAGTCATTGTTCATGTTGTAAATGACTATTGTAGCTGGAAACGGCAGATTTGTAATGGAATATCTACATAGGCGTACAGAGGCACATTATCAGCAACCGTCACTCCTGTGTTCCAATGGCACCTTGTGTTAGCGAATCCATGTTTAGAATTTTGAAAGGCTAATTGATCATTAGAAAAACATTTTGCAATTATGTTAGCACAGCTGAAAACTGTTGTACTGATTAAAGAAGCAATACAACTGGCCTTCTTTAGACTAGTTGAGTATCTGGAGCATCAGCATTTGTGGGTTCGATTACAGGCTCAAAATGGCCAGAAACAAAGAACTTTCTTCTGAAACTCAGTCTATTCTTGTTCTGAGAAATGAAGGCTCTTCCATGCGAGAAATTGCCAAGAAACTGAAGATCTCGTACAATGCTGTGTACTACTCCCTTCACAGAACAGCGCAAACTGTCTCTAACCAGAATAGAAAGAGGAGTGGGAGGCCCCGGTGCACAACTGAGCAAGAGGACAAAAACATTAGAGAGTCTAGTCTGAGAAACAGACGCCTCACAAGTCCTCAACTGGCAGCTTCATTAAATAGTACCTGCAAAACACCAGTCTCAAAGTCAACAGTGTAGAGGCGACACTGGGATGCTGGCCTTCGAAGAACACAGACACTGGCAAATTACTTTAATTTCACTTCCTCAGCTGTTCGTTGCTCATATTTTGCTGTTTTGTATTCCAACAGGTACCCGGAAAAAGCCAAAGAGTCCGGATGCTTTCCAGATTGGCTTCCCTATGCGCACTAACTACATGTATGGAAGGATAAAAAAGACCCTACTCATTGAAATCTTCACCCTCACTGTCTGCCTCTGGATAAAAGGGGGATCAGGGCCTGGCCTCGGCACGCCCTTCTCCTACTCTGTCCCGGGACAGGCCAACGAACTGGTTCTGATCGAATGGGGCAACAATCCCATGGAACTACTGGTTAACGACAATGTAAGAGCATGATTGCATATTTAGCATATTTTCACATTGTGCCCCGAGTGACCAATTTGTGAAGATATACTGTACATTCTCACTTCTTACACACATACAGTGCATTCGGAAAGTATTCAGACCCCTTGATTTTTTTCCACATTTTGTTACATTACAGCCTTATTCTAAAACATATTAAATCGTTTCTCCCCCCTCATCAATCTACACACAATACCCCATAATAACAAAGCAAAAACAGGTTCTGACAAGGAGTGTTTGAACATTCTTATCAACATTTTAAGTAAGCATATGTTATCAGTCAGTTGTCCCATTGGCAGCGCAAGTGGAAAATCAATCACCTCAAGGCAAGCAAGCTTACACTTCAGTGGCAGGTGACTCCATTCTCATCCAATCAGGCACCAGATTTCGATTTATCGCCTGTCCTCAAGGAACGAGGCAGGGGGCAGTTGTGACAGTTACAGTTCACCTGGATCCTGCTATCACCCCATCTTTCCCCCTTAGAGACAGTGGCCCTATCCTCATCTATCATCCTCCCTAATGGCATAAGACCTCAGAGGGCAAAGGGCAAGCAGCTTACCTAGCACAGTCATGTGGAGAGGCGTCCCATGACAGGGTGGACGCGGGGATAGACACATGGTCCAGGCCCATACTATACCTGTGCATGAGTCAGGGTTTCTCCCAGACAAGAGGGGATTTGGTGGTTCAACCTGGGAGATGCCTAGCTATGGCACCTGAAGGCTGTTGTTATGAGCTGACACAAAAGGAAGAAAATGACATTACTTGAAATGCGATGGCTATTTGTACATATTCACAAAACCGGACAAATCTTTCATAAAATGTCTCCCTAAAAAACAATATTTGTGTTGAATTTTTTCAAAATGTCCACGACAATGACACTACAGTCAGCCAATGAACCAATCAATTAACCTAGTAATAATCTCTTTCTCCGAACAGAACATTGCCCTTTTCTCTTACGGAAATATTTTGTTTGGACTCTTTGGCTTGAGCCAATTAATCAATCAATCAGCCAATCATGCAATTATTTAATCAAACCAGTGACTCTATTTCTCTGCACAGGCAGTGACGTTGCCCATGGCTATGACGGATGGGAAGTGGCACCACCTGTGCATGACATGGTCGTCACACGATGGGCATTGGGAGGCCTTCCAGGATGGCGTCAAAAGGGGGTCTGGAGAGAACCTATCTGCATGGCATCCCATCAAGCCTGGTGGAGTCTTTATTCTGGGCCAGGAACAGGTACAACTATACGTTTTCTCGCTATGAATTTGCATTCTCAAAGTTCTGAAGAACATATAAAACGCTGGGATAGGAACTGAAATTTCAAACAGCAGTACTGGATCCCACGGCTGCCTCCAAATGTGACCAGCAGGGAATTGCCTGTCACAATTCCCAATTTTGGGCTTTGCAGAATACAAAAAGTGGTTAATACAATCATGTTAAAGATGATTATCATTTAGTTGTGTCCTGAGAAGACACAGGCTATTGCGAAAAAATAAGCTTAGAAATCATCTTCAGCATTAATAAGCAACTACTATTTTTTTCCCTACTTTGCAACTACTAGCATGTTAGCTAACCCTTCCCCTAACCCTAACCCATAGCCTAGCTAATGTTAGCCACCTAGCTGACGTTAGCTTTAGCCACCTAGCTAACATTAGCCACAGCATATCATATGAATTGAAATTCATAACATTTCATACTAAATGGATGATGGACATCCACAAATTAATTCATACCATATGAAATGTAACATATCAAACTAAATGCAGTGTCCCAGATTTACATTCACTATGTTACGTCTACCCCTGAGTCCAGGTTGGAGCATCTGCTAAATGACTCAAATGTAAATATAAAATGACTGATCCCTCTGAAACATATTACAGCTTAAACTGTTGCTAATGCTTCAAATTCATCACTCAGTTTGGTCTTCCTTGGGAGATCCACTCTGACCGGGGCTCTGAATGTCATGTCTAGTGAGTTCCGGGAAGTGACTGATGATTTAGGCCACAAATAAAAAGTTACCATAAAATGGTTTTAAGTACGAGGGTTGATTGATCTGAACGGCCTAGTTTTAGAACGTAGTTGGCGGGTTAACCAACCTTGCTTTGAAGGGGTAAAAAGGTGGAAAACTCAAAGGCGAGACAAGTCTGTTTAAATAATTGTGTATGGATCTTTTATTGTGGTATATCTAGTACTTTTACATATTTTGTGGGCCTTTAGTCTTAACAATTACCCTGTGTTTTCCTAACAGGATACCCTAGGTGGCCGATTTGACGCCACCCAGTCCTTCGTGGGCGAGATGTCAGACCTCCAGTTGTGGTCCCGCGTTCTCACACCCAATGAAATCTATAGCCAGGCTTCCTGCGGAGGTCACCTGGCGGGTGACCTCATCTCCTGGACAGAGGCAGTGGTCGAGCTTCACGGCGGGGTCACCAAATACCCCTTTGACCCCTGCCACTAAGGACTACCCCACCCTGATGTTATTTAACGAGCTGTCTGGTGTGGCAGCAGGGCTCTGTGCACTACGCTGCAGACACATGACAGGCCCTTAGCAACAACCAGGCTGGCCCTTCTGCAATTTTGCCATCCCTTTCCTCTCTGTTCTGCCTTCCCCCTCGCTGGGCCGAGGAACTGGGAAGACTTTAAAAGAGCAAAGGCTGGATTTAACTGAATGGCCATGACCGCTGCTCCTCCCGGGATCCAATACCGGTAATAGGATTCCCTGTCTTTAAATGGGTCCACCCATGTTTGCCTCGGGCCTTAGTAAAAGCCCTTCATCAGTCAGGTGTTCAAAGAATCATAACATTTTACTGGGACATATTATGCCGGGATATGGTTCTCAAAATCCTAACACTCCAGATGTTATTTGTTCGTCTTTCTGTTTTTTTTTTTTGCTGGCGAGCAGGACGATACCAGTGACTAAAAGGAACGCACTGAGGCAGAATGCTCATAAACCAACCGTGGACAATATGGAATGAACAAACTAAAGGCACTCAAAACAGCCACATCGATGGCAAGTGTATGAGTTGGAAGACAATGATTTGATGATTGAATGTGATGAATGTGAGGTACTACATTGTATTTTTTTGTACATGAAGATGGAGGATCTCATCTATGGTTGTAGTTTTTTTTTTGGAGGGGGGGGGGTTAGGCCTGTCTCAACTCTACCTTTCACGCAAAAATGTTAGAGGACTATTTTATACTACTGTGTTGTACACACGTGCAACGTTCCATTTCATTTTTCAGATGAATTTAGCTCTACCAATATCAACTGATCAACACTCACCTGGATTGTAATTTCTATCAGTGTGTCTGAAATGGCTGCCAGGTTTTATGAAACACCCGAGTTGAAGTTGTGGATATGAGCCCGCATAAATACAGGTTAACTGCCTGTCAAGAGGTCCTAAGCTAATGCTGACATCTCCATTGTAATCTTGTGGTTATACAGGCAGATTTACCTGACAAATAGAGCTCGGATCTAGATCCAGACTATTTCCGTGTTGTCATAGCAGACACATGCTCTTAAATACATTCACGCATGAATGCACATGCACTCAAAACAGCTTGGGGAAGAAAAACAATTCTGTAATGCTCTAAAAGGCTTATTTTCAAAGTCAACCTCATCCAATTTTGGTTTTTATTAATTGGGTCCTGTGTTTTTTATGCATGTAAAATGCTTATAAAAATAGGTTTAAAAAATATATAGCCTGTCTTGAATATCAACTGTCAAAAATCATAAACAAATACAAACCATTCATTTTCTTTTAAATATAAGCATTTTACACAACAACACATCCTTTCCTTGTCTATCCTTTCACTGTGGTCAACCCTTTTCTGTCTGTAAAAGCATTCAAATTAGGAATTGATTTAGTTGTATTTGCTTACTCACCCCCATTTCACTGTGGGCTATTAAGTTCGGAATGTCTATGTCTCATTGAATCACATGAACACTGATCGTAAAAGGGTCATCTGTTGTTGCCATGGTGATAGTATAGAGCTTAGCTGGACATGCCCCCCTGACCACTAATAATCATTACAACCATTACAGGACACAACAATTACAGTGGGTGACAAGTTGAGCATTATAAAAACCCATGCTCCCATTTTCCTGTTAGTGGGCCAAATGTATGTGAAGTAAAACAAACAATTATGTTTCTCATTTGTGACAAATAAAAAATACTATTGATTCATTAATGAATGCTAATACAACTGGATATAATTCAGGTTAAAAAGCATTGAATGCAGTTGTATAATCTGAATCTATGTTGCTTCCATAACGTTTGCTTAATCTCGCCTTTGGTATACATTTTAATCTGTATATAAAGACACACTCAATAGTTTTTTTTCTTTCTTGTCTGTAAATATTGAACAACCTTTTATTTATTAATTCTTGTGTGTTTGGTCAAAAGTCCCTTTCCTTTGTGTGTAAGCCAAAAACATGTCAAATGAATTGTAAAACTTAAATGAGGAATACATGAATAAAACTCTGTTAAATATGTTTCAATAAAATCAAGATTTTGAATAAAACGATTGCGTTTTATTCAATGAATGAATGGATATTTCATGTCATTTCTTTCATTGCTGGTCAGTCTTACCCTGCAAAGGCTGGTGCTGATCCAAGCTTTTGCTCCAGTCAAGCAGTACCACTTCTAATTGAAGCACTGAATAAAGACTGTTAATATTTGTTAAAACTGTGATTAAGTAGAATCAGATGTGTTACTGCTTTGATGGAGCAAAAGCTTGCGCCCACACCAGCCCTGTCAAGGTAAGATTTCCAAACACAGAGCATGCTGGGAAGGGCAGCTACCGCTATATTGCTTACACATATCCAGCCCCTTTACAGATCTGTGAACACCAAACAACAGGTCAAGGATGGGAGGCCTAAATACAAAAGAAGCAGAGGCATGATGACCAATCGGAGTCCACCTTGTTGGCCACAAGAGGGTGTGAGTTGCCTTTGGAAGGTGTTCTGTATGTTCAGTAGCCTATATCATCATGACGGCTTAAAGACCAATAAAAGTGGGACATATTATGCCGGGATATGGTTCTCAAAATCCTAACACTCCAGATGTTATTTGTTCTTCTTTCTGTTTTTTTCTTGTTTTTTTTTCTGTCCAAGTTAGAATGCTTCATCTTTGTTTTGTATGATATAAAGAGGCAAGCATCACAACAACAAAGATCATATATCATATATAATCAACAAGATTAGAAGAACAAAGTATACGAAATACATTTACTTTTGGCAAGGCGCAATATAGGCTAGGTTTGGAATATCCGCCAGCAATAAGGTCCTCATCTTTTTCAGGAATGAACTGTAGCCTATTTGAACTCACAATATTAGCTGTCGCCTCAGCTCTGTACGGTATGTTTGTCTTTCTTCGTATAGCACTTTCAAACCCCCAGGGATGTCCTGTGCCTTGATATTTGCCTTGTGTCGAGAACCCGAGAGCTGATAAGCGTGCAGAGGGTGTGTGCTGTTGGAGGAATTCAAATCCTGTGGCTGCCGGTCTCAACTGGCTGGTGATTATCAGTTGGAAAAACAAGACTCTCGCACAGCCTACAAAATTGGTCCGCTTCAAAGCATAACGTAGCACCTAAGCCGCGTCAGTTGAAACAGATATGATTATGGATTATTGAGGATTTTTTTTTTTTAAATGCAAGACTCTAGGTGTCTAAGTATAGATAAGCTCTGCATTTTAAAACAATAGCAGTTATCGAAGCACGGAGGGCATTTGAATTAGAAGTCTTGTGGCTGGACATTGCATTCTGTTATGGCCTACATACTGATTGCTGACATCTTTATTTTGGGCGCCATGTTGAATTGACCGAGACAACACCTAGAGACCAGGGGCCAAGGTTTCCCAAAAGCATCTTCCGGCTAAATTCAGCTTAGAACTATAGGATCCTTAAGATGTTTTGGGAACCTGGCCCTGGAGAATCACAGATATTCTTAACAGAAACGTTACAACAAGCTATGTAGAGTTTTTACAAGTTGTCCACAAACATCACAACAGAATAACGGTGTTTGACCATAATCAAAACTTTTCCCACCTAACAGGTTTGCTATCAAATGTACTTTGCATGAAGCTAAGGGTGACATACCGCCTCAACGCTCATTTGGGAGGTGGAACTCAGCAGAGCTGGATCTATTTGTCCTACTGCTTCGGGGGAATGAGAGTCATAAGACCAGGGGAGAATGGGACATCTGGACCAGGCTTGCTACATCCTAAAAAGACGGAGTGGTCAACAGAGAGAGGTGATGCCATTATCATAAAGTGATAGCACATTTTTATCCATAGACAAAAGCTCAGCTCAAATTCAAGTCTCGATTATTGCCTGTTTGATGTCTAAAAGACATAATGCTGTACTTTTTTTGTGTGTGAAATGTGTCTATAGTGACGTTAATGTCTGTGGCTGAACTATTCCCCCTCTCAGATTGGTGGTACACCCAGTACAGACAGTTATCACATTACCTGGCCCTCCTCTGTTTTCTACTGACCATGGCCACACTCCTACAGACATTTTACTGTGAGTTTTATTTGGTCATCATTTTGAAATGAACAGGTTCAAGGATCAGAAATAGGAGTCCACTGATTTACATTGTTATTGAAGGTCAAGACTTAAGGTTTAAACCCTAATTTGACCATTTAATTATAATTGTCTCCTGATGCTACCTCATCCTCACATTGCCCTTTCACTGTTTTGTGTCCATCGCAATGGGGTCGCGGGGGTGCATGATGCAGTGGTGCAGATCACCTTGGTCTTCCAATCCCAGTCCGCCTTGCAGGAGGTCAGACTCAAAGACCTGACTCAGAAGCTGAACACCCTGAACCACTCCTACCTCCTCCTCTTCCACAAGTACCCAGCACTCAACCAGTACTGTCCCATCACCAATAGCAGCACCAATGGTGAGCACACGTTCAGGTTGATCAAACTCTTGCTATGAAGGCATTCATTATGAAGAGTTTTGCTTGAGTTTGCATAGTTCTGCGAGCTTTTAGTTGGGACATGGACGATGGCCTACTGGAAATACTCTCATCCAATGGCCTGTTTAACATATGGACAGGCAGACAAAAGATGATGAAGGATCACCAGGATCAACCGAAAATTTCAAAATGGCCGATTCTGACAAGAGTGGTGCAAATGGTATACTATCACACTTGGCCTAGGCTTTTGGCCTGGCATCCTAATAACAGCATTGCTTTAGCTATTATTAGATCATATTGTAACACAATATATAATCACCACTTGATGGTTTTAAGAGTATTTCTATTATTGTATTTAGGAAATATTTTATTTATACAAGTGATCCTATAGAGATGTAAAAACCTGTTACATGGGGGACCTGTTTCACCCCTGTTCACCTTTACCCCTATGACATTGACTGACCTCTGGCGTAACCTTCCACCTGTTTCGCAGAGCGTGAGTGCAGGCCGTGCCCAGAGGGATGGGAGTCTTTTGGGGAGAGATGCTACCTCTACACCCATGACAGACTGGATTGGATTTCCAGTCAGTACCACTGCCTATCTGTAGGGGGCAACCTTGCCATGGTGAAGAGTGAGGAGGAGCAAGTATGACAGCCATGAATGAACCCCATCACCCAATGATATCATACAGATTTAGGTTTCTTTGGAGGAATGCATTGTAGCCTATTTCTCAATTCTGTAATATCAAATTTGGATCTCATTTGAATCAAGAGATTATTGAGAACCTAAATCATGACAAATCAAAACCTTCACAAAAATCCTGTGCTTTGGCAGTAAATGGAGAACTGAGATTTACTGAGAATTACCTGGAACTATTGCCAATAAATAGGCTGCTCCGTCACTCAAAGCTGTGGTATTCCTTTACGCAGTAGGCCTAATACAGACACAAACATAATCTAAGGTCAGTCATTCATGTTTAGACATTCACTGTGCAATTCAGTACATTTGACCCCCTCAGTTAAAGTTAAGAATAGATTCAGGAGTTATACGAAAGTGTGGGGCCGTGTCTATTTGAGGCATCCGTCTGAGTGTTGCATTTCTCTCAGATTTTTCTGTGGAAGAGAGCCAAGGTGTTGAGCCAGGGAGACTCCTACTGGATCGGCTTGAGGAATGGTAACCCAGGCGGGGCCTGGCACTGGGTGGACGACTCCCCGGTGGAGAAGGGGTAACTTAGAATCTTAACTTAAAGTTACAGAAGATTTGCCTCTGAGGATAGTCTCGGGCTAAAAAAATGTTTTAAAGTCTCGTAAATTGATAGAAATATTGTCCAGAAATGACCTGAGTTTGGATCTCAATTCTATAGTTTGGCGTGGAGTCCTGAATCGAGACTCGAGACTGTATCACCTTACCTCAAATCACAGTACCATATGAGGATACTTACTGTATGAGGTCTCGTTGAAGAGATATTGGCCTAGTTAAGCTCAAGAAGACAGTATATTTATTGCCATTTGTCCATTTCATTTGATGAAATTCCATGTATGATGCATTACTGATGTATTACTCTGCATTGATGGTTATTTGACAAAGTAACCAAATGTATCTACAGTATATGGTCATTTTTTTAAATGTTTTTTTTTAAGTACAAACTGATGGTGTCTGTGTTACCTCTACAGGTTTTGGGACATATTTTGGGATCACGAGCCAGAGAAGGGGGACACCAGGGAACTGTGTGCCCGGCTGTCGCCAGGAGACAGCCACAGGGCCGGTTGGTACGCCACCATGTGCAAGAACAACCTGAAGAGCATCTGTGAGAGGACCCAGGGCACCCTGCAGTGACAGACTCTATCTCAGGAGAGGAGAGAAAGGGGAAGGGAGAGGGGAGTCGGAGTCCGTGCCGTTTGGTTGCATTAAATATCTTTTAACTGTCTTTTGATGTATGGTATTGGTAATTATGCAATGTATGTACAACTGAAATACATAACGAAATACCTATGATTTGTCATGTTCTCTTGCTGGTGGATGTGGGGGTTTGCACATTGAAAATTAAGTTGCTGTAAAATTGCTAGCCTATGTCCATTTTTGGACTTTTAAATTAAGAATATAAACCCATTGATTCTCCAAGTATTCACACCCCTTGACTTTTTCCAAATGTTGTTGTGTTACAGCCGGAAATTCAAATGGATTGAAGTGTAGATGTTTTTGTCACTGGAATATACACAATAATTTTACAAATGATTTAAAAATGGAAAGCGGAAATGTCTTCAGTCAATAAATATTCAACCCTTTTGTTATGGCAAGTTGAAATAAGGGGTAAAAAAGTGCTTAACAAGTCACATAATAAGTTGCATGGACTCACTCTGTGTGCAATAATACTATATTTAAATGACTACAGTATCTCATCTCTGTACGCGGCACTCAGTCCCTCAGTCGAGCAGTGAATTTCAAACACAGAGTCAACCACAAAGACCAGGGAGGTTTTCCAAAGCCTTGCAAAAAAATTACAGTGCCTTGCGAAAGTATTCGGCCCCCTTGAACTTTGCAACCTTTTGCCACATTTCAGGCTTCAAACATAAAGATATAAAACTGTATTTTTTTTGTGAAGAATCAACAACAAGTGGGACACAATCATGAAGTGGAACGACATTTATTGGATATTTCAAACTTTTATAACAAATCAAAAACTGAAAAATTGGGCGAGGTAGAGGTAGGTTCATGTCAATAGGTGACAGCTCAGTTGTTTCGGTTGTTTCACTTGCTCCTATGGTTTTGCTGGGTTGATACGGGTAACTGTGGGAATGCTTTGTTAGGATTAGCCTAACTCTAGGCCTAACCCGAATGCTTAATGGGCTCCTCCTTTGTGATTCGCATTTTGGATTTATTTGGGCCATTATTAATGCACAACATAATTTGCAGTGTGCACGGTATAAGGCCTCACCTTCCATCTGTAATATGTAGCCAAGTACATTGTGAACACCTTAATTGTCAACTGACATTTAATTGTCAACAGACATTTTCAACTGTCACTGGCCATAATGAGCACTCATCTACTCAAAATGCTGTTGACTACTGCTGTTCCCCTACTAACTTGAATACTTGAAGTATCCTTGCGTATTAACTGCAAAATACCGGCACTGTAAAGGCTAAACTAATGAAAATATCCCCTTCGTCCGTTCATATGCATTTTTGTTAGTCAGCACTATGTCCCTTCCTCCGTCCAGACTTCACAGATCTAACAAGGCTCTGTCAGACAAAAGGCCAGGATGTTGCACCCTGTGAGTGGTACCAGAGAGTCTACAAGAGCCTGTGCCCATTGAGCTGGGTCCGTGTCCCTCGTTCGCTCGTTCTCTCTGCACCATACTGCCTTACAGTTAACTTTGAACACTCTAGTGTATATTCGCTTTCAATCATGTACCCGCTGAAGAGACTTCTATTCAAATCAGTGGTGCCAGTCATCAGTGGAAGAAAATAAACTTGCTTGTTAATGCAGGGTTAAAGGTGATGTGGCTGGTCACAAATGTCAAGATTAACTCCCCCACCTTCCTTTCTCAATTGTCATATTTTATCTGTCATTGTGTTCTCTACCACGGGACATTTACTGAGTTTCTCTCTCGCCATTTGGCAAAATGGGCCGATCAGATTGAAGCTGGAAGTTTCCCCGGAAAAATCTAAATGGACACATTCCATGACCTCTTCCACTGATCTCGCGCCCGTTCCCCCGACTTCCCTTATGCACATCTTATTGTCTCTGTTAAGCATTTTGATGTTTCTGTAAAAATGACTACTAAATATTTAATGTTACGATGATGTTTGGTCATGTTGAATTTTGGTGTTGGACAGTCCCATTAAATCAATCCACAAGACAGGATAGGTCGGTATATTTAAAAGGTACAAGGGAATAAAAGAATTGCTGACATTCACAAAAGAGCTAAGACTGATAACGGAAGAGAGTTCTCATTGAAAAATGTCAAGAATATAGATATACATACTCTACTTCTGGGACCAACATCTATGGCAGCCTTTTTGCCATTTGATTTGATTGCTAGAGTACATACTCTCACATGGTTGGTCACCAGGTGTCATTGTACTATGTGGGTTGTTCACATTCTCTCTTCATCCCTAAGTAGTCCTGGATGTAGTATGTTACGTAAGAAGAATGAATAAGCCTCAGCCACTCCCTCCCAGCTTCTGTCTCCTCAAAAGTGTGTGGTTCGGTGTTATGGTTATGGTGTTTTGATAATAATGACTGAAAAGAACTATACTCGTGGAACCTTTTTTATTTATTGCCCTATCCACCAGTTGCGGTCAGTTCCATTTTTTATTCATGAGCATGGCCTTATTTCTATTACAGCATATTGGATCATTTTCCATTCACCCAGTTCATTGTAACAGCGATAGGTTTAGGCTACTACATGATACTCTAATTTTCCCTATACCCATGATGAGGTTGCTACATCTTAGCCTACGAATGAAATTGTTGTTGAAATTCTAAAAAACAGGGACACTCGAAGTCAATCTTAAATGAATCATTGTTTATTTGTCAACGCTCTGGGGAGATTCCAACCAACTCAATGCACCGAGTACACATGTCGATCAGGAGCTCAACCGAGGCAGTCCTGTTAGTTCCCTTATATACTGGTTACAGACACGTTACATGGGCATAGTTCATGGGGTTGGTTCCTACATATGTCTGGCACCGTCTCCTAAAGAACATTTTCTGGGCAGTCTGCCAGATGGTCCTTAGGAGGAGGTCATGACGCCCCCTCATATCTTCATCAGGCAAAGGCAGGAAACAAGGATTGTTTATGAAATCAAAGACAAGATGAACCTTTTCAAGACTGTTTCTTCACACAGTAAAATTACCTACACCAAAGTTTACACCATAGGTGCACACAGGTTGAGAGAAAAATTGGAGGTGCTACCCTACAGAGTGCTGTTGAGGCTACTGTAGACCTTCAATGCAAAATAGTATGTTTTAATCAGTTATTTGGTGATGTAATTATATTTAGTGTACTTTTATCTAAAATTTATAACTTTAATGTTTTACAATTTTCATATTTCTGAAAATCACTGAGGAAGACGTTTATCCCGTTCCTCCTCCGAGGAGCCACCACTGCTATCCACATCCTGGTGGCCATTGGTGGGAGGAGCTGTAGGAGGATGGGCTCATTGTAATGGTTAGAACGGAATAAATGGAACAGCATTGAACACATCAATCATATGGAAACCACGTTTGACTATTTTCCATTTATTCCATTCTAGACAGTATAATCAGCCCGTAATTCTATAGCTCCTCCCACCAGCATCTGTCCCAACCTGTTGAAGACATTCGAAAGGATACCACTATTTTCTTCCACTAACCCATCATAGCATGGGTTGAAAACAGTGTATACAGGCCTATGTGTGGTTGAAAATTGATTGGCATGTGCGTTGCTAAAAAAATATGTGAGTTATTATTTAAACAGAAACTACAAAATTAAGTTGTTAGAACAATAAAATTAAATCAAATCCCCAAATGATGCAACTGACCATGAGGGTTGTAGGAAAGGAATTGCAATGAGGAAAGGGTCAATTACAAAAGAAAAATGCCCAGAGACTAAATCGAGGCAACACCAGCGGTGGTTTTAGGTATAGGCCACGTGGGCAGCCGCCCAGGGCGTCATCTTGCCGGGGGTTCACGGGGCGCCCGCACAAAAAATAATTGGAATTGACATTTGCGCGATCTATTATCTATTGCTCATTTGCACGTCACGTCAATGATATCATGTCATCGTGTAGGACTGTGGATCAATTAACCTTGTCGGAGTGGGCGCTCTGATTCTAGTTTGTGAGTTAGGCAGACTACTTACTGCCTGGGAAGGTCTCCCACATATAAGTACGAGATTGGGAGGGGGCGGGGGTAGGTTGACTTCAGGTCTCCCCACTGGAAGCCCAAGGTCGGGGGAGCGGGGGAATCTATCAAATAGCGCACCTGTAAATTTGTACAATCCTAATGCAATTAGTAAAATCCGTCACACTGTCAATTGCAACCAAATAAACCACAATTCAATCATAATATAATATATAGTTTCACAGACATATTGTTGCATTTTTTTCTGGTTTGTGTTAAATCATTAAGAATAATGTTAAACCAGTCTGCACACCACCAAGGTGAATTGGTTTAGTCTTGACTCTTGGTTGACAGTGTTGGGGGACGGGTAATGTATTGATGCTTGAGTGCCAAATCAACACAAATTTGTTTCTATTTGTCTTTGTTACTTCTATTTGATATTTATGAGTCTTATTTTTGTATATGTTTTAATATTTATATAGTTCTAATTGTTCTAATTATTTATTTGTGTTGTTCCAAATGTCTGAATAAAAATGACAGTTAGTGCAGAATGGTGCTTTTATTTGTTTGTTGAGGGGCGCTGAAGGGGGGTCACCCAGGGAGCCATAGAATGTAGAACCGCGACTGGGCTCAACCTTTGTTGTATAATCAGGATGATGAAAGGACACAACCTGGGCCAATACCATCAAATTCAACTGGCATTGATGCTGCAACATCAACTGTTTGTGCCATGTTCCTCCAACACACATGTCAAAAGTATTTTGGGCCTGTATTGGCCAAAATATTCTCGGCCTTTTATATTGAGAATAATGGGGCACTGTGTAAGGGAGCATTTATTTTGATCTCAAAGAATGGACAACGAATGCTTTACTAGGCCTATGGTCTGAATAATTACTAAGAGCTTTGCTCTTTATTTGGGAACAAAGCCTACAAGTTAACAATGTAAATATTTATGAACAATATTTGTTTCATTCTGCTTGTACATGTTGACTGAATAACCCTGAGGCATGGGATAGTCTGTTATTATTCTCACACTGGGTCACGAGATTTCTGACAGCCATGTGATGTGATACCCAACACAGTTATTTCGTTTCAGTCCCACTGGCTCTTACAAATTCTGCTTGAGAACAAGATACGGGAGTCAATTTATTCAGCATATATCTATAAACCTTATTGTCGAACTGGCCTATGTTACAACTTCATCCATTTAAACAAATATTAGATGGGAGGAATGGGTCGCACGAAAGCGCATCTAAATGGATGGATCGGTATCGCGTTCGGTGACGGACGCGTGATGCGTTGCTTTGGTACACGGGTAGCCGCAGCAGCATACATCAGCTGATCACTCTCAAGGTCGACTTCGCAGAGCATCATGGGGAGGACACTGAATCCACTGGTTCTACCCGGGGACCGCTACATCCCCAACAACTAAAACAACGCTGGTTCACCATCACCACCATAATAGGAGAATCACGCCTTTGCCCATGACGCCATAGCTGTCACGAGATGCGGATGCAAAATAGCGAGTCACGGATAAATCAGAAAGGAGGTTGGTTACGCAGAGAGCATCTCGTTTTTCATAGGTTGATGGAAGCTGGGCTATTGTCGAAAGGGGAACGTGCGGATTGTCGCGCATCCACCCCACGAACCTGAGCTATAGGAAACGAAAAACGTAGACATTTTCAAGAGGCTGTTTTTACAGTACCGCATTTGTGCCAGTGGAATCGTTAAGGGTGAGAGAGGAATAGCACGTCTGGTCACGACAGGTGAATTGCGCAAATTGCTTGATTTATGCTATTATATAACATATGTAGGGCATTTCTGACAAATCGTCCTTATGAAGGATTGATAGTTGGTCAAGTGTAGTGCTTGTTTGCCGGTTAAGAAGGCACCCGGCATCGTGTGGTAATGGTTCCATTTGACGTCTCTTTTTTGCATTTCATTAGAGTAGTGATTTTTTAAGCGAAGTATATTGTTTGCTGCTATCGGATTCATTATTGTCTTTTACGCATTGTAACAATGTAGCCTAACAACTGGACATAAAATAAACTAATTGAATGGAATCGTAAACGATTGAATACATTGCTATCTATGCAGATGTTATAAAGTAAGCTAGTCTGATATGAAATGATAAAACAATGTTATTTTAGGGCTACTTGAGATAAATTCGTAAAAGCAGCAGGGCTACGTTGTTTTTCTACTTGTGATCAGTTTCAGCACCAAGGACAGCGACGAACCAGTTCCTTATTTTTTGAGGCTGCAGCTTTGAAGACTGGGCGGTTCCGCAAGCCTTTTCTACCTGAAGATCTTTTCTCTTGTCCTCCTGTCCTGTTTGTCAACTTCTTATCAAGAGCTGCTTTTTGTTATTGAATATCGCACTGAAGATGGTGGAGGAAGAGGTAGGTGCTGCTACCTAATATAATACTGTGGACATAGTAGTAGCCTATGCTGCTGTTATTATATGCTGACCATGCACTACTCAGTTATACTATACTTTGACCATACAATGTGTGACCCCTCAAAAGGTCCCTTAACCTTTTTATGAGTACAATCCTCCAAATTATTTCCAATTCTGTTGCATGCAGTCAGAATGTCATGTGACTGTTCAAAACCCACTTCATAGTGGTGGGTGTTGTACTGTCTGATGCTGTATATCAGTGAGTCATCCTCATGTTCTATGCTGAGTTTCCATGAGCGAACCAGTGATATAATTGGACAGTTTACTGTTCTATGAATTATAGGGTCCAGAAATAGCCTTTTTTTGTTTTGTTATGCCTTTCCTATAATGCAGATATGATGTCATTTTATTCAGTTGCGAGAGAGAGAGAGAGAGAGAGAGAGAGAGAGAGAGAGAGAGAGAGAGAGAGAGAGAGAGAGAGAGAGAGAGAGAGAGAGAGAGAGAGAGAGAGAGAGAGAGAGAGAGAGAGAGAGAGAGAGAGAGAGAGAGAGAGAGAGAGAGAGAGAGAGAGAGAGTTATTTCCCCTCCAACAATGCATTGGTGCAAGGAGCAGCAATGCCATGTTTTATCGCTCTGTGTTTTTGGTCTATTTTAGTGCCAATTTAACTGTCACCTCCAGGCAGTTGTTATGACAATGATGAAGAGACAGATTCTCTTGGATAAAGGGGGCTATGGAAGAAGCCATGTGTGCATTCTTAGAAACAGGGAGGGTGAAAGAGATGCAGTCTGGGAGGGGGCTGTGGAAGAAGTAGTGTTTTATATCATTAGACAGAAAGGGTGGGGAATAAAAAGAGGCACAGAGAGATGAAGCCCTGAGACAGAATCAGAGTGTTCAGCTCACTCAGATCAGATGGATAAGTTCCACTTCTGTGACTCTGAAAAGGACTACAACCCTGTAGCATGCTTATTTCTATCTGAGTGTTTGCAAACAACCCTATTTCTAGGCTACTAGCACAGAGTTGCATTGTAAACATAACTGAGGTATGACGGTGTGTAATCGTGGAATGAACACCCAGCATTTGAAGAGCTCTTTTACCACAGTCTTATTTTAAAAGTCTCTCAACTCTAATCTTATTTCATGACGTGGGTGTTCTTTTCAAATGACGCATTCAATATTGATCAAATTATTATACTAACGAAGATCATTTTACAGATTAGTTCACTGTTTTGAATGCATCTCATGGCTGCTTGTTTCTACTGAGTGATTGTGACTTGACAGGCAGCGAGGGGGATTAGGGTAAGAGAAGAAGAGAGATGGGGAGTGGTGAAAGGTGCACTTCAGTATATAAACAGAGTGATAGGGGGAGGGAAGAGAGGGAGGGCGGGTATGGTGGGGGCTATAGTGTATTGCTCCTGTTTGTTTAGAGTGTGTTAAAATACCACAGACTCTCCTAGTGTACGTTTTGTGGACACGCGCTTTGTCTTGTGATACATCCCAGCCTACTTCAGTTCCTGTTTTTCATTGCGATGTTCGTTATAGATTTGTATGGCTTTTGTGAAAACAGTTCCACTATTTAATGGAGCCACCATCACTTTGCGAGACCTTCCCATCAAAACAGAGAGATACAAACATAGCAAATATATACCATTCAAATAGGTTTGGAAATCTGACAAATGGTGATTAGGAGAAGAGATGGAAAGGCAGTGTTTAGTGGACCAGAATTGCATCATTCAACTATAGTTAGATGTAAGGTGATGTAAAGATCAAATAAATTATACTGATGCCAAGAACATTTGATCAGGTATGAAGGGAAGACAAAGGGCTGTGAGAAATAGGTTTAACTCGGGACACATGAAAGGTAGGGTATATACGAAGAGTACAGGGCAGCAGAAGACGAACAGCAGAGGGACTAATAATTTTAGAGATGGGAAACGGGCCAATAAACCGGGGGTAGAGTTTGTGGGATTCCACCCAGAGGGGCAGATCCTGGGTGGATAGCCATACCTTCTGCCAGAGACGATACCAAGGAGCCAGGGTCCGATGACGACAGCTACGGACAAACATCTGGGCAGAAGGTGCGCCGAGCTCTTCCTCCTGCTCGGAGAAGAGCGGGGGCTGCTACCACAGTGAACATTCAAAGGGCGATCAGCCCGTGGCAGATCAGGCAAGGGTGATGAGTGTGTATTCCTCCCACACAAGCTTCTGGCTCCAGGTGTTGGGGTTGGCAGAGATCAGGCAGCGTAGAGTTGTCTCAAGGTTCTAGTTGGCTCGCTCCGACTGCCCATTGAACCCAGAGGACAGCCTGGCCGACGACCCAATGAGGGTGCAGAACGCCTTCCAGAACCGGGACGAGAACTGGAATACGTGCTGCACCATGAGCAGGGCCGTCTCCTTGGCCAAGGGTAGTTTGGGGAGAGAAATGAAGTGGGCAGCCTTGGAAAACCGGTCACCCACTGTCAGGATGGTTGTGTTGCCCTCAGACGGGGGGAGACCCGTGACGAAATCCAGGGATATGTGGGACCAGGGACGGTGAGGGACAGGCAAAGGTTGGAGTAGGCCAGCCGTAGCTTGCCAAGGAGTCTTGTTCTGAGCACACACAGTGCAAGTGGCAACGAATGCGCAGAGGTCAGGAACAATAGTGGGCCACCAAAAGCGTCATCGCACAAACACCAAGGTTCACCGGGAGCCTGGGTGGCAGGCAAGCCAGGAGGAATGGGCCCACTCCAGGACCGCGGAGCAGACAATGTCAGGCACAAACATCCGGTTATCTGCCCCCCAGGGTTCAGCTGGGACCGCTGCGCCTCCCACACCTGTTTCCCGACACCCAAGCTGAGTGCCGTCGCCAGGCACTAGGTGGGAAGAATGGTCTCGGGCTCCAGGGTGGTAGCCGTAGGGTTATAGCGGCAAGACAGGGCATCTGGCCTGACGTTCTTGGACCCCGGCCGGTAGGAAAGGGAAAGGTTGAACCGGGTAAACAGCGGGGCCCATCTCGCCTGCCTGGAGTCGAGGCGCTTGGAGGTGCGGAGATACTCCAGGTTTTTGTGGTCGGTCCACACAATGAACGGATGCTCCACCCCTTGGAGCCAGTGCCTCCATTCCTCCAATGCCATCTTCACCGCGAGATGCTTCCGATTCCCCACATTGTAATTCCTCTCCGTGGCAGTGAGGCGGTGGGGGAAGAAGGCGCAGAAATACATCTTAAGGTCCATGGCACAACGTTGGGACAGAACCGCTCCCACTCCAAAATCCGAAGCGTCTGCCTCCACCACGAACTGACAGGAAGGGTTCGGATGAGGTTGGAGTAAGATCTTTCAGATACAGAGGCCCAACTGACTGAAATAATTTACCTATAGAAATCAGGGCATTAAAATCCCACAGGGAATTTAAGAAAGTTCTTTTTCAAACGTTAAGATCCAATCTGTTTGCGTTTTTAACTAATAAAAACATCACCATGTGAAGATATTTGTAAATAGTGTATATACCTGTCTGTATGTATGTATTATAGGTACAGTGCCTTGCGAAAGTATTCGGCCCCCTTGAACTTTGAGACCTTTTGCCACATTTCAGGCTTCAAACATAAAGATATAAAACTGTATTTTTTTGTGAGGAATCAACAACAAGTGGGACACAATCATGAAGTGGAACGACATTTATTGGATATTTCAAACTTTTTTAACAAATCAAAAACTGAAAAATTGGGCATGCAAAATTGTTCAGCCCCTTTACTTTCAGTGCAGCAAACTCTCTCCAGAAGTTCAGTGAGGATCTCTGAATGATCCAATGTTGACCTAAATGACTAATGATGATAAATACAATCCACCTGTGTGTAATCAAGTCTCCGTATAAATGCACCTGCACTGTGATAGTCTCAGAGGTCCGTTAAAAGCGCAGAGAGCATCATGAAGAACAAGGAACACACCAGGCAGGTCCGAGATACTATTGTGAAGAAGTGTAATGCCGGATTTGGATACAAAAAGATTTCCCAAGCTTTAAACATCCCAAGGAGCACTGTGCAAGCGATAATATTGAAATGGAAGGAGTATCAGACCACTGCAAAGAGTGGCAAGAAGAAAGCCATTTCTTAAAGATATCCATAAAAAGTGTTGTTTAAAGTTTGCCATAAGCCACCTGGGAGACACACCAAACATGTGGAAGAAGGTGCTCTGGTCAGATGAAACCAAAATTGAACTTTTTGGCAACAATGCAAAATGTTATGTTTGGCGTAAAAGCAACACAGCGCATCACCCTGAACACACCATCCCCACTGTCAAACATGGTGGTGGCAGCATCATGGTTTGGGCCTGCTTTTCTTCAGCAGGGACAGGGAAGATGGTTAAAATTGATGGGAAGATGGATGGAGCCAAAAACAGGACCATTCTGGAAGAAAACCTGATGGAGTCTGCAAAAGACCTGAGACTGGGACGGAGATTTGTCTTCCAACAAGACAATGATCCAAAACATAAAGCAAAATCTACAATGGAATGGTTCAAAAATTAACATAGCCAGGTGTGAGAATGGCCAAGTCAAAGTCCAGACCTGAATCCAATCGAGAATCTGTGGAAAGAACTGAAAACTGCTGTTCACAAATGCTCTCCATCCAACCTCACTGAGCTCGAGCTGTTTTGCAAGGAGGAATGGGAAAAAATGTCAGTCTCTCGATGTGCAAAACTGATAGAGACATACCCCAAGCGACTTACAGCTGTAATCACAGCAAAAGGTGGCGCTACAAAGAATTAACTTAAGGGGGCTGAATAATTTTGCACGCCCAATTTTTCAGTTTTTGATTTGTTAAAAAAGTTTGAAATATCCAATAAATGTCGTTCCACTTCATGATTGTGTCCCACTTGTTGTTGATTCTTCACAAAAAAATACAGTTTTATATCTTTATGTTTGAAGCCTGAAATGTGGCAAAAGGTCGCAAAGTTCAAGGGGGCCGAATACTTTCGCAAGGCACTGTACCTAGTTGTATTATTAGTTTTTGCAGTAGTTTGTATTAGTTGTAAGCCTATTAGTAGTTGTGCAACAACTTTTTGATGTTGTCAATATACATTTGTATTGTTGTTATTTCATGGTTATTATTATTAGACAATAGTTGACATATTATTCTTGCTACTAAGTATACATTTTTTTCTCCTTTTTTTTCATTTGGACACAAGAGATTTCATCCTGCAAAATATTGAATAAATAATGAAATATTCCGTGATGGTACAGGTCGAGAGAAGAATAAAGGTGGTTCAGGAAACATGTGTAAACTTGTCTGAGACTTCGGGAGGTTTAGGTTTTAACTCAGTGAGCTAATGATGTATGAAGTCATGTAGGCTGCAGATGACATGGGTTTGACACCCGGCCAGAGCCATTATAATAGCTTAACCTTTAACTGTATGATGTCATTTCCAGATAGTGCATTTACAACAGTATTAATGCCTCTGACAGAGTTTTAGTTTTACACTGTAGGGGCTCCTTGATCCGAATGTCATGTGCATAAACCCCTGATAACATACCCTATCCCCATTCTGTCTCTAACAGAAAAAGCAGGTGACAGGATACCTCCTTTTCTCCCTGGCCACTGCAGTCATTGGCTCGCTGCAGTTTGGCTACAACACAGGGGTCATTAATGCACCGGAACAGGTTTGTAGGTTTATTTTGTGTTTTCTTATAGCAGTGAAAGCATGTGTTGGGCTTTGGTTTTGTTAATCCGTACGTTATGTTTACGTCATGTTTAATCACTTTCCATCGTACCTGTGGATATTGCACTATTACACTGTTAAATCAAGAGATAGTGTCTTGATAACGCTTTACCTCTAATCATTCTCTCTCTCTCTCTCTCTCTCTCTCTCTCTCTCTCTCTCTCTCTCTCTCTCTCTCTCTCTCTCTCTCTCTCCCTCTGCTTTTCTCTCCCTCTCTCTTCCTCCCCCTGGCCTGTTTAGAAACTGCGGGCTTTCTTCAACAACACGTGGATGGAGAGGTATGGCGAGCCCATCAAACCAGGAACGTGCACCATTGTGTGGAGCTTTTCGGTGGCCGTCTTTAGCGTGGGCGGCATGGTGGGCTCCTTCAGCGTCGGAGTGATGGCAGACAGATTTGGGAGGTGAGGGGGTCACCCAGTATTCACCTATTTCACCCCGGTGCCATTTTTCACTGACTATCGTTTGTTTTCTAATGTTAACATTTCCGAACAGGGTAGCAAGTGCAGTTGTCAAAGCAAAAAGCGAAAAGCAAAAACGTTGACATGTAGATTAAAGACCACTGCACCTTCACACAATGTAATGTTATTTGAGTCGGGATACTTAGAATAGCATTGCTAGTGGATTGTCAGTCATCTGCACTGGTTTTAAAAGACACAACTATTTATCAGCTACCCACACAATGTCGATGGTACAACAATCAGCTGTCAATAAGGTTTATTAAAAGTATTGGGAATGTTGTCCTGAGGAGTGAATTTCGTCACTCTCTATTTCTGTATCTACCTCTGCTAAGCTGTCAGAACCAATGAGTCTCCAAGGAGTCACTGGAGTGTGATTGGAATCGCTGCAAAAAAATGTCCTTAAACTATTCCTCTGTTTCCTTCTCCCACTACTATCCTCTGCATCTCACTCTCCCTCCCTCTTAACCTCTATCTCTTAATCTACATGTTGTCTCTTAACCCTAAATCCGTGTGTGTGTGTGTGTGGTGTGTGTGTGTGTGTGTGTGTGTGTGTGTGCGTTTCTCGGGGTATTGGGATAAAGGAAATTGTCCATGTTCCTGGTCAACATCCTGGCTGTGATTGGAGGCCTCCTCATGGGTTTCTCCACCCTCTGCTCCTCGTACGAGATGGTCATCGCCGGACGCCTCGTCATCGGCCTCTTCTGCGGCCTCTTCACCGGCCTTACGCCCATGTACGTGGGGGAGCTGTCCCCCACCCCTCTACGGGGCGCTTTCGGCACCTTGCACCAGCTGGGCGTGGTTATTGGCATCCTCGTGGCTCAGGTCAGTCCTTGATGGCAGCCATCTTGATTTCTGCCCGTTAACTTAGGAATAGTCTTGTACATTACCATACCATCTGTTTACTTGTGATTCTGGGAATAAAGTCCCCATATATAGAATATTATGTTTTATGTGCGTATTGGGAGTATTCTTATATGCAGTGATGTAGTGGTAAAAGATTTGGTGGGTAAACGCTGATCGCCATTAGCGAAAATAAAGTTACGGACCCTATACTTTCAATGCATTTTGCTGCAAAAGGTGGGTAAAGGCTCCTGCTAAACTAAGTTTACTTGCGTTTACTCTCCACTACACCACTGCTTATATGATTAAGTTGTAACCGGCAGACATTCCCATTTCTGATCACGCACCCTTGCCTCTTAACATTGGAGTAATGTCTTTGTCGAATTATATGCTAATTATTGTAATTATTTAATGAGTGCTAAATTATTTTTTAATAGGCGACTACTTCTTGCTCTAAGAACACAATTAGTAATATTCCTCCCCTTCATTTTCTCCAGCACACTGTCATGAAACATTTTCCATTTGAATCCCTTTATAGAACTGCCTCATCCATTCCATACCACCAATGGATTATTGCATTGTTTAATACTATCAACTGTGGTGTATAACCCATCAGTGCTTCCCATCCCATCAACGTACAGTATATCCCATTGATGTTTGCATGTAAGCTGTGGTGCTGTGAATTACACATTCCTGGTAGTAAAGTTAATCCTATCTAAACCTCTCTGTGTTGTAGATCTTTGGCTTGGAGTCTCTGCTGGGGTCGGACAAGTTGTGGCCTCTGCTACTGGCTCTGACGGTCGTCCCGGCCCTGCTGCAGTGTATCCTGCTGCCCTTCTGTCCTGAGAGCCCTCGCTTCCTCCTCATCAACCAGAACAAGGAGGAGCTGGCCCGCAAAGGTGGGTGCTCCAAACCATAGAAACCATCAAATTGTTGAGGTTTGAGGGGCTTTGCACATTCTAGTAATTCTATTGCTATGCTCCAAATGCAATCATTTACTCTGGATGGTCAGGAAGATAAATGGAAGCGCTTCATTTAACACTCCTATTTTTTAGCTTGATACCTGGTATTGTGTCTATTTGAGGTGAAATAATGTAGTAAAATGTAGTAATTTGGCGAGTGGTACAAAGACGCTAACACCAACATGTCACAATAAAACATACACTCAATGGTCAGTCTATTAGATACACCACCCTGTTCATGAAAACTACATACTTTTGGTCATGCAGTGTCTGTTAAATACGATTGAATGTGAATTGTGCATGCCAAACATAGGCCTGTGGCATTAATGCCCTTCCTCTGACTGGGCATGAATTTAACGCATACAGTGACAGGCTTAGACAGACCAGGAGAGACGGAAGCTTGTTGAGCCAAGAAAAGAGTCCTTGACTGACGCACAGCATACGCCAACAGCAGGTTTTGAAATCGGTCCCGACAGTATTTCACACTGTCGGGGGTCACCTGAGTGCATCTCCTAAGCTCCTTTACACTGTTTTGTTTCAAACACACTGCTTTGGTGAATAAGATAATAAAAAAGGGAACATATGTTTTCGTCAGTCTTTTATGTGATGGGTACCGTAATGAAAGAACTGGCAGGACCATGGACAGCTACTGAACAAACAACTACAACGCAGGCCGGTTTTAGTGTTGGTGCTACTGGCTAGTCTGCTAGAAAATGTACTCAACTAGTGTTTTTAAAGGTCCAATGCAGTTCTTATCTCGTTATCAAATCATGTTTGTCTGTCAATTAAGTGTCTTACTGTGATTGTTTTAAATGAAACTGGTCAAAAATAAACAAATTAGCCTCTTGGCAAAGAGCAATTCTTTCAAGCAATAATTTTGCAAGGACTGTCTTGGAGTGGTCTGAGTACGGAAGAAAAAACTGAAAACGAGCTGTTATTGTCATCGAGGTTTGAAACTCTCTTATTGGTCTATTAACTCATTTACCGCCTGGTGATGTCACCAGGCAGGTCAAAACTCTATCCCACCAAAACAGTCTGAAATTTCAGGAGGTCTTTTCAAACAGCTCTTATGCTAAAAGGGCATTATTATAATTTCACAATTTAGGGGCCTCCTGAGTGGTGCTGTAGCCTAAGGCACCGCGTTGCAGTCATGAGGCGACACTACAGCCTCGGGTTCGATTCCTGGCTGTGTTACAGCCTTCCGTGAATGAGAGCCCCATAGAGCGGGGCAAAATTAGAGGGTTTGGCGGGGGGATTTCCTTGGCTCATTGCGCTCTAGTGACTCCTTGTGGTGGGCTGAGTGCCTGCAGGCTGACCTCAGTCGTCAGTTGAACATTGTTTCCTCCAACACATTGGTGCGACTTGTTTCCGGGTTAAGCGCGCAGTGTGTTAAGAACGCATGACTCGACTTGACCTTCACCTCTCCCAAGCCCGTTGGCGAGTTGCAGTGATGAGACAAGAACATAACTACCAATTGGGAGGAACGAGGGGGTTATAAACATAAATATGAATAATTTTCATAATGTCACAGTATTATTCCAACCTCATAGTGTGGAAATATGAATAAAACACAGGAAAATCACATTTTTGATCACGCCGGGCCTTTAAAGATGCTTTGCGCTACATTTCTTACTTCATTCCTCAAAGAAAAGGATATCTGTAGGATATCTTGTACAAAACAAAGAAAGTTTTATGCACCTAAAGTATTTCAATATTTTCTTTAACATATTGTCATTACCTAACGATTTTACAAATACATCCTCTCTTTTTACAACTTGTATGTCCTTCACATTAAAGTATAACTTATCTGCCTCTCTCACTCCGCCATTTTCTCCCCCCAGCCCTGGTGCGTCTGCGTGGCTCCGACGACGTGAGTAAAGACATGCAGGAGATGAAGGAGGAGAGTTCCAAGATGGCCATGGAGAAGAAGGTGACCATCCCTGAGCTGTTCCGCACCGCAGCCTATCGGCAGCCGCTCCTCATCGCCGTCATGCTCCACCTCTCCCAGCAGCTCTCCGGAATCAATGCTGTGAGTGAACTATGACTCCCAGGAGGCCACAGTGCAAACACATTCTAAATAGTTGAAAAGTCACCAAGGATATCTCAGAGGACAGCTTAACAATACAGGGTTGCATTCACTAGGCACGAAACTGATGAAAAAAGGCAGCGACTGGAAGGTACTATCTGAATGTATCCAATAATAAAAGATATGCTACGGTCTGCCATTATGAAGGCGACCCAGCCTATGCAAAGTTGAATAGTTGAATAACAGCTGCATTCAACATGCCTTATACTCTCAATCATTGCATGTTTGGGAGATTTGTTTGGATTATTCGATGGATTAAACATGATTTAATGGACGTACGTTTTACAGTATGATAAAAATACCACTTTGATGTGGCTTCCTATTCATAGATTGTAGCCTTGTTGCAGATCTAGTCAGCTTTCTATTCCGCAACAAGGCCTCCTTCACTCACGCCGCCAAACTTACCCTAGTAAAACTGACTATCCTACCGATCCTCGACCTCGGCGATGTCATCTACAAAATAGCTTCCAATACTCTACTCAGCAAACTGGATGCAGTTTATTACAGTGCCATCCGTTTTGTTACTAAAGCACCTTATACCACCCACCACTGCGACCTGTATGCTCTAGTCGGCTGGCCCTCGCTACATATTCGCCGCCAGACCCACTGGCTCCAGGTCATCTACAAGTCCATGCTAGGTAAAGCTCCACCTTATCTCAGTTCACTGGTCACGATGGCAACACCCACCCGTAGCACGCGCTCCAGCAAGTGTATCTCACTGATCATCCCTAAAGCCAACACCTCATTTGGCCGCCTTTCCTTCCAGTTCTCTGCTGCCTGTGACTGGAATGAATTGCAAAAATCGCTGGAGTTGGAGACTTTTATCTCCCTCACCAACTTCAAACATCTGCTATCTGAGCAGCTAACCGATCGCTGCAGCTGTACATAGTCCATCGGTAAATAGCCCACCCAATTTACCTACCTCATCCCCATACTGTTTTTATTTATTTACTTTTCTGCTCTTTTGCACACCAGTATCTCTACCTGCACATGACCATCTGATCATTTATCACTCCAGTGTTAATATGCAAAATTGTAATTATTCGCCTACCTCCTCATGCCTTTTGCACACAATGTATATAGACTCTTTTTTTCTTTTTTTTTCTACTGTGTTATTGACTTGTTTATTGTTTACTCCATGTGTAACTCTGTGTTGTTGTCTGTTCATACTGCTATGCTTTATCTTGGCCAGGTCGCAGTTGTAAATGAGAACTTGTTCTCAACTAGCCTACCTGGTTAAATAAAGGTGAAAAAAAAAATTAAGAACCTAATCTTATTCCACCAACCCTGTTCAGGTGTTCTACTATTCAACTGGTATCTTTGAGTCAGCCGGTGTCACCCAACCCATTTACGCCACTATTGGAGCAGGAGCTGTTAACACTGTCTTCACTGTGGTATCTGTAAGTAAAACATGCTGCATTTATTCTGTTTTTTGTGTTTCTGTGATGTATGTTTACGGTACGGTAACTCCATTCTCTGTCTTTGTCAGCTCTTCCTGGTCGAGAGGGCGGGACGAAGGACTTTGCATCTCGTCGGATTGGCCGGAATGGCCGTCAGTGCCCTGCTCATGACTATTGCCCTCCTGTTGGTGGGTGTCAGTTTCTATTGGTTGTCACTCAACATAACAGATATGTCATTAATACATACATTCATTTTCATTGCTATTATTGATGAATATCTCCGTCTCCCTCCCTCCTTCCCTCCCTCTCTCCTTCCCTCCTTCCCTCTCTTCCCTCCATCTTTCTTTCTTTATTCCTTCCCTCTCTCTCTCTCTCTCTCTGTCTCTCTCTGTTTGAGTAGAAGGGCTACTCGTCTCTGAGCTACCTGAGCATTGGGGCAGTGTTTCTGTTCGTGGCCATGTTTGAGATGGGGCCTGGTCCTATCCCATGGTTCATAGTGGCGGAGCTCTTCTCCCAGGGTCCGCGGCCTGCCGCCATAGCAGTGGCCGGCTGCTGCAACTGGACTGCCAACTTCCTGGTGGGAATCAGCTTCCCCAAACTGGAGGTGCGAGAGGTTTCTCTTGGTTTCCCATTAGGGACGAATCCTAACTTCCACTTAGGTCAAAAAATGTATTAATCATAAGCTGACTAATTAGGTTAATTACTGACTTCCACTGTTTTTCTATTTCTTTGTTTGTAATTCTGTAGGAGCTGTGTGGGCCTTACGTCTTTATCATCTTCATGATCTTACTGATCTTCTTCTTCATCTTCACCTTCATCAAAGTCCCAGAGACCAAGGGCAAGACCTTTGATGAGATCGCCCGTGAGTTTGGCGGGGCCACCCTGCCCCCTGCCACCTCTGTGGGAGCTCCTCCCACTAGTATCAGCGTAACACTTCCTGCCTCGCCAATAAAGGAGAAGGTTCCATTGGTGGAGGCGGCAGCAGCAGAGGATAGGTCCAACTCAACTGTACAGGAGAGCTTGTAGAATCCTGTGTTGGGTCAATGGTTAAAGGTCAAGGGTTGGGGGTCAGCTGGTTCAAAAACAGATCAAAGCTTAATTCTTTGGCAGTTCAGGTACATGGGGACAAGTGTTTGACGTGAAGGTAAATATACCGTTCGTGTACATGGAAAGCCAAAACACACATTTTTGGGTGGATACAGTAGCTAGAATGAATTAGTGTTATTTTTTCTAATTTCTTTCTGTCACGTGTAATATATTTCTCAGCCTATAGGTCAAAATGTGTATTTTAATTGTGTTGCCTTCTTTTCCTGAGGGCATCATCATTTAAACAGCTTTTAGTAAAGCCAAAGTGGGTCTAGTCAAAGCAAACAACCTCAATAGTGTTTCTGATAAACAGTAGTTTTAACAGTGAAACAGTAGATTAGGGTCAATTGCATTGGTTGGCTTTCATGGTTTTAGAAATAGCTTTTTTAAATAACCCAATAATCTCAGAATGATCATACTTGACAGTTAATTTCAACAGTTGTTGTATTTGAGAACAAAATAATATGCTTATACCCTACTCAACATAAGAATCCACTGCTAAAAATCACATTCAGATGGTTGCATAATAAAAGAGAGAGAGAGAGAGAGAGAGAGAGAGAGAGAGAGAGAAAGAGAAAGAGAGAGAGAGAGAAAGAGAGAGAGAGAGAGAGAGAGAGAGAGAGAGAGAGAGAGAGAGAGAGAGAGAGAGAGAGAGAGAGAGAGAGAGAGAGAGAGAGAGAGAGAGAGAAAGAAAGAAAGAAAGAAAGAAAGAAAGAAAGAAAGAGAGAGAGAGAGAGAGAGAGATGATACTTATTTCACTTTAACTTGCTTTAGGTGCACCTTATTAACGAAATAGAAATCAATTAAAATTCCAAGATTGCTAATATACTCTTCAAAAAGTGATTTATGGCAAATTAATCAACGTAAGGAATAATTAGAGAAATATTTCCCTGGGGGAGTAGAATTGCATTAACTACAGTGCCTTGCGAAAGTATTCGGCCCCCTTGAACTTTGCGACCTTTTGCCTTTTTTTTTGTGAAGAATCAACAACAAGTGGGACACAATCATGAAGTGGAACGACATTTATTGGATATTTCAAACTTTTTTAACAAATCAAAAACTGAAAAATTGGGTGTGCAAAATGATTCAGCCCCTTTACTTTCAGTGCAGCAAACTCTCCAGAAGTTCAGTGAGGATCTCTGAATGATCCAATGTTGACCTAAATGACTAATTATGATAAATACAATCCACCTGTGTGTAATCAAGTCTCCGTATGAATGCACCTGCACTGTAATAGTCTCAGAGGTCCGTTAAAAGCGCAGAGAGCATCATGAAGAACAAGGAACACACCAGGCAGGTCCGAGATACTGTTGTGAAGAAGTTTAAAGCTGGATTTGGATACAAAAACATTTCCCAAGCTTTAAACATCCCAAGGAGCACTGTGCAAGCGATAATATTGAAATGGAAGGAGTATCAGACCACTGCAAATCTACCAAGACTTGGCCGTCCCTCTAAACTTTCAGCTCATACAAGGAGAAGACTGATCAGAGATGCAGCCAAGAGGCCCATGATCACTCTGGATGAACTGCAGAGATCTACAGCTGAGGTGGGAGACTCTGTCCATAGGACAACAATCAGTCGTATATTGCACAAATCTGGCCTTTATGGAAGAGTGGCAAGAAGAAAGCCATTTCTTAAAGATATCCATAAAAAGTGTTGTTTAAAGTTTGCCACAAGCCACCTCGGAGACACACCAAACATGTGGAAGAAGGTGCCCTGGTCAGATGAAACCAAAATTTAACTTTTTGGCAACAATGCAAAACGTTATGTTTGGCGTAAAAGCAACACAGCTCATCACCCTGAACACACCATCCCCACTGTCAAACATGGTGGTGGCAGCATCATAGTTTGGCCCTGCTTTTCTTCAGCAGGGACAGGGAAGATGGTTAAAATTGATGGGAAGATGGATGGAGCCCAAAACAGGACCATTCTGGAAAAAAAACTGATGGAGTCTGCAAAAGACCTGAGACTGGGACGGAGATTTGTCTTCCAACAAGACAATGATCCAAAACATAAAGCAAAATCTACAATGGAATGGTTCAAAAATAAACATATCCAGGTGTTAGAATGGCCAAGTCAAAGTCCAGACCTGAATCCAATCGAGAATCTGTGGAAAGAACTGAAAACTGCTGTTCACAAATGCTCTCCATCCAACCTCACTGAGCTCGAGCTGTTTTGCAAGGAGGAATGGGAAAAAATGTCAGTCTCTCGATGTGCAAAACTGATAGAGACATACCCCAAGCGACTTACAGCTGTAATCGCAGCAAAAGGTGGCGCTACAAAGTATTAACTTAAGGGGGCTGAATAATTTTGCACGCCCAATTTTTCAGTTTTTGATTTGTTAAAAAAGTTTGAAATATCCAATAAATGTCGTTCCACTTCATGATTGTGTCCCACTTGTTGTTGATTCTTCACAAAAAAATACAGTTTTATATCTTTATGTTTGAAGCCTGAAATGTGGCAAATGGTCGCAAAGTTCAAGGGGGGCGAATACTTTCGCAAGGCACTGTATATTGTCTAAGGGGACAGATAGTTATTTTGGATATTAGATTATAATAGATTGTGATATGAGTCGCGATGTTATGAACTTGGATTCGATAAGAATCAACCATAGAGAGCAAAGGACTCCATCGGTTTTCTCTGTGGAATTGAGTGTAATTTTGAATTGTTCTGCTGTGAGAGCATTCAGTCAAAAATGTTGAATATGATTATGACGGTTATCTATTCAGTCTGTATTTGGAATAACACAATGGGACTTTAGTTGTGATCAAATGTGAGGATTTGTGCACAATGCTTTTTAATGACTCCCCTTTAAGTCTATACTCTACTTTGTGACACTTTGTCTGAAGATTAACCTTGTGGAACGTTGTTAAAAATCGAAATTTATTTAAAGATTTTATTGCATAGATATACTATAGTATATATATATATATATATATATGTGTGTGTGTTGCAAAAAAAATATATTTATTTTTTATTTGTGGTTGTGTAAATTAGACTTAGTTATTTTTCTCCAAGCACATTCACAATGTATTTTGCCTAGAAAGAAGACAGGGTCATGGCTTTGTTCTTTATTTATATAACATATTGTGGATATGTGTATGTGTTGCACTGGGAAAATACATTCCTTTGATGGTAGTATTCAGTATTTGACCTCTCCTCCAAGGAAAAAACGTTCTTCAATGGCAGCCCTCCCTCACTACTGTTAACAAGACTGTGGTACTTTACTAACTGAACCATACTCAGTTACCTTATGCACATTCACTTATTGTAAAAAGTTAGGAGAGAATTTATTTGTAAATATGTACTTTCAAAATGATATTTATATGTTGACTGCAGTGGTTGAATGTGGGCTTGTTCTGGCTTATGGGGTGCCCATCGTCCAATGAGTGAAAAAGAGAAGGAAAGAGAGAACAAGTATTGGATTGTTTCCTATTAATACACTGAAGCATTGACATACATTACTCTATTCACTTTGTGTTAAAGTATTATTTATGTCAAAATGGACACTGGATAATAAAAAAAAAAACAGTTCCCTTACCACTGCTTCCCTCACTCTCCCTCTCTCTTCCACTTCCCACATGCCTTCCACTTGTTCAGTATCCACCTTATGCTGTCCCCAGTGTGTGCCTAAAAAAAAGTGTATTTATTTTCAGTTGATGATCATTATATCCTATATTGTCACAGAGATCTATTCCATTTTACATCAGAAAACCATGTTGTTTTGAACTGGATTTTTACCAATGCGGTTGGTATTGATTTGATGTTTATTAGTGTTCCTGGCCTGTGTTTCATGGCCTTCCGTTTACTTTGGGGGATTGTGTTTGTGAGTTCCTTGTTTATGCTGCTTATTTGTGCCTCTTCTTCAGCTAATGTGTACTGTATGTGTGTGTGTGTGTGTGTGTGTGTGTGTGTGTGAACACGTTCTTCCTGCTTCCAAAGTCTTGTACTCTTATTCTCCACGAGGCACCAAACAAAGGGGCATTTAAGCAAGGTCTATAGCTCAGCCATAAACAATTAAAATGATTAAATAATCAACATTGATATTGAATTGAAAAATATGGTCTAATTCATAAATATCGAGATCACGTGAAGTGCAGAAAAGCACACTACTGAATCCATTTGGTAATTTTCCTGTATTGAAAAAAAATGTATCACACAAGCAGTATAAATCTGGCTTTGAAATGCCCTATGAGACATAATGAAAAATTACAACAAACTAACAACAACCATACAGCCCTATATGTCACGTGTGTTTGTTTCACTTGTGTTTGTATATATGAATATACTGTCGTTAAATAAAACATCACACATCTAACAAACACACAACCTTTGATATCTTCTGTACAGATACTATCCTTGGCAAATACAAAGTCAGCATCTTGCTTGGTTTAATCAATCAATGTACTGTGTCTGTGTGTGAAAGTGTAATAAAATGTTTTGTTAACCTCCTTTTTGACATCCACCAGCTGGCATTACTCCGAAATACCTGTTTGTTTGTGTGTTTCATTTGGAAATAGTATTTCAACATGACTCGGGCTAGGTTGACGCTGGGAGAGACCATTTTGAGTGACAGGTTTAGAGCTTGAAGCTTGGGAGGAAAGCGGCCAAAGTAAGTACATTTTTAAACATTGTTTTGAAATAAAAACGCAACGGTAGCTTTACTTACAAACGCATCTTAGTTCATGGCACGATGTCTTTCATTTTTACACACATGAAACAATGATTTCTGGGAAATGGGTTTATGATAGCAAAACTGGGGTAATCAAGTTCATAGTAGCGGATGCACACGGCTGCAGGAGTATTTTCAAGATGCAGCTACAGTGAGCATCACATACACTGTTGCAATTACTGACATATTAACCGTGTTGCTATTGCAGGTAGAGATGACATTGTAACTATGTTGTTGTGAAAACATTTTGGCACGCGACCTATGTGTGCCGTCATTCCTTTGCGCCGGAAAGGGACAAACATCAAAAGGAGGCGTAGTCCTCCGCACAATTTTATGCAAAATATCAACAACCTAATTGAATGTACTGCAATATCGTCGTGCAAAAGGAATTGTTGCATACTGCGACGCATTGAAGTCGAGAGAGAAACAAAAGTGGCAATACACCGACGTCCACGGTGAGCAATGGATTTGCAGCATACGATGGGCACGGGTAGCTAACTAGTCACAGTAGCTAGCTTGTGTGCTAGCACTGGCTGCAACTAGGTACTGTAGCCAGCTAGCAAACTACTGTAATGGCTAGCAGCACTCAACTTGCTTCTAATTATAGTGCAACAAGTGAGCTGAATAGCATGTTCATAGCTAGCCAGCTAATAATGATTTACCCTTGCAAGCGACTAATAATGCATTTATTACTAGCCATTGAATGTTGCATGACAATCAAATGTTTGCAAGCACAGCCAGGAGAAGGAGTGAAAGGAGGCATGGCATTCTTGATTGATGGCTACAATATCGTGTCAACATGTAAATATAGATGTTAGTTATCCAGGCATGACAGATATATTCCACCTCTCCACAGAGCTGCAGTGTGAATAATCCTTTACCTTCCACCAGTGACGGATAGGTCTTTTGACATGGTTTTCTAGTCAGCATTTGATTGAACACTCCTCTTCTTTCCCTCAGTGATGGAGACAGATGGGGACCAAAACCAGGGCTCTACCAATGGAACCACTCCATCAGGGGTGAACTCCCGCCCCTCTCCAATGAACTCCATGTCCCTGTACGAGAGACAGGCTGTGCAGGTCGGTAACTGTGGGTGGGTGTGCATGCATATGAATGGGGATATTATGTATAGCCTGACGCCTTTTTCTGACATGGCAATCCCAACTTGTACTCTGTGTCACTCAGTGTCATCTGTAATCCTGCCTGTAGTGTAGTTATCGTATTATCACTCTGTAAGCGCTCGTATATATCAACCTGCAGGCTATTGACAGTGCAATGTCAATGACTCCCTCTCCCTGTTTTCTATCTTGTGCAACTGAAGGCCCTTCAGGCGCTGCAGAGGCAGCCCAACGCAGCGCAGTACTTCCAGCAGCTGATGCTGCAGCAACAGATCAACAGTGCCCAGCTACAAAACCTGGCTGCAGTACAACAGGTATAGAAGCATCCTTATGAACTACCCCTACTAATAATGCATGCTCAGAATAGAACGGCATGGGTGCTTTTTTGTTGTTGTTGTCCTGGTCAGGTTGCGAATGTTTAGGCTATAGGATGACAGTACGCTATGTTGAAACATCATCACAAGGTTTGCTACATGGTCCGTTTTTTACCGCTCTAAACTCGACTAGGATAGAGCTTCTGTCGATTGCGGTATGGCAATGGCTCTTGACATTAGTCCCTTTCGTCCCTGTTCTAGGCCACCCTTGCTGCCAGTCGTCAGTCCAGCCCTCCCGCCAACAGCACCTCTCAGACCACAAGCACCACAGTCACATCTGTACGTTTACACATCTATGACAACTAGTAGGCGTGCTACCCAGAATCACTGATAAGAATCCAGCTTCAAAGAGGCCACTCTAGTGATATTGACTTAAAACCACAATTTGCTGTTTGAGAATGATAATGACATTCTATATATTTGAAATCACGGGCACCTGCATTGTTTGATCGTCTCCAAAATAGTCAATACAGTTAGCTTTGATTGTTCTCAAATCCACTTTTGTCCCTTTCCTCTTCAGGTGAATGTAACTACTTCTGGGGGTGGTGCCATAACCAGCACCCGCGCTATAGGCCCAGGCTCCTCCGCGACATCCACTATAAGCCAATCAGTGCTGCTGGGCGGAAACGCGGCAGGACAGGGACAGATGTATCTGAGAGTGAGAACCCATGCACTATTGCCTGATTCACACTATAAGGCCGACCCGAACAAAAACTTTGCTGGCTTAGTTCCAATTCCATTATGGTGGATGCATAACCAGGTCAGCACAGTACTACTTAGGGCTGTGACATTCCCGAAATCTAGTCAGCCGATGATTGTCAAGCAGATAACTGTCGATCTCACGGTAATTAAAGCCAGCATCTCCTGGCTTCCACACATATCCTACAAGCCACTGATGCAGACCTTTGGAACATCTACATTTTAAATAGTCTAATAAATCCATGTAATATAGCCTACACCTTCACAATAAATCCATGTGATATAGCCTACACCGTCACAATAAATCCATGTAATATAGCCTACACCGTCACAATAAATCCATGTAATATAGCCTACACCTTCATAATAAATCCATGTGATATAGCCTACACCGTCACAATAAATCCATGTAATATAGCCTACACCGTCACAATAAATCCATGTAATATAGCCTACACCGTCACAATAAATCCATGTAATATAGCCTACACCTTCACAATAAATCCATGTGATATAGCCTACACCGTCACAATAAATCCATGTAATATAGCCTACACCGTCACAATAAATCCATGTAATATAGCCTACACCTTCATAATAAATCCATGTGATATAGCCTACACCGTCACAATAAATCCATGTAATATAGCCTACACCGTCACAATAAATCCATGTAATATAGCCTACACATTCATAATAAATCCATGTAATATAGCCTACACCTTCACAATAAATCCATTATTTATTTTAGGACAGGTCTAAAGAAACATGATATGAAGAAAATGTAGTCTATTTCAGAAGAACAGAATAGCAAACTCTAGGGCCCCCCCTAGTGGCGCAGCGGTCTAAGGTACTGCAGAGCTTGAGGTGTCACTACAGATCCGGGTTGAATCACGCGACGCATTGCTCTTGACTTTCGCCTCTCCCGAGTCTGTACGGGAGAGCAGGGATGGAACAAGACTGTAACTACCAATTGGATATCACGAAATTGGAGGTATTGTTTTTTGAGAATAACATACTCTGAGTTGTCCTTATGTTAGGCCCTGGTATGGCTATGCCATATGGCTGTGGGCTACACTAGTTCATTTAGCAGACAAGATTTGCATAGAATTCCATGGCATTATTTTATAGTATGAAGTATACAATTGAACAAAGCTGAATAAAATAGAAAGGATATTTTTGCCGAAGGATTTGAGGGAATGCGCACATGCGACTATTCTTTGTTGAGCGGTTTACATAGAAATAGGTACTCCTATATGCTTAATTTAGAGTTATTAATGTATCTTTAATTGGTCTACCAACTAAATGTTTTGATGCGACAAATAATGATTTGAAAAAAGTCACTTGAAAGGCATGAGCTCTGCTTTGTTTTTTTGCGCAGACTGTACACACTTTGTCAGTCTCTCGTTCACAATTTGAGAAACATTTGATAATTCCTCGAATTTCCAGCACAATCCCCATTGTGTGGCCATAATTCACCCTAAAGAATCCATGCCTTTTGCACCCCTTCTCCCTGAGTACTGCCTGTTCCAAAGCACTTCTCCCTCACACCACTCTCCATCATGTGATCTGGTCTTTCTCACAGGCTACAAGTGAAGACAGACACATCGGGGTGCGTATTGAAGATATTGGAAAAACTGTCCACATTTACTTTTCGTCAGCCAACAAGATGAGTAGGCCTAACGAACAGAAAAAGCACTAGTTTATATCAATCTACTATCCCCATAGTACAAAAGTTGACCTATTCTGTGTGAGAAATAAATATTCCAAACATAGTCTGGGACAGTTGTGGGATGTGATAGATACCAAATGAATTAACTGCTAGCATCAAAAAAAGTTTTATGCAATGTGGCTGAAGCAACAGATCAGAACATTTAACTTAAAACGTTGATAAACTATTTGGCTATTTCTTCACATTATAAGCGCACACAGCAGTAAGCTATAAGTGTGAATGTTCCATTAGTGGGAAAACACCATTATTAAAAGTGCTTTTATTATAAAGGTGCATTTTTTTATGGTTATCTTCCCCAAACTTGAAACTCGAAACTCACGCGCTGCTTATGTATGCCAGTTAAGCTCTATTTGACCACGTTAGTTGTGATACAAACCTTATCAAAACATATAGGCCTTTGGGCTACATGAGGTGTGGACTATGATTCGAAGAGAAAAAAGAGGCATTGTTTCTTGCCTTAAGATGGGCATCAATGTGATAATATATAATTCACAAGTGATAAGCTAATATTGTCACCCATCAGACTATTCTTTAATCTTGTCTTTACATATACTAAATAATATATGTGTGAAATCCGTTTTGATTTAGAATGGACCATTATCATGCACATGTCTCGAAACAGGGGCAGGGGAAAAAATACATGTCATCTCTGCACTTAAATAGCGAATGGAGGACACTCATCCCAGCCAGGTAGGCTATACTCCTGTTGTAAAGATACGCAATGTGCTTAATATTTGCTTAATATTAGGAAAGTTGAGAAATAAATATAGTAGGCCTTAGCCTATGGAAAGCTGATGGGATCCTCCTCTTTTTAATAGAGGCCATCACTCTTGTTTTCTCGCGCAATTGCATAGCCTATAGAAATGTTGCGCAACATGAGCTCATGGGCTCTCAATTAAGTGTTTCATTATATTTTTGATGACATTTGCATTGATGTCAGAGTGATTAGAGGGACAATAGAGTGCTGAGTACCAGGCAGTTAGCAAGTTTGGTGGGCGACTAATGACCATCAGCAGCGTCAGAGAAGCCTAATTACTGTGACTAAACGGTCACGTGGAATTTGACTGCCTTCATGACTGGTAACCGCCGGTGTGGCGGTAATACCGTCACCACAACAGCCCTAGTACAGCTTAGCTTGGTTTGGTTTGGGCTTGGCTCAAGAGTATTAGCTTTTGTCATTTGCCTCCATGAAAGGACTCTTTGATTGACAGTCTCTTTTGTTATACTGTAGGTGAACCGGTCTCTGAGGTCTCCCCTCTCCTCCCAGCTCATCTTTATGCCTAGTAGCACGGCAACCACTGCCATGGCAACAGTCACCCAGCAGCCGCAGACTCAGCAGCAGCAACAACGGGAAGATACACCTACTTCCTCCAGCAACCAATCAGACAATGACCAGGTATGGATCAACTTTGTATTCGTGACAGAGAACATTGGAGTGAGTCCTGCTTTAGTGATGAAATCTAGAATAGCTCGTTCCCAGTCCTGTTGGTGCTGTCTTGCCTGTTCCTGTGGCCATTACAGCACAAACAGATCTGGGACCAGGCAAAATCTTGAATATTTGTGCAGTCAAACTACAGTATTGGGCTCTGAAATTGGTGAAACTAGATTTTTCTTCTCTTACATCCCTCTCTCTGGCCTCTTCTTTCCATCAATTGTCATACACTCATCTCCCTCTTTCTTTCTGGGCCAGGTACAGAACCTGGCTCTGCGATGTGTCAGCAGTCCCAAGGGGGTCGGGGTCAAGACTGAAACCCCAGAGAGGGGTGAACCAGGTGGGGAGTGAAATCGCAGCACACCTAGCCTTACATACTTAGCATACTTCCTTACCTGTTAGTTATTCATTTCCTTCCTCATTCTTTCCCAGCGACCTACTCCCTTGTCCAGTCATCTCACCAGCAGTTCAACCAGTCCACTCCACAGTCTACCACTAAACCAACCCAACAGCAACAGTCCCACATCAAGATCCCCACCTACATCCAGAGCTCCAACGCCAACCTGTCCTCTCTCAACCTCAAGACGGGCAACCACCACTCCAACACCCCCTCCTCACCCTCTACCTCTGTCCCACTCTCACAGCTCCTCCTCTCCGGACCCAACTTTGGCCGGGGCGGAGCTATCACCACGGTTACCTCCGCCACCACGGCGACGCACATTCTGGTGCCCACCTCCAATGCGCCCGCCCAGCCCCACAGTTACCAGGTGGCTGCTGCCACCATCAAGCCCAATGTTAGTACTCAAACACTGGTGGTTCAGCCTCTGCAGAAAAGCACTGTTAATGACAAGGGAGGCCACGGGAACGGTCCCGTTCCAATCCAGCCCAAAACTCAACAGGGTCTCCGTATGCCCCTGCAACTGCCATCCCGCAACCCGCCTCCCATCCTCCCCGCACCCCCCGCCAACAATCAGACTAGTGCTGCCCAGCCTCCGCCGCACATCCCAGTTCAGATAGTAGGAGCCAGGCAGAGCTCCATAGGCAGCCCCCAGGCTTTGGCCTTGGTCCAGGCCCGGAACACCTGTTCCCAGGATGGAGCTACTCTTCTGAGTAGTTCCAGCAGAGCCAGCATTCTCACCATGGTGGCCTCCATCACTTCCAGAGAGGGAGGGGTGATAAACCGACGGACGGATTTAAAGAGCCTTCAATCAGCCCAGGAAACCCTCCCATTGGCCCACATCTCTCACGTGCATGCGCAAGCCAATCAGAATCAGAGACCTGGGCTGAAGCCAAGTCCAAATTGCACCTTGGCCAGCAGCAACTCCTCTCAGTCCCAGGCAGCCATCTCTCCTCCCACCCTCTCCCATTCCTCCCATACTTTACCCCTGCCTTTGGTTGAGGCGAGCAGCACCGTAGTGGCAGCCAATGGAGAGTCTGTGTGTTCTCAGCCTCCCCAGGTGAGTTGTTCATTACTAATAGCACTGATAACACTACAATTGACTGATGTTTCTAAACAACGTAGTGGTTGTCGATTCCATTTGTGAATGAATGACATTCCTCCCAGGGTAAGTCGATGAAGAGGAAATCCGAGTCAGTCGCAGCCAATGACGAAGATGGTGCCCCTCCTCCCCACCTTGTTCCAATGAGTGAACACTCCCCTGCCCTCTCCTCCGCCACGGAAGCAGGTAAGGAATCCACTAATAAATGGGCCCACTTGTCTTCAATACTTTGCCTTTCTCATTCCTCTCATTTCCGACCACTGAAAGGAGGAAAGGATAAGAGTGCAAGGAGACCATTTTCCACCTTGGCCCAGCCACCAAGCTGACACCTGTGCATGATTTCAAAAACCTCACGTTTGCACAGATTTAACCACTGTGGCCAGGCAGACTTGGTTAAAATTGTTCAAAAATAAATGATAAAATCCTTTCTCCCCCCCCCCACCCTTCTTTTCTTAAGGCTCTGGTCCACTTTCTCTCTCCCCCTCTCCCTCTCGTTCCCCTGCTCTCTCGATGTCCCGTATGGGGGGTGGCCAGGGGGAGAGAGCCCCCCCTCAACAGGCTGTGGTCAAACCCCACGTCCTCACCCACCTCATAGAGGGCTTCGTCATCCAGGAGGGAGCTGAACCTTTCCCTGTACATAGAGTATTCACCTTGGGATTTGTAGTTTTTGGAGAAGTTGTAGCTCTCATATACAATACAACATTAATTTGTACCCTTTTCTGATATATACCACCTGATATAAATAATGACATGTACTGTAGATGCAGTGACATGTACTGTATAATAACAACATGCACTGTAGACACTATTCTCATTAATTCCCTGTAATCAGTAATGTTGAACACCACACATTTTGTTCCTGTATTTTGATTGACAGGTGAGTGGGCCAGTCAAGGAGCCAGCTGGAGAAGATTTGGCCATGGACAATCTAGACTCTAGTCAGCCTGAGACTGTGACTACAGCTACAGGTTCGGCTCAGACCACAGTCCCGGGTCACGTTTCCATCGAAGCCTCTGGTTTGACCACAAACTGCAATTGGTATCGTTCTTTAAACCTTTTCCTGTTCTCTCTTCCCAGTGCTGAAGTGTGAGTACTGCAAAAGCTTCGCCCCAGCCAGACAGTTTAGAGGGACCAAGCGCTTCTGCTCCTTGACCTGTTCCAAGAGGTACAAATTCCCTGCTGTATGTCTACTATATGTCATTATAAGTCTACTATATGTCAGTATACACTGAGTATACAAAACATTAGGAACACCTTCCTAGTATTGAGTTGCTCCCCCTTTTGCCCTCCGAACAGCCTCAATTCGCCGGGGCGTGGACTCCACAAGGTGTCGAAGGTTTTCCACTGGGATGCTGACCCATGTTGACTCTAATGCGTCCCACAGTTGTGTCAAGTTGGCTGGATGTCTTTTGGGTGGAGGACCATTCTTGATACACACTGGAAACTGTTGAGCGTGAAAAACCCGGCAGCATTGCAGTTCAAACCGGTGCGCCTGGCACCTACTACCATACTCTGTTCAAAGGCACTTAAATATTTTGTCTTGCCCATTCACCCTCTGAATGGCACACGTACACAATCCACGTCTCAATTGTCTAAAGGGTTAAAAATCCTTGACCCTGTCTCCTCCCCTTTATCTGCACTGTTTGGGGAGAATTTACGTGACATCAGTCCCCCCAGGGATCATAGCTTTCACCTGCATTCACCTCGTCAGTCTATGTCATGGAAAGAGCAGGTGTCTTTAATGTTTTGTACACTCAGTGTATGCCTACTATATTCCTCCGTGTTGCTCCAGGTATAATGTGAGCTGCAGCCAGCATTTCCGCCTGCGACAGGGGGGTCACCTCTCCCACTCTGACGAGGACGGGGTCCTGAGGAGGAGGGTCCCCCACCGGACCAGCTCCGAGATCGCCAGTGCCAAAATAGCAGGGAGACCCTTACCAGTTAAGGTAATGGTCAGTTGATCATTGATAGTTGTACACTTGTTTATTTTTTCATTTCACCTTTATTTAACCAGGTAGGCAAGTTGAGAACAAGTTCTCATTTACAATTGCGACCTGGCATGAGCTGGCATGGATGACTGAAGAGACCTGTATCGCTGTCTGTCCAAACTAGAAAAGGTGGAAAGTAGGGTGGTTTCTAGATGGGTTTAAATCACTAACCCTAATTTAAACGTTTACCTTTCTGTCCTCAAATAGCCTCAAAATCGGCTTGTCAAACGGTAATGCCATATTTGTCGTGTTCAAGCGTGGCCATGTTGTGACTACCCTGTTGCACACGCACCTCTCACAAAGTCCTGGTTCACTGTCTACAGTGCCGCTCCGAGTCCAGCCGATCGGAGGACGTCTCCAGCTGCGGGGAGGACGAGGACGATCCCATGTCCCTCTCCCCGGCCTCCTCTTCTTCCTGCCACCAGCCTCCGCCCACACTCCGATTGGAGGGCTCGGAGGCGCCCCACTTCTTGCCCGGCAGCCCCGCCCAGTGGAGTGTGGAGGAAGTGTCTCAGTTCATATCATCTCTGCAAGGTTGGTACCACAGAGATGAGCTCTATGTTGTACTTCACTTACTATAGACATCATTGGTTGATTACCGTCAGCTTAGAAGGACATGCGTTGTCATGCAACAACACCCAAATGCTACTCTGTGTTTCTGTTGCTTTTGAAATCTCGAATTACAGTTATCTTGCATGCTTTTTTAAATCCCTCTATTATTCTATGATGTTGAGGTAGAAGGCCATTGCTATTAGATTTTCACCATTGTAAATGCTGTTCATGTTATTGTCTTGCTTACCGTCTCCCCTTCCCTCTCTCTCTTTCCCGCCCTCTCTTACTCCCAACCTCCCTCTTTCTCTCCCTCCCTCTCTCCTCTCCTCCTTTTCTCACCCAGGCTGTGAGGAGCTGGCGGACCATTTCCTGTCGCAGGAGATTGACGGACAGGCCCTGCTGCTACTCCGAGAGGAGCATCTCATGTCCACCATGAACATCAAGCTCGGTCCCGCCCTCAAGATCTGTGCCCATATCAACAACCTGAGAGACTGAGGAGGAAGAATGAACGGAGGAAAGGAGAGGTACTTCCAAGAGAGAAAGGAGCTGACAATATGGCTGTTGAAATACTTTTGAACCGTATTAAGTGGGGTCCTTGTTGGTTTTACTATGTTTTGTCAAAACAAACAGAATGAAAGGCGGAGAAAATGAGCCTTCTATCCACAAAATGTGGACCTTAAATGTGGAGTATTATGTGAGTGAGTGAGCAAACCCTTTATGTGTGTAATATTTGCCTATATATTTAAATATACCTTTGTTGGCTGGACTGCCTTTGTTTACGCTGTAGAAAATCATTGTGGAAATTGTGGCCTTTAAGTAGTTTCAATGATCGAAAAAATAGTACTAGAACGGAGTCGTCCGTAAAAAAAAAAACGTGTTTCATATCATTCCTTATTTTTACGAGTTGTTATGAATGGTAAGGTCATGTAAAGCAATGGACACATTGCCTTTGCCAACCATTACTGGGGAGTAGCAAATATATTGGCCTAAGAAACTTGACAAATAGAGGGAGACGTGTTCTGTCCGCTGAAATGAGCAAGTAACTTACAATTGGTGCACAGGATTTATATTAAAAACGTCCTTTTTAAAATGTCTGTGAAGTGGCAACAATAATCTATGCGGATCTGAAGTACAGGGATACCCGATTCAAGTGATACCATCCCATAGGCTACTTCAGTTTTCTCAACATGTTTTAGATTATATGCCCTCCTGCTTATTTTAAATGTTAGTTTTTTAAAACCTAAACGGGATCGGTGTCCCTTAACCGGGATTTTTGTTGCTCAATATGCGATAATGTGACTAGAAAACATTGTATAGAACAGCAAACTTTCCGGGACATAGACATGTCTTATATGGGCAAAAAGCTTAAGATCTTGTTAATCTAACTGCAGTGTCCAATTTACTGTAGCTATTAAAGGAAGAAAAAAAATACCATGCTATTGTTTGAGGATAGTGCACAACCACAAAACACTTTTATCACGACAACTGGTTTGATACATTCACCTCTGAAGGTAAATAATGTACGTATATTCAGTAATCTTGCTCTGATTTGTCATCCTGAGGGTCCCAGAGATAAAATATAAAATTTATATTCAAATGTAGTAACTGGTTTCTACAGTTTGACCCCACTGCTGTCTCTAGCACCACACCCACCCCGCCCGGCCATCTAGATGTGTGAAGGTTAAGGTCGTGATCCGTGATCCATCGTGTATGACATTCCTGGGAGTGTGTAAACTTAAATGTTTTATTACCATAGCATTTTTGTATGTCCTCTATAGTTATGTACTTGAACATATATAAATTGACCAATTCGGCACATTTAGGAAAACTCCTGGCAGACTTGATGCAAAATATTGTGTAGCCAGGTAATTCCTGACTGGACCAGTCTGAAACTTTGCATACACACTGTTGTCATCTTGTGGACAAAATCTAAATTACACCTAGGATCCAATCTTAATGTATGGCCTCTTGCATTTCAGAGATGAAGGGGGGAACAATGAAAACACATGTTTTTTGGTTTGTATTATCTTTTACCAGATGTAATGTGTTATATTCTCCTACATTAATTACACATTTCCACAAACTTCAGTGTTTCCTTTCAAATGGTATCAAGAATATGCATATTCTTACTTCAGGTCCTGAGCTACAGGCAGTTAGATTTGGGTATGTCAGTTTAGGTGAATTTTTTTTATTTTTAAATCCAATCCTTAATCTTAAGTAAGGTCTTTGCAGTTTTACACACAGGAAGAGCTATTTACAGTAGGGATAGAAAATGTCACCACGGTCGTGCTCATTAGGCATCAAACGGAAGGAAACTGACTGAAACAGAGAGGGACTACCTGGACTTATCCAATAAGAATCAGTCATTTTCATGCTGCGTGCCCTAATGAACATGACCCTGGGTTGTGGTCTTCCTCATAGCTTTCCTCATAACTTGAACCTATCCAAGGCTCTTGTGACAGTAGCAATGACTGTGGCTATTATGAATAATCAATAATCTTATGATTAGGTGCTCTGCTAATTGTGTGTTTTAAATTTAAAGCTTGGCGAAGGCTAGGTCAATATCATGCAAAAATAATAATAAACCAACTACTAGGACAACACGCAGAAGTGGTAGTGCTTTTATTTTGCAACTGAAGTGATGAGTGTTGTGTAGACTGAACTTATGTGTAATATGTGACTTTAAGGCACGTTTGTTAGGCAGGGATCCCGGCTCAACTAAGAACATAAAGAAAGGATCACTTTGCTTTGTGGTACGACAGATACCTCAAAGGGACAATCAAGTGATATACGAGGGGGGGGATACCAAAAGATTGAGTGTATTTTCCCTTTAATTTACCTTCCCTGCTGGGCTAGATTTTATGATGATGAGAAACTCAGCCATTTCTGACTAAATTGCAGACTGATGGTTGTTTAAAGGGTTAAAGTGTGAGTGGCCACAGTTTACATGTAGAATTATATATCTGCTAGTGTGGGAGAGAGACCCAAGTGGGGCCTTGGAAGACACTGGCATTGTAGCCTGCAGGGAAGGTTCATTTGGTTTTCCGTTGGAGCCACATAGATATTCAGTATATAGACAGTGGATAAATATATAAATATATATATATATATATATATATATATATACATACATACACTGATTTTACCAAACATTAGGAACACCTTCCTAATATTGAGTTGCACCCACACCTTTTTCCCTCAGCACAGCCTCAATTCGTCGGGTCATGAACTCTACAAAGTGCCAAAAGCGTTCCACAAGGATGTTGACCCCAATACTTCCCACAGTTGTCAAGTTGGCTGGATGTCCTTTGGGTGGTTGACCATTCTTGATACACACGGTGGAAACTGTTGAGCAAGAAATACCCAGCAGCATTGTCGTTCTTTTATTTTTTTGTAATCTTTTAAAAAAACGTTTACCCTTTTTCGTGGTATCCAGTCTTGTCTCATCACGGCAACTCGGTAGAGGCGAAGGTCGAGAGCCGTGCGTCCCCCAAAACACAACCCAACCAAGCTGCACTGCTTCTTGACACAATGCCCGCTTAACCAGGAAGCCAGCCGCACCAACGTGTCAGAGGAAACACCATGCACCTGGCATCTGTGTCAGCATGCACTGCACCCGGCCCACCACAGGAGTCGCTAGGGACAAGGACATCCCTGCCGGCCAAACCCTCCCCTAACCCGGATGGCTCTGGGCCAATTGTACACCGCCCCATGGGTCTCCCGGTCGCGGCCGGCTACGACAGAGCCTGGACTTGAACCAGGATCTCAAGTGGCACTGCAGTGCCTTAGACCACTGCACCACTCGGGAGGCCCAGCATTGCCAGTCTTGACACAAACCAGTGCACCCAGCACCTACTACGATACCCCATTCAAAGGCACTTACATTTTGCGTCTTGCCTATTCACCCTCTGAATGACACTCATACACAATCCATATCTAAATTGTCTCAAGGCTTAAAAATCCTTCTTTAACCTGTCTCCCCTTCATCTACACTGATTGAAGTGGATTTAACAATTGACATCAAAGAGGATCATAGCGTTCACCTAGGTCAGTCAGTCTGTCATGGAAAAAGCAGATTGCTTTGTATATACATACATACATACTGAACAAAAATATAAATTTGTTTACATCCTTGTTAGTGAGCATTTCTCATTTTCCAAGATAATCCATCCACGTGTCAGATGTGGCTGATTAAACATTATGATCATTACACAGGTGCACCTTGTGCTGGGGACAATAAAATGCCACTCTAAAATGTGCAGTTTTTGTCACAACACAGATGTCTCAAGTTCTAAGGGCAGGTGCAATTGGCATGCTGACTGCAGGAATGTCCACCAGTGCTGTTGTCAGATCATTTAATGTTAATTTCTCTACCATAAACCACCTCCAATATAGTTTTAGAGAATTTGGCAGTAAGTCCAAACGGGCTCACAACTGCAGGCCACATGTACCCACGCCAACCCAGGACCTCCACATCTGGCCTGTTCACCTGTGGGATCATCTGAGACCAGCCACCCAGACAGCTGATGAAACTGAGGATTATTTCTGTCTGTAATAAAGCCCTTCTATGGGGAAAAACTCATTATGATTGGCTGGGCCTGGCTCCCTAGTGGGTGGTCCTATGCCCATCCATGGCTGTGCCCCTTGCCAAGTGATGTGAAATCCATAGATTAGGGCCTAATTAATTCATTTCAATAGACTGATTTCCTTATATGAACTGTAACTCAGTAAAATGGTTAATTGTAGCATGTTGCGTTTATATTTTTGTTCAGTATAGTTATGTCCTGATACCTGAGTGTTTCTTCAGTCTCTCACATTGTATTGAGGATAGTAATGGCACCTAAAGAAAAACAAGATTTGGTGTTTTGACATTTGAAACGCTCTTCCAGCAGTCTTCACGGTAATGTGAAAAAGCGACACTGAATTTATGACCTAGATTTAAACAAGAAGCACAGGAGCCAATCAGAGAACAGTGTAATTGTAGGCCTCTCCATATCCCGCCTCGTGCAGGTACTTCTCAATGTCCAGTGGCCCAGGCACGCGAAGAACTGGCCTATCGTTGGCACTCTTCTCTCCTGATTGGAGCTTCTGGATCACCTCAGCCAATGCAGGGCGCTCGTGTGGAGCGAACTGGCCACAGGACTTGATTATGGAATACCTGAAAAAGGTACAGTAGCTTTTGGAACCAATTTTAACTGGTTTTGTGGGGATCATTGTGGCCACTTCTATCACTGTCTAAGAACTAGTACTGTTATATGTTTTCTGTGGTATACTAGGTCATTATTAACGGATTATGACTTAATGTGGTCGCTTACAGTGAGTTAGAACAATTAGCGGGTCTCTTCTGAGTCTTTCCTCTCTGGAGGTATTGGAGAAGATCATTGGCCATGACTTTAGGGAATGGTGGGTCACCTAGAAAGTGGAGGATTCAATGAGTTTATTAGGGGTGCGTGTACATGATAAACATTATATCCCTGGGATAACATTTGTGATGGTTGTAACAGTTTAACAGGCCGGTAATGATAGATTTATTTATTTAGAAAAGCATTTACCGAGTGTCACCATTTCATGGAGCAGGATACCAAAAGACCAGCTGTAAAAAAAAGGATGGTTGGAGAGATCACTGTCAACGTTAAAAGTCTCATGACTTTTTCATATTATATGTCCAATCAGATTGGCGACCTACACGTCACTGCTTTGACTGACATGTCTCCTTGCCAATACTTCTGGAGCGTGCCACTTCCTCGTCTCGGTGTTCTCCAGCTCTCCTGGAGTTCCTGCTTGTGTTTTCCTGCGGTATGCTGGACCCAATCCCCACAGTTTAGCTGTCAGGTCTCTGCCAACCAACACGCTCCGAGCTCCAACGTTGCCATGGATACAGCTCTGACCATGCAGGTATTCCTGAATGCACAGATAAGGAGGATGCTGTTTTACAATGGCTATGGGACATTCAAGCATGTAAAATCCATTCATACAGACAAATCAAGTAGGTCAAGGCCAGGAGTTTTCCCTAAACACACGACTTGATGAGGTAAAACTATTGGCTCTAAATTATATGCATGCATTAACCCTTTTAATTCAGCAGTTGTCACAAAGTGCTTACACAGTTCTGAATAAGAAGGATGGAATGGTTAGATCGACATCTTCATAGCATATGCACTCAACTTGAACTATCATTTTCAATTGTAGACATACGGACAGAGATGGATGGAAAGGAGAGAGAGACCAACCAGAGCAGAAGCCACTTGTCCTCCCATGGTGAAGATGCGCTTCTCTGTGATGTCGCATGGGGACTCCCCGCCTGTGTCCTGCCAAGAAACAGCACTGTGAGTCTCCATTCTCACTATCACTAATGGTCATGTCCATATTCACTGTAGTCTAAATGATTACAGAGTGTTTGCGCAGCCTCTTGAGATCCACGTACAACTCGAATGTTCAGGCGACAATTCACGATTTACCTAAAGGTTGTGCACGGCAGATCTCTGGCTAAGAGCCGTCCCTATAACACATCAGCATCATGGTCAGTATACTCCAGTCTAGAGCAAAACGTTTTGGTGAAACAATCTTTCTTCGGGACAAGTTCAAGTAGGCTACCTCTTCGTTTCACTCTTTTTAAAACGGTGTTCTCCCTATTGAACATCCCCAGCTATTTGGCAATGTAGGAGTACCCATAGAGTTATATAGAGGATTCATCATAGATATAAGCCATTTTAGCATGGACATTGCCATTGAGGGCTTCCGCTGTGCTTCACCCATTTTAAAGTAGTCAACTGGGTGGGGATTTCTATGGGCGGTAGCCTCAATGGTGCTGCCCATGCGCTCATAGATATAAAGTTGGGTCCTCTATCCATCTCTATGGGAGTACCATACCTGTCGACACCTCCATAGGAACCCCAGCAGGTCCCTGTGCTCCAGTTCCTCCATCACGGTGATGAGGGGGGTACGTAGGGAGAGCACGCCTATTAGACCAGGCAGAAAGGGGTGGGGCCCCAGCTCAGACAGAAAGGAGGCAAAGCCCAGGAAGGACTGGCGCTCGCTGGCATCAGCTGTCTCTGGGGGAGAACAGGTGCATGTTGAGATTTACTACATTGCAGTTGGACTGCGTAGAATCACTGATCTACAAATGATCTAACATCCCTCATAACTACTCAATGTGTTATCAAGACTAGTGGTTCTGTGCCTCGCTTTGCTCAAACAGATCCCCTCAAACACACTTTTTTCTCCTTCTATATCTGTCAGTAGGCTACTGAAGGGAAATGTAGTCATTTTTGTTATGGGTTGGCCTAGGTCTGTTGATTTGAATATCGATCAGATGTCATCGTGACACCAAGACCAGGTAACATCCCCAACATTTCAGGTTTTATACTCATAAGCCTGAAGGTCTTACAATACACTGACTGTCAGTCTCTGGATTGGAGCATCTATTTTATAACTCCAATGTATATCAAAGAATGTTACCTTTAAGTTTCCGTAGAATCACATCTCTGTTGTCCATCCTTGCCCGGCAGAGGGTGACAGAGTCATTCGGTTTGACAAAGGACAGGGGCAGCGGAGTGACGAGGTTGAAAGAGCCATGCTGCCTCTCTCTGGGCGTCTCCGGTACTGCAGAAAAGGTGTCTGGGGCGTCACGCCAGGTCGGAGTGCCCATAGGTAACTCCTCATGCTCCAGTGGGTTCAGCTCAGGAGGAGCTGCAGGTGAACAGATGGGTATTACATATATCAAATTATATATATGAAATTCCTCAGACCTAGAGATGCAACTCATGCATTATAAAACAAAAATCAGTCTCTGCCTATGTACGCTTTTTAAAGTCGATAAATACACCATAATCCAGTAGATAAATATATGCCAGGAGTTAGTCTAGTTTTGGCAAACATTTACATTAAAACAGTGGTGGAAAAAGTACCCAATGGTCATACTTGAGTAAAAGTATAGATACCCTAATAGAAAGTTACTCAAGTAAAAGTGGAAGTCACCCAGTAAAATAGTACTGAGTAAAAGTCAAAGTATTTGGTTTGAAATATACTTAAGTAACAAAAGTAAATGTAGTTGCTAAAATATAAGTACTAATAATTTTAAAAATCCTTATATTAAGCAAATGTCACATTCTTGTGTAGAGACGGACCAAGGCGCAGCAGCGTATGTTGAGTTCCACATAATATTTTAATAGTGAAACTTAGCAACAACTAAACAATAAACTAATAACAAACTGTGACTAGAGGTGCTACGTGCACTAACTCAAAACACAGTACCTCAAACAATATCCCATAAACCGCAGGTGGAAAAATGCAACTTAAATATGATCCCCAATTAGAGACCAACGATTACCAGCTGCCTCCAATTGGAAATCATACACAAACCCCAACATAGAAATAATAAACTAGACTAATACCCCTATTCACGCCCTGACCTTCTCTACCATAGAAAATACAGGCTTTCTATGGTCAGGACGAGAGAGCAAACCAGATGGCACATATTTATTTTTATTTTTATGGATAGACAGGGTCACACTCCAACACAATTTACAAACAAATATGTGTTTAGTAGGTCAACCAGATCAGCGGCAGTAGGGATGACCAGGGATGTTCTCTTGATAAGTGTGTGAATTGGACCATCTTCTGTCCTGCTAAGAATTCAAAATGTAACGAGCACTTTTGGGTGTCAGGGAAAAATGTATGCAGTAAAAAGTGCATATACTTTTCTTTAGGAATATAGTCAAGTAAAAGTTGTCAAAAATATAAATAGTAAAGTACCGATACCCCAAAAAACGAATTAAGTAGTACTTTAAAGTATTTTTCCTTAAGTACTTTACACCACGGCATTAAGTCTAAAATAAACAATATGGCAATCATTGTGCTTTAGCAATTGACTAACTATGTGCTTCACAAAGTTTGTAAATGCTTACTGCTGTATTTCTAGTACAGAGTTAGTCTGGGATATCACAGACCTAAGAGCATCATAACCCACTGGGCACAAACTGGTTGAATCAATTGTGACGTGGAATCTACTTGGACAATACATAGAATTTGAATCAAGTAATCAACGTGAACTGTTGTTTTGAGGGTGAAATGTCAACCACAGGATTATGTCATCATTGTGGCCCATTTTCAACACCTAAAATATGTTGAATTTGTACTTTTTGAAACGTCAGCTGTTCAACTATATTCATTATCATAAAAAAAATTAAAAAATAGGCTGATCAGCACCTCCCACTGGAGAGTTGATCTCCTATTCATTTGGTCTCGCGTCCAGGGTTTTATCCAAGCCCAGCTTTTATTTTTGGTCAATGACTGCTTCCAATGTGCTATCGTGAGAGTGATTATTGAGAGATCCCTTAATAACTAAATGTATTCACTGTTGCTATTTGTCATTCCAAAGAGTAGGTTTAACAGAGCAAATGAAATGTAGCCATACTTCGTAAGTTAAATAGAGTGTCATCAATTACACTATTTAGACTTATATAGCATTGGCAAAGTCATCAACAGCTATTGTTTCAATTCAACCCAGTGTTCAACTACAAATAGACAATACATATAGGTCTAGGGTTTCAAGCTTTGAATTCAAATGTAATCTTCAAGATTAATCATGAATACGTTGGATTCACTTCTTCCATCTCAACCCAAAATCAAAGTTGAAGAATAGTGCATTTAAAGTTTAATTAGATTTAGTCCTGTTCTTTAACTCAGATTTTTGGTTGAGCTGGAGATGTGGATCCAACGTATCAATGATTCATTTGTAGACAAACTGGATAGTTCCATCTGTTCCACTGACTTAGTCTGCCTTTTAATTCCCGGTTTGTCTACAAATGAACAATTGATACTTTGGATTCACGTCTCCATCTCAACCAAAGTTACAAGTTAATAGACTTGACTAAATTGAATTGAACTTTAAATGCACTTTAAATCCAGTTAGATTTGATTTAGTCCTATTCTTTCACTTTGTTTGAGATGGGAGAGGTGAAGCCAACATATACCCATTTTTAATTAGAGCCAGACTAAATCGGTAGCACAAAAGATACAGTACATATCCTTCAAATGTTGATATTTGATACACAATTCAATGACATTTTCGCAATACAGTAAATAGCCTATTAAATAGTCGACAAGTTACCAAATAATATGTTACGACCTCTTGACATTTACTCCTGACGTGCTGACCTTTTGCACCCTCTACGGCCACTGTGATTATTATTTGACCCATCTGGTCATCCATGAATGTTTGAACATCTTGAAGAACAATCTGGCCTTAATGTCCATGTACTCTTATAATCTCCACCCGGCACAGCCAGAAGAGGACTGGCCACCCCTCAGAGCCTGGTTCCTCTCTAGGTTTCTTCCTAGGTTCCTGCCTTTTCTAGGGAGTTTTTCCTAGCCACCGTGCTTCTACCTCTGCATTGCTTGCTGTTTGGGGTTTTAGACTGGGTTTCTGTATAAACATTTTGTGACATCTGCTGATGTAAAAAGGGCTTTATAAATACATTTGATTGATATGTTGGATTCACATCTCTAACTAAAGCAAAAATGTAAAAAAGTGAAGGAATAGGTATTAAACCAGTGGCTCAAATGAAACTATGCAAGCTTTAGAAATCCTTTAAAATGTTGATGTTTGGCTGCATTGTCAACCAAAACACAACTCAATATTACTTTTGCAATACACTAAATAGCCTATCTTACAAAGTAATGTAGCAGTATTTATTCAACCTTTTAAAATGAGTAACACATCCATGGCCACATTTTGAAGTTAGCCTGCTGTAACCATAAATGTCTTCTTATGAAATGATAGAAAGTGCACATGTTCAAGATAGCATGCATTGTTCGCAGGTCTGTGGAGGTCTATAATAATCTGGGAAGAATCTTGAGCAGCATTGATCACTCGCACTATTGTATTTCAATGTAATCTTAACTGCAATCCAGGTCATTTGGTTGTGCTGTTAGAGGAAGCACAGTGAAAAGACATTAAGTTGCTGTATAAATGCAAAATATCTGACATTGTATTCCCATGTTTAACTTTGTTCCGTTTTTAAACGGTTGAAAGTGCATTTAGATGACAACTAAACCCCAAAAAATCTGACAATGTTTTTCCATTGGAATTTGATCATGCTTTTAGATGGTTGAAAGCACAGTGAAAACACATTGGGAATTCAACAAGATTTTGTCTTTTTGATTGGGTGAATAAAGCTTAATTTCATTGATCAACGTCTCAAACCAAATATTACCCACATTTCCATGTTGAAATGAGGCAACAGTGGCACAAGTTCTTGGAAGGAAAGTGTTCAGGGGAGGGTCCACTTCAGACAAAAAATAAAAAAACTCCCAACAAATCATGAGTTTGGGTAGGAGGGGCTTAAAATGCAGGCGGGAATTGTGCTCATGTTTAAAATAGGGCAGTAACGTTACCGGTGACACGTATCCTGTTTCTGACTCATCCTCTCTGTCCCGGTGACACGTATCCTGTTTCTGACTCATCCTCTCTGTCCCGGTGACACGTATCCTGTTTCTGACTCATCCTCTCTGTCCCGGTGACACGTATCCTGTTTCTGACTCATCCTCTCTGTCCCGGTGACACGTATCCTGTTTCTGACTCATCCTCTCTGTCCCGGTGACACGTATCCTGTTTCTGACTCATCCTCTCTGTCCCGGTGACACGTATCCTGTTTCTGACTCATCCTCTCTGTCCCGGTGACACGTATCCTGTTTCTGACTCATCCTCTCTGTCCCAACTGACAACACAACGTGTAAAGACGCATTGAGCTGGAGAGTCAATACATTGCCGGAAGCAACCCATCTATCTAGAAAGACTTGTACAGAGTGGGAAGATACAAGTATGCTGACTCATCAGTCAAGCTCATTGGCATGACATCAATGTGCACACCAACTTACCGTCAATGCCCTGTACGTTCTGTCTGGCACTTTGCCTCAGTGTGTGCGCGCTCAACCTTCGGGTGCTGTGTGGTCGGGCTAGGATTACGCTGGGTCGTCCGCGGATTCCCTTTCCAGGGCAGCACCTCATCAGGAGAATGATTAGCAGAGTGACCAGGAAGCTCGCAAGGAGCAGGATGGGCACGATGATGACTTCCTGTTTGTACACTGTGATCTCTGCGAGACGGAGAGCGAGAGAGACCAATGTCAGAGTTAGAGTATTACTACCGTTTGGGCACTTTAACAAGGCACTTAACGTCTAACCTGCTACAGCTGACCCTGTGCTGCAAAAGGACAGCATTTCTGAATCACATTGGGCAACAAATAGAGTGAAAAAGAACCAAAGAAATATAGAATGGAAATGGTTGAGGATGACCTTTCAATACTATTCTTTATGTCTGTCTCCCTGAAATGGTGATCTTTGTGTTCTGTAATGTCTATGTCAACACTATAGTACAAAGCAAGCAGGTGTGGTCTGGCATTTTGTTTTGATAGTCAGAAACCTGAGTATGATACACTTGAAGTAGCAACAACAGTACATGCCAATAGGAATGCACAGTATTAGTCAAAAGTTTGGACACACCTACTCATTCAATGGTTTCGAAGAGTCTCAAATATAAAATAGATTTGGATTTCTTTAACACTTTTTTGGCTACTACATGATTCCATATGTGTTGTTTCGTAATGTTGATGTCTTCACTATTATTCTACAGTGTAGAAAATAAAGAAAACCCCCTGGAATGAGTAGGTGTGTCCAAACTTTTGACTGGTACTGTATTTCCGACACATAATTACTGTTTGTCAGGGGTGATTTAGTGCTCCTCATTCATATCATCTTATTTCGTAAGCTACTTACAATGTGTACACTGCCTTCATTTAAAGGTCCAATGCAGTGTTTTTTTTTAAATCAAATCATTTCTGGGTAACAATTAAGTAACTTATTATGATTGTTTTCAATTTAAGAAATTGTCAAAAAGCATCAAAAATAGAGTCTTAGTAAAGAGCCATTTCTCAAGCAAGATTTTTGCTTGGACTGTCTAGGAATGGTCTGAGTGGAGAGGGGAGAGAGGTTTGGCACAGAGATTTGGAACTCTCTTATTGGTCAATTGACCAGGGCGGGGGTAACACTGGTCTATCGGATCTAAAGAGTCCAAGTTCATGTTTCGTGTTTTCATGTCAATACCTTTGGCTTGGAGACCCAACAGCTAGTGGGTATAAGTTGTAGAAGGTGCAAGACAAGGCGAGAAAAAAGTAGAGAAAAATGATCATGAGAGAGGAGCACTTACCACAGATGGTATCCCCCGGTTGACACTGATTATCAGCATCAGAGTAGGACGACATCCTGAGGAGTGGGAGCGAGCAAACGCACAGATATCATCATTAGATTACCACGGGTCAGCAGCCTCATAAAGCCCTCGGCTGTAACGACACAGCAAGTATTCAACACCTTCTACTGTCACACAAGACACAGGGCGGCAGGGTAGCCTAGTGGTTAGAGCGTTGGACTAGTAACCGGAAGGTTGCAAGTTCAAACCCCCGAGCTGACAAGGTACAAATCAGTCGTTCTGCCCCTGAACAGGCACTGTTCCCAGGCCGTCATTGAAAATAAGAATTTGTTCTTAACTGACTTGCCTAGTTAAATAAAGGTAAAATAAAAGTCCATTGTCTCCATCTCAAAGTTGATTCCACTGCCTTTTTTCCCGTTGTTTCACTCTGATCAGAGACTGATTTAGACCTGGGACACCAGGGGTGTGCAATTAATGATCAGGTAGAACAGAAAACCAGCAGGTTCCGGACCTCGTAGGGTAAAAGTTTAGTACCCCTGATCTAGGATAATCAATGTCTACTTTAAGAAAAGGAAAAAGACTGTACAGTTGTACACTTGTCATACAATTTCCATGTCTTGCACCCCCCCCATCAATGACGATGACGATGTGAGTATTTTGAACACTGGTACATGTTTTTGTTATTCTGTGTACATGTGTTTTGACTGCGCTAGTGTTATTGATGTAATCTCAGCGAGATTGCTTTCTGAGTGAATAACCTAGATTAACTCTAGATATTGGGATCCCAAGTAACCATGGTATCTGGTTAGATCTGATGCTGAGGCAATTTAAGATGCAGTAATGTGACTATGGCTACAGTATAATCACACTGACTGCACAATATGGCAAGGTTAAGTGTTATACCACGCTTGGCATTTTGGGATGTGTCCTAATCACGTAAAACCCTGGATGGGTTGGGCATGCCGGATGATGTAAAAAAATCTTCCCAGCGTGAAATAGTTCTGATTGTGACGTCATGTTGTAAAACATTTCACAACCTCAAAATGTTCCCGGTCAATAATTGCACGTGCGTCTGTGTGGGTGGCTGAGCTCGTGCAGATGTTTCTCACGACTCGTGTTGACGCACGAGTCCGGGACCTCACGCCTCAACAAGCTTCTGATTGGTCAGAGTCAATAATCCTGGTCACCGTTGATTGGCAGATGTGTGAAGCAAATGCGCGTGGTCACAGAAGTTTTTTTTTAGGGAGGGTGTGAGAGAACATCCGCACGAGCTCAGCCACATAAAGAGATTTTTTTTTTAGGTCTAGGGAGGGTGTGAGAGAACATCCGCACGAGCTCAGCCACATAAAGAGATGTTTTTTTAGGTCTAGGGAGGGTGTGAGAGAACATCCGCACGAGCTCAGCCACATAAAGAGATGTTTTTTTAGGTCTAGGGAGGGTGTGAGAGAACATCCGCACGAGCTCAGCCACATAAAGAGATGTTTTTTTAGGTCTAGGGAGGGTGTGAGAGAACATCCGCACGAGCTCAGCCACATAAAGAGATGTTTTTTTTAGGTCTAGGGAGGGTGTGAGAGAACATCCGCACGAGCTCGGCCACGTAAAGAGATGTTTTTTTAGGTCTAGGGAGGGTGTGAGAGAACATCCGCACGAGCTCAGCCACATAAAGAGATGTTTTTTTAGGTCTAGGGAGGGTGTGAGAGAACATCCGCACGAGCTCAGCCACATAAAGAGATGTTTTTTTTAGGTCTAGGGAGGGTGTGAGAGAACATCCGCACGAGCTCGGCCACGTAAAGAGATGTTTTTTTAGGTCTAGGGAGGGTGTGAGAGAACATCCGCACGAGCTCGGCCACATAAAGAGATGCGCGTGCAAATATTGAAGCGGGAACATTTTCACGCTGGGAGAAATTTTACTTGACATGCCGCATCATTGGTGTTATTTAGGCCTGGGTACAGTATGTTACATTCAACTACACACTTTATAAGTGTCACCACACAGTCTGACTTTAATTGGTCACTATTCATTCTCTGATGACTCCGCTGTTTGAAGTTATCTCCATATGATTTGGGCATGACATTTGAAAAATGCTAAGACAGACTGGCTGGCTGACTGACTAGTATTCTCCAATGGAATCGTTGATAACCTCTTCCTGCCAACAGTGGAAGTGGACAGAATATTGTTGTTCAAATTTAGTAGGCAGGTTCAGGGCAGGTCAATGGGACAAGTCATTATTAGGGGCTATAGTAGGAAGAGACTGTGTGTATCTGAAATGGCACCCTATGCCCTATATAGTGCACTACTTTTGACCAGAGCCCTATGGGCCCCACTACATAGTGAATAGGGTGACATTTCAGACGCATCCCCTGTTTTTCGTTTGTCACCACAGAGATAAAACAACAACCGGTTGTATGGAACAGGTAGAGGTCCCGTTGACAGTTCCCTGGACATTTGCTTCTTAGATGGAACTACAGCTTGAGTCAACTTGAGACGACAGAGATTGGGCCAATTCGCATTCCTCTTGCTTGAGGATAGATTGGCTGTTGTGCAATTGTAAAATGTAAATGTTCAAGGTGGCAAAATTGATCAAACCGTCACCACAAAGAACCATTTGCTTTGTCTATTGCAGTCATGTTTAGGAGTATAATACTATAATAACATCCTTTACTTACAACATGGCCGCCTAGCTTAGGGGACCTGTATTTACTCAACAATGTTATGTCATTGTCTTGCCAACTTTCTCATACAAGGCAACAAGTTGACTGTGGTAGAAACAAATTGTTTAGCCATGCTATGACCTTCTCACCTTACTGAAGGAGAAATCAAAGGGAAAGGGATAAACTCAACACTTGAAAGTCACCCGACTCTACTACTGTCTACCTGGATGTGGTTCAACCAAAGTATATATAGGCTTAGGGTGTGTTTTGTTTTGTCACCTATTTCTGTCACTGTCCTCGGGTAACAATAATTAGTCGCGTTCACAGTACACTCCTCCACATAGTATTGTTAGGGAGCACATTCTGACAGCATTTCTGCGTTTTCCCTCCCTCACCCCTTTACAAGTATGTGTGTCACTCAACCGGCCTGACTGCATTTCTCTTTGACATGCATTTCTCACACACAACCCATACACAGCACATAATACAGAACGTTACACTTTTACGTTTCAATATATTGGACCTTGTATTTTAGCCGACAATGTATTTGACCCTTTGCTTGAACCGTAACTGCACATTTCTTCACAAATTGTATCGTGTCAACCTACGTGGCATGCTCCCTGTGTAAGGCTGAATGTCATGTATTGTGTAATGGTATTATGTCCTCGGCATCCAAAGCTCATAAGAAGCAGTAGTATAATCACGTTTGATATTAACTCCTCATAAGAAGCAGTAGTATAATCACGTTTGATATTAACTCCTCATAAGAAGCAGTAGTATAATCACATTTGATGTTAACTCCTCATAAGAAGCAGTAGTATAATCACATTTGATGTTAACTCCTCATAAGAAGCAGTAGTATTGTCCTGTTTGATATTAACTCCTCATAAGAAGCAGTAGTATACTGACGTTTGATATTAGCTCCTCATAAGAAGCAGTAGTATAATCACGTTTGATATTAACTCCTCATAAGAAGCAGTAGTATAATCACGTTTGATATTAACTCCTCATAAGAAGCAGTAGTATAATCACGTTTGATATTAACTCCTCATAAGAAGCAGTAGTATTAATTAGCTCCTCATAAGAAGCAGTAGTATAATCACGTTTGATATTAACTCCTCATAAGAAGCAGTAGTATAATCACGTTTGATATTAACTCCTCATAAGAAGCAGTAGTATAATCACGTTTGATATTAACTCCTCATAAGAAGCAGTAGTATAATCACGTTTGATATTAACTCCTCATAAGAAGCAGTAGTATAATCACGTTTGATATTAACTCCTCATAAGAAGCAGTAGTATAATCACGTTTGATATTAGCTCCTCATAAGAAGCAGTAGTATACTCACGTTTGATATTAGATCCTCATAAGAAGCAGTAGTATTGTCCTGTTTGATATTAACTCCTCATAAGAAGCAGTAGTATACTGACGTTTGATATTAGCTCCTCATAAGAAGCAGTAGTATACTCACGTTTGATGTTAACAATGGTCTATTATAATCCCTATGTGATAAATCCAGTTTGTGATATTTGCCATCTCCCACTTTCCCAGCCTCTCTGTCAATCTCGCTCTTCTGTTGTTGTGTGTTTTCTTTCCTCATGTCTCTCTGCTTTGTAATTCTCACAGGTTAGCCCTGCCCTTTGCTGCACCTTTTCCTCCTCAACCTCATCACCTCTTCACGGTGAGTTCTGTTTTTAGACTTTTGGTGTGTGTGTGTGTGTGTTCTTTAATTGTGTAAAGTGCTACGGTGTGTGTGGGTTTGCAATGCCCTCGCAACTATTTTAGTCTCCTCCTAATCACCGGTGTCCGTCAAAGGTGTTGTCGATTCACGGTGCCTCCCAAGTGGCCACTCAACACCTGCGATTTCCATTACTTTTCTACAAAGTGAAACTGCTCGATCCACCCCTATCAAATATCACAGGCACTGAGGGCGTTGGGGAAGCAACTTAGGTAGTATTAGGCTTTTGGTGCGCTGTCACTGTAGCTCATGAATGAGGCAATAGAAGTTTGCCCTGCCTTACAGTGGTATGGTACTGTATACAGGGTGAGTGGCTTTGCAATGGCATGTTGGGGTTTCTTTTGTGTTTTGTAATTACTCATCAGCTTTCCAACACCATCGGAAAAACACCCATGGGAACTGCTTGCTGTCCATCTGTTAACTGTTAAATTAGCTGTCCGGTGTTTGCAGATTTCTATGAAATATGACTACTAATTAACTTTAAAATATCAGTGAAATAGTTTTCTTTCCAAAACATGTTAATTATGTATGTTAAAAAAGCAGCTTTTCTGTGTTAATGGTGTTGGCATATTCGTCATAAAAAAAATATAGTAATGCATGTTGACCACTGGTTAGCCAACTGAGGCGTATGACATCATACTCTGAGGAAATAGCAAGCATTTTTGAAATGATCTATTTGATATACATGTTTGAGGTGTATTTAAAACAAATATATATAAAAATCTCCAATTTATGCTCTGGCTACGAATACGAGTGTAGAATGAGTCAACAACATTATTTGAGTTATTAACAGAGTATGAACTTTTAAAAGTGAGATTTTCACTTAACAGTTACTTTAAACACCCAAAACCTCAGCGCTAAAGGGGCTGTTTTAAAATGCTCTGATAACATCTTGTGATGTGAAAACCCCTGTGCTTTCCCTGTCTCTACCATAGTAGGTAATTGTCCCCTTTCTGGGCATTTTAATTTCATTTCAAATGCCAAGATAATCAAGTTTTTAATGAAGTTCAGTATTTTTTTTTAATGGTATTTTTTTAATTTTCACCCCTTTTTCTTCCCAATTTCATGGTGTCCAATTGTTGTAGTAGCTACTATCTTGTCTCATCGCTACAACTCCCGTACGGGCTCGGGAGAGACGAAGGTTGAAAGTCAATACACAACCCAATCAAGCCGCACTGCTTCTTAACACAGGGCGCATCCAACCCGGAAGCCAGCCGCACCAATATGTCGGAGGAAACACCGTGCACCTTGCAACCTTGGTTAGCGTGCTCTGCGCCCGGCCTGCCACAGGAGTTGCTGGTGCATGATGAGACAAGGATTTCCCTACCGGCCAAACCCTCCCTAACCCAATTGTGCGTCGCCCCACGGACCTCCCGGTCACGGCCGGTTACGACAGAGCCTGGGCGCGAACCCAGAGTCTCTGATGGTACAGCTGACGCTGCAGTACAGCGCCCTTAACCACTGCGCCACCCGGGAGGCCCAAAGTTCAGTATTGCCTTAAAGTTGCATTATTCAAAAATCTCTCTGCTATTTAGCTGGTTGCTAAAACTCTAATTTCAGTTTGACAAAACAAGATGGTACAATGATTCTCTACTGTACACTATCTAAACCGTTCGGAAATATATTTGAATCTGGTGTACAATCTGGTGTATGTTTGAATCTGGTGTACAAAACTGCCAGTAAAAGACTCAAAAACAAAACTTAAGAACGGGATGCATAGAAATAGCGCACCTAGAACATATCTACTGCTTCTTAGACTTGCTTTCAAGTAGAATGATAGATCTATAACTCACATTTCTCTGTGAATTTGGATCGGGTTGCCCAAAAAGTGACACATTTCCACTTTAAACTTCTTGGAGATATATTTTTCAGAGTTACGGATGTTTTTCTATTTGACAGGCACCGCATATCAACATCTGTTTTCTCAATTCTCATCTGCTCTCTATATAGTGTACTGTTCAATACTGTACAGTAGAGTTGCTGGCCCAGACAGTAGCAGATGCTAGACCCTGATCCTTGCTGGACCCTGAACCCTCCAAACCAAAGAAGCCAAAAGTACAGTCTGTGCCAAAACTATGCCTTCATCATATTGCAGTGCCAACTCCAATGAGGAACATCCCTCACAGCAGGACATGCCCAATGAACCTCTCTCCCCTTCTGTCTTTCCCCTTTTACCTGCTGTACCTCTATTCTAATTAACAGGTGCTCAAAGTCTTAGCCCATCTAATGATCGAGGGAGAGAGCGGGATAGAGAGAGGGGAGGTTAGGGATGTGTGAGGTATCTGTTAGTTCACACGCACTGCTTACCGGGACAGAGGTGGGCAATCCGAGTGGTGGGGAGATCTGCTGCAAGGGCTCGCTTACACTGTGTGAGAATGTGTGTGTGTGAGAGCGTGAGAGTTTTTCTCTCTGTGTGTGTCTCTGGTGTGTGTGTGTGCATGCGCACACTCTCCGGCGCGGGCGCAGAGCTGGAAATGCTGAGACAGACAGCTGGTTTATTTTTGGGTCAGTGACAGTGTGTCAATGGCCGCAGATGCGTCGGAAAGGAAGGCTCTGAGATACCAACAGACCCTGGTCAGTTCTTTCTCCCACGCTCTCTTCCGCTCTCTCTCTCGCTCTCTCACTACCTATCTCTTATCTTTTTCCATTTGCTCTCTCATATTGCGTTTCGCAGCAGCAGTCTATCTCTCTGACTTTATCTCTATCTCTATGACTTTATCTCTATCTCTGACTTTAATCTTGCACAATCTCTTGCATGACATATCGGGTCGTCTCTGCTCTTTATGGTCTGTGCATAGGGAGCATGGGGACACACACACACGCTGTCTGGTAACGGTGGTCACGGAGACCTCTTAGCAGGTCTGTGACTCTGGCAACAGGTGTCTGTGTGTCTGAGGACCCCACATCTTCAGTCTCCGTCAGGGTCTTGACTCTCTCTCTTTCTCTCTGTCTGGCTCTCTCTCTCTCTCTTTCTCTCTGTCTGGCTCTCTCTCTCTCTCTTTCTCTCTGTCTGGCTCTCACTCTCTCTCTCTTTCTGTCTTGCTCTTTCTCTCTCTCTCTCTCTCTCTCTCTCTCTCTCTCTCTCTCTCTCTCTCTCTCTCTCTCTCTTCTCGCTTTCTCAGCCACCTGTTCATTATCCTCTCCAGCTTTAATTCCTTTCATTTATTACCAACAAGCATAATGCATTATTACATAGAAATAGATTTGCTGTTCAACGACCTCCTTGTAAGTGCCTCTCCATGCTCTCCGATAGACCTGGGAGGAATGTGTTTGTGGGATTTCATCCATGGAGATAAATCTAGGTTTACAGCAGTGTGGTGTGGGAAGGGGGTAACCCGATCATGCATGTGGAATATATTTGTTAATCTCCGCTCGTCACGTAGTCTAAGATGACCCCGGGGTCCAGAGTGTTCCAAAACATCTGGAGGGACTTAAACCATTAGACTTTCAGTATGTTTTTTTTTTTTGGGGGGGTTGTAAGAAACACCTGCTGGAAATTGGTGTGGAGTATTGTATTTAACAGGGTAGTACTATACCGTGGGCCTTTGGCTAAGGTCATAGGCTGTTAGCCTGTCTGTCCACATGCTGATGGGTGTGTGTGTGTGTGTGTGTGTGTGTGTGTGTGTGTGTGTGTGTGTGTGTGTGTGTGTGTGTGTGTGTGTGTGTGTGTGTGTGTGTGTGTGTGTGTGTGTGTGTGTGTGTGTGTGTGTGTGTGTGTGTGTGTGTGTGTGTGTGTGTGTGTGTGTGCCCACCAGTGTATGCATGTACTGCATGACCTGTGTGTGTTAGTACAGGCCATGTGGACTGTGATAACCGTGTGTTTACACTGTCGCCCAGGGAGCCGGGCTATATTGAGAAGTGTCACTTTTTTTGAGCGGGAGTTTGTTTCTGTTCTCTTTGTCATTGTGCTGTGGAGGATCAAGAAATGAGATCACAAGGGGGCCTCCCATTCCAATTGAACTAGATGCCATTGCCAGGCACAATAGCGAGTTATGTGGAGAGTTGTTGACAGACGTGCGGAGAATGTGCGTGGTTAATACTCCGTAAGACTGGAGGATATTTTCGAAGACCTTCGTGTGTATTACATTTGACTTTATATGACATAAGAGTGGGGACACACGACACTGTCCAACCTTCCCCGTCATGTGACCTATTGCTGTAGATGTCATGTGTCTTTAGGACAAACGGACTAGCAGATGGACGGACCTGCATATAGGCAGAGGAAAGCAGACTGGTAGGCAGGCAGACAGCGCAGGTTAGGAAAGTAGATGGGTAGATTCGTATTTGTTACTAATACTATTGCTACTACATAATACTACTACTCTTATGTTTGTCTCTTCTGCTGCCACTGGGCTGTCACTTGAGGACATGCAATATTGTGGATACAGTTAAGGGTATTGTCAGGCCCGACGGGCAGTGGAGGGCCCTGCAACCGCTAACCGTGATTTACTCTTAACAGGACCGTTATGAGTTTGATCTATCCAAGCGATCAGTAACAGCCTGACGCTGTCACAGAACACTCCCTCTGGGGCGTCTTCATCTATTCTCATGTTGTTATCTCTGATTTTCATCCACTCTACCATCCACCTCACAGGTGTGTCCAGGGACTGCTCTTCCTTGTGAGAGGTACAAAAAGAGCCGATATGAGGATTATGAGGAAAATGTATGATTATATGCCTTCCTTGAGGCGAAATCTGTTTTGCAGTGAGTTGATCAAATCTGACACTGGCGGTGTGTTGATTTCTCTCTGTATATTTTGTAATAAACGCGCTCGCTTTCCACTTGACGAACATGTTCAGGTGTCGCGGGCCGCCCACACGAACCAAACTCCCCTTGCAGAAGTCCTTACGGGCCAGCGGGACGGACAGACAGGCGGATAGTGAGAGGTCGAGAGGGAGTAAGAGGTGTGTAGCGGTCAACGTTGGGCCAGCGGGACGGACAGACAGGCGGATAGTGAGAGGTCGAGAGGGAGTAAGAGGTGTGTAGCGGTGAACGTTGGGCCAGCGGGACGGACAGACAGGCGGATAGTGAGAGGTCGAGAGGGAGTAAGAGGTGTGTAGCGGTGAACGTTGGGCCAGCGGGACGGACAGACAGGCGGATAGTGAGAGGTCGAGAGGGAGTAAGAGGTGTGTAGTGGTGAACGTTGGGCCAGCGGGACGGACAGACAGGCGGATAGTGAGAGGTCGAGAGGGAGTAAGAGGTGTGTAGCGGTCAACGTTGGGCCAGCGGGACGGACAGACAGGCGGATAGTGAGAGGTCGAGAGGGAGTAAGAGGTGTGTAGCGGTGAACGTTGGGCCAGCGGGACGGACAGACAGGCGGATAGTGAGAGGTCGAGAGGGAGTAAGAGGTGTGTAGCGGTCAACGTTGGGCCAGCGGGACGGACAGACAGGCGGATAGTGAGAGGTCGAGAGGGAGTAAGAGGTGTGTAGCGGTGAACGTTGGGCCAGCGGGACGGACAGACAGGCGGATAGTGAGAGGTCGAGAGGGAGTAAGAGGTGTGTAGCGGTGAACGTTGGGCCAGCGGGACGGACAGACAGGCGGATAGTGAGAGGTCGAGAGGGAGTAAGAGGTGTGTAGCGGTGAACGTTGGGCCAGCGGGACGGACAGACAGGCGGATAGTGAGAGGTCGAGAGGGAGTAAGAGGTGTGTAGCGGTCAACGTTGGGCCAGCGGGAAGGACAGACAGGCGGATAGTGAGAGGTCGAGAGGGAGTAAGAGGTGTGTAGCGGTGAACGTTGGGCCAGCGGGACGGACAGACAGGCGGATAGTGAGAGGTCGAGAGGGAGTAAGAGGTGTGTAGCGGTCAACGTTGGGCCAGCGGGACGGACAGACAGGCGGATAGTGAGAGGTCGAGAGGGAGTAAGAGGTGTGTAGCGGTGAACGTTGGGCCAGCGGGACGGACAGACAGGCGGATAGTGAGTGGTCGAGAGGGAGTAAGAGGTGTGTAGCGGTGAACGTTGGGTCCCACCGGTGCTAAATATAACTCCCAGGGTAGAGTTACACCCGGTGAGAAAGGGGGGAGAGAGGGAACGTGTGTACGAGGTGCATGATGTGTAGAGGCAGTAGAGCGCGAGAGGGGCTTGGAGAGGGGAGGAGAAATCTGGAGAAAGAGGGGGATTACACGGATTGGCAGAGGTAGGGAAAGGCAGAGGATGACTGAAATAGACTGATGGAGGGCAGCAACGTGATGGTATGTGACAAAACGGGTAGATCAGGCGCACGGGTATCATTTCACTTTTGAATGGGTTGACTGCTCAAAAATGCTGAACGTTTATATCAACCAGCTTGTTGATAAGGTGTTGATACAGGCACTTTACAAGACTAATCTGACACAATGTATAGGCAAGCAAACCATTTTGTAATAATATTACAATGTTTACAAAACCTTTGGCATATGACCTGTTGTGTAGTATATTAGCAGTAAAATAAGTAAGTACTATAGTATATTGTGTAGAATAGCCATATGATAGGCATGCATTACATCAATTGACCAGTTAGTTGATACCACCACTGTCCGGAGTGAGATCCGGTTTGATGCTAGTTAAGCAAATGCCTGGTAAATGTTTGAATATGTGTGTTTTACTAGACATATATTTGGTGAAGTCTTTAAGATTCCAATTGACATCCGAGAGATTTGCCTTCCTGTCCCCGTGGTTTGCCAAGATGTTGTGTTACCAGAGGTATATCCTGAATGTGAGAGACAGCCTCGTGTTTGTGCAGAAACCACGAGGCAAAAGAGAAAGGAGTGGGTCTTTCAGTACGCCTCTCCTCATCGTGAATCTGTAGGGGGAGAATTTCCTCAAGTTCTCCCAGATTAAAAAAAACAAAAAAAAACACAGTATGGAATTACTTGGAATAAAAACAAATGTTTATATAAAACATTATTAGACATTTAAAACAATTATCTCCATTATTTACATTATTATTGTTTTGAGTATGGTGTGTAGAGGATTTCCACTCATTTGCAGGCTGGTGTTTCAGCTATTTGCCAGGGGTGAGTTGGTAGAGAGAGGTTTCCTCTTCCTTGGTATAGTAGAACTAGTGCCATAACAAGATGTTACTGTTGTACTACAGGGGACTGAAAGTATTTCAGACTCCTTTTCCCAGAGGCTAGTATTTCCCAACAGATCCATGACTACAGCTGTATGGATGTTGTGGACACGTCTCTTATAAGCCTGCTACTGATTTGATAACTGTGTTGAATTCAGCCATTCAAATCCAACAGCACACTGTTATAAAACATTCACGGTCAGTAAATCCTGTCCACAGAATCGGCAGACAACAGCTGGCAAAGTGCCCACATGAAAAGAAATACTACAGTTTATTATAGAATACTACAGGACTTACTGTAGTAAACTGTAGAATACTATACTACACACTGTTGGATCCCTCAATCGTGATGTGCTTACTATATAATTGTGTAGTATACTGTAGAATACTACATTACACACTGTTATATCCCTTGATCGTGTAGTGTTTACTATAGAATTTTGAAGTATACTATAGTAAATGCTACAATATTATCCAAAAAACACTGTAGTAAATACTACAGTAATGTCCGCAAAAACACTACACTTGTTTAACTATAGGAAATTCTACAGTATTTAACTCTGCCCATTCCCCTTCCCCATATCGCAATTTGTGCCACCCAGAAGTGAGAAACTTACATGCCAATTCTAGACCATATATTGTGTTCCCTACAGGTTCTAGAAAAGAGCAGAAACTCTGAACTATCTGTTCAGACCCCAGCCCTACATACCTACCTACATGTTATGGAAAATTTGCTCTTTTGGTATTTCTCCAGGAGATTTCCTGAAGGAGACTCTACTTCTATGTCAAAGATAATAAAAAATAAACTTTATAGTAATCTCTGCAAAATCACTACAGTAAATACTACAGTAACAAAAACACTACAATAAATACTACAGTAAATACTACCGTTCTTTTACTACAGTATTAATACTAAAGTTAACTGTAAATATGACAGTAAAGTCAGCAAAAACACTACATTTACATTTACATTTAAGTCATTTAGCAGACGCTCTTATCCAGAGCGACTTACAAACACTACAGTAAATATGAGTGTTTTTACCATATTATAAACTGGGTGATTCGAGCCCTGAATGCTGATTGGCTGAAAGCCGGGATATATCAGACTGTATACCACAGTAATGAAAAAACATTACTTTTTACTGTTCTAATTACATTGGTAACCAGTTAACAGCAATAAGGCACCTCGGGGTTTGTGGTATATTGGCCATATACCACACCACTTTGTGCCTTATTGCTTCAGTATACTATAGTATTTTTTTTATGTGGGTGTTGATTAAAGAAAATCCCCACATAGTCTGTTTGGCCCAAACGTCTTGGTTTCATAAGCTGAAATACAAGATTCCCCTAATATTACATTGACACAAAAAGCTTATTGCGCTTCAATTTGGTGCAGATATTGAATTACATCTCTCGTAGTGAGCATTTCTTCTTTACCCCTTTGCCAAGATAATCCATCCACCTGACAGGTGTGGCATATCAAGAAGCTGATTAAACAGCATGATCATTACACAGGTGCAGCTTGTATTGGGGACAATAAAGACCACTCTAAAATGTGCAGTTTTGTTAGACAACACAATGCCACACATGTCTCAAGTTCTGAGCGAGCATGCAATTGGCATGCTGACTGCAGGATTGTCCACCAGAGCTGTTGCCAGAAAATGTCATGTTAATTTCTATACCATAAGCAGCCTGGTTTGCTGATGTCATCCTTGTGAACAGAGTGCCCTATGGTGGCAGTGGGGTTATGGTATGGACAGGCATAAGCTACAGACAACAAATACATTTGCACAGAGATATCGTGACAAGATCCTGAGTCCCATTTTCGTGCCATTCATCCTCTACCATCACCTCACTTAAAAAATAATAATAATAATAATATTTGTGACCAACAGACGCATATCTGTATTCCAAGTCGTGTGAAATCCATAGATTAGGGCCTAATAAATGTATTTCAGTTGACTGATTTCCTTATACGAACTGTAACTCAGTGAAAATCTTTAAAATGGTTGATTGTTGCATTTATATTTTTGTTCAGTGTGTATAATAGTGCCTATTTTCCTCAACATGTTGGTAACCAGTAAGAGGTTTGTTGGACACTGAGAGCTGATACAGGTATGATACTTATCGTCAATGCATCCCATGGTAAGCCGAGCTGTGACATGTCTGGTCCAATGGAAGTCATGGCGTGTGTGCAGCTCATGTACATGTTGGTGATTTTATTTGGTATACACATCCATGTGTATGACTGACGTACAGTACTCTTTCTAGGACCCACAGAGACAGACTTGTACATGCACATTCAATTACGAGGTGTTGAAAGGCAGCCCAAAGCGTAAATGGGGTGCCAGGTAGCCTCGTGGTTAAGTTGCTGGATCGAATCCCCGAGCTGACAAGGTAAAAATCTGTCTTTCTGCCCCTGAGTTAACCCACTGTTCCCCGGGCGCCGAAGACGTAGATGTCGATTAAGGCAGCTCCCTCGCACCTCTCTGATTCAGAGGGGTTGGGTTAAATGTGGAAAACACATTTCAGTTGAAATATTCAGTTGTACAACTGGCGAGGAATCCCCCTTTCCCTAAATGCCTAAGGCCTGACTGATTCCTAGTGTGGTGTTGTTGACTCGAGGTCAACTGCACTGTGCAGATGTCGTTTGTATCTGAGCACTTATAGTATACAGTATACTTTCGATTTCAACTGTATATCAGAAGATTTTCAGACTTCCCTCAACAGGTTGTTGGTTTCCCACAAAAGCTATTGTTTGACAAATTTAATGATGTCTGGTGTATGACGTCAGTATCTACATTATGTGATAAAGATCCGTATACCACTTGATCAAAATGTTCATTAAACAATAAAGGTACAGTTCAAGATGGAAGTTTACATACACCTTCGCCAAATACATTTAAACTCAGTTTTTCACAATTCCTGACATTTAATCCGAGTAAAAATTCCCTGTCTTAGGTCAGTTAGGATCACCACTTATTTTTTAAGAATGTAAAATGTCAGAATAATAGTAGAGAGGATGATTTATTTCAGCATTTATTTCTTTCATCACATTCCCAGTAGGTCAGAAGTTTACATACACTCAATTAGTATTTGGTAGCATTGCCTTTAAATTGTTTAACTTGGGTCAAAGGTTTCGGGTAGCCTTCCACAAGCTTCCCTCAAGTTGGGTGAATTTTGGGCCATTCCTCCTGACAGAGCTGGTGTAACTGAATCAGGCTTGTAGAGGCCTCCTTGCTCGCACACGCTTTTTCAGTTCTGCCCACAAATTTTCTATAGGATTGAGGTCAGGGCTTTGTGATGGCCACTCCAATACCTTGACTTTGTTGTCCTTAAGCCATTTTGCCACAACTTTGGAAGTATGCATGGGGTCATTGTCCATTTGGAAGACTCATTTGCAACCAAGCTTTAACTTCCTGACTGATGTCTTGAGATGTTGCTTCAATATATCCACATAATTTTACTTCCTCATTATGGCATTTACTTTGTGAAGTGCACCAGACCCTCCTGCAGCAAAGCACCCCCACAACATGATACTGCTACCCCCGTGCTTCACAGTTGGGATGGTGTTCTTTGGCTTGCAAGCCTCACACGTCATTTTATCTCTAAAATGTCTTGCACAACTAACTTAATATGTTTTTACCACTTTAAACATGTATTTTGAGATCCACCCCTGTAAACGAAATTTGCTTGGCAGCGCAAGCGGAGAAGGAGAGTCTCATTTCATACAAGCGCATTTTCGTCCACGTTCCCTCTCCTCGATTAGTTTTGGACCTTTTCTCAAATAGAGGAGAGAAAGGATGGAGGAGAGAGGACGCAGAGGTTGAGCAAATCCAATTGAGAAAAGGCCATAGTCTGGATTTGTAATGTAGGCCTTCACTTTAGCGTGCAGCGGGTTCAAGAATAGCTTTAACACTTAGTGTCACGGTAATAAGCAAACATGAATCATAAAAGAATGAGTGTTTTACATGGAAGCCCACATTAACTATACAGTATTATGACATTATTCAGGTCTCTAACTTCATTATGTTATTCCATCATTATGTACATAGACAAAGGTTTGTCTGTTTAAATGGGTTTGAAGACCATTGAACTGTTCATGTGGAAAAGATTGGAGTGAAGAACATAATTCCTTACAAGACGGTCTGCCATTTTGATTGTGTTTTTACCATAGTAATTAGTAGACTTAATTGACCGTTTTATGCAAGTCATTCGAATATGTTGTCTTTCCATTTAGAATTGGAATGGAATGTTTGCCACCTCTCCAGTTTGATAGTGAAATGTGTCGATCGTGATTTACAAAGCGTGTGAAAAACTGCTAGTCTTGTCTGATAGGGGATCACATACCTTGGCTCTTGGCTTGATCTTTGGTTGGTATAGTAGCTTACCAGCCCCATGCTCGCTCACCCCCCCCCCCGTAAGAAATTCATGTAATAGAATGTATCTTTGAGTGATAGCTATGTCTTGTAATTACAAAATGATAAAAGCCAAGTAATGTCGTATTAGATTTACTAGATAACAGGACATTATTCTAGTGTGCGTTTCTGAACGTATGTCCGTGTCTGGAGTTACCTCTTTACCACATGAGTTACCTCTTTACCACATGAGTTACCTCTTTACCACATGTCTGGATGCTGTCCAGCTGTAATTCATCCAAATGTAGACACATGCTTCCGGCTCAGTGAGATTTTAAGGTCAACATGTTGAGGTGTTTTTGTCTTTCTGTATCCCCCCCCTCCCCGTCTGCCATAATACAATGAACCCCAAAAGTATTGGGACAGTGACACACGTTTTAGATTTTTGGTTCCGTACCCTAGCACTTTGGATTAATGTGGATGCTAATATTGTGTTGTGCTCATTAGAGAATTTATGGTAATTAATGCATAGTGTCATTTTTGTGTCACTTTTATTGTAAATACGAATAAAGTATGTTTCTAAACACTTCTACATTAATGTGGATGCATGATTACGGAGAATCCTGAATGAATAGCATTATTTACCATCCATTTCTACTGGGCAAAAATGATCTGAAACAAGTCGTAAGCTTGATGTAATCATTGTGTGCTAGGAATATTGGACCAAATACTACACTTTTGACCACTGTAATATCCACTGAGCATACCAAACATTAGGAACACCTTCCTAATATTGAGATGCAACCCTCCCGCCCGAGCACTTTAACCAAAGTTCTGGAGTACAGAGCCAAAACAATAAAACATTTGTCACTGTCCCAATACTTTTGGAGCTCACTGTACATTCTGACAATTCTCCCACAATCTGGAACAATCAATATACACTACCGTTCAAAAGTTTGGGATCACTTAGAAAAGTTTTTGAAAGAAAAACACTTTTTTTGTCCAATAACATCAAATTGATCAGAAATAGTGTCGATATTGCTCATGCTGTAAATTACTATTTTAGCTAGAAATGGCAGATTATTTGTGGAATATCTACATAGGTCGTACAGAGGCCCATTATCAGCAACCATCACTCCTGTGTTCCAATGGCACGTTGTGTTAGCTAATCCAAGTTTATAATTTTAAACGGCTAACTGATCATTAGAAAACCCTTTTGCAATTATGTTAGCACAGCTGAAAACTGTTGTCCTGATTTAATTTAGCAATAAAACTGGCCTTTTAGACTAGTTGATTATCTGGAGCATCAGCATTTGTGGGTTCGATTACAGGCTCAAAATAGCCAGAAACAAAGACCTTTCTTCTGAAACTCGTCAGTCTATTCTTGTTCTGAGAAGTGATGGCTATTCCATGCGAGAAATTGCCAAGAAACTGAAGATCTTGTACAACGCTGTGTACTACTCCCATTACAGAACAGCGCAAACTGGCTCTAACCAGAATAGAAAGAGGAGTGGGTGGCCCCTGTGCACAACTGAGCAAGAGGACAAGAACATTAGAGAGTCTAGTTTGCGAAACAGACGCCTCACAAGTCCTCAACTGGTAGTTTCATTAAATAGTACCCGCAAAACACCAGTCTCAACGTCAACTGTGAAGAGGCGACTCCGGGATGCTGGCCTTCTAGGAAGAAAAGGCCATATCTCAGACTGGCCAATAAAAAGAAAATAATAAGATGGGCAAAAGAACAGACACTGGACAGAGGAACTCTGCCTGTAAGACCAACATCCTGGAGTCGCCTCTTTTCTGTTGACGTTGAGACTAGTGTTTTGCGGGTACTATTTAATGAACCTGCCAGTTGAGGACTTGTTTCTCAAGCTAGACTCACTAATGTACTTGTCCTCTTAACTAAACTTGGATTAGTTAGCACAACGTGCCATTGGAACGCAAGAGTGATGGTTGCTGATAATGGGCCTCTGGATGCCTATGTAGATATACCATTAAAAATCTGCCGTTTCCAGCTACCCTAGTCATATACAACATTAACAATGTCTACACTGTATTTCTGATCAATTTGATATTTTAATGGACAAAAAGTGTGCTTTTCTTTCAAAAACAAGGACATTTCTAAGTGACCCCAAACTTTTGAATGTATATTGCTTTTACATTCTTCTATGATAGATGAATGTTCCCTTAACATAAGTTTCTTATTTTCATATGTAAACATATATGAACTGTTACATGTAGATATACTGTATGTATAATAATAGAATATACTGCATGATGTATTTTCTTTAAAATATACACATTCGGTGTAAAATTAAAATATCTTAAACTATTCTTATTTTCCTAAAATAACATTTTTGCACTCTAACCTTACCTGAACTACATTTTCAGCGGGTCGTCATTGTCTTTTGCTCATGAACATATGGGTAATGTAGTCTCTCTTCCTCCTGTCACTTTCAGCTGTATGGGGAATACAGCGAGCACCCGGGTGGGTCTGGCCGCCGGAGAGAGGCCACCCGACTGCTAACAGAGAGACAATGGAAGAAACACGACCACCATCACCATGGTCACCATCCGCAGCATCGCCATGGCCACCATCACCACAGCCACCACCATGGCCACCCCCACAGTCACACACATGGACACGGGCACCACAGCAGGCACAGGGGTCGGCATCACTCGGATGAGGCAGGACATGCACATATGGCTACAGAGCAAGGCAACCCTTTGTCTATAAAGAAACGCCGCTCCTACTCAAAGTGCAGAGGTGAGGAGTCCATGCTCCGTAAAGTCTGTGGTGGTTAATTTCTTTACTATCAAATGAGGAGAGACAAACATATCACACAAGTCAGTCATACTTGAACTAAATCTTTATTCACTTATTAATATGGGAGCATGTCAATACAACACACACACATAAAGTGAATCGATTGAGTGCTGTACGATAATGATATCTGGTCGACGAATCACCCTCAGATGATTCGTTGAGAGCCCCGAGACAAAGGTACAAAGGTATTTAATAGCCAAGATACACCCTTTTCAGTCTACATCACAAACAACAGATGTATGGAATGGGTCACAAGGTTAAGATTTGTATGAAAGATACTTATAATTCACAGCAGACATTATTTGCTGTAAAAACAGTTATCAAGGTCTGGCCCTGGGGTCATCTCTCCCTGGTATCCATTAGAACAAAAACATTAACTCATGCTCTGGAATGCGGTATCACCCAAAGACATCGTAAAACTTCCAGAGGCCCATCCTCAGTAGAACACACACAGATGCATAAAACAACCATTTGATGCAATAAACGTATTATAACATAATCTTGCAATTTTGCTTTCACAAGTCGCTGGTGTTAAATGAACTCAAACAGTGTTAAAGTGAATCATGTCTGTCATGTTGTTTGCTCAGACTGTGTAGCGCGGGTACAGAGGTTCCTGGTCACCAAGCTGGGAGAGGACTGGATCTTCCTGGTGCTGCTGGGCGTCTCAATGGCGCTGGTCAGCTGGACCATGGACTACACCAGCGCCAAGAGTCTACAATGTACTGCAATACTCACAATGCAACACATACTAAACGATCTTGTTTTATGATGACGCAATATGTTTTTATAATGCTTGCGTTTGAGCCACTGAACCATACAGTTGCATGAATGCTTTTACACCATAAATAATGATCTAGACTAGACACCTGGTTATCGAAAAGTGTTGCAAAATGGTTCCGTGGTAACCTGATATGCAAAATTCATCTTGCAAAACAAACATTACAAAACAGTATACTTGAAATTATGGTTACAGTCATTACCCATATTAGGGAGTTTAGTGATGTTTGTATGATGGAGTCCCTCCAGGCTCTGTTCTTGCACCGCTACTGTTCTAATTGGACGACACATCTGTACACTGTAAAAAAACATTTGTCTATTCAACTTACAAACGTTTGTTAACTCCAGTCCAGATTTTGTTTTACTTCAACCTAGTAAAGTTAATGGAACTGACAAATGTGAATTTAATAACTTGTTGAATGAACTTCATACATTTAGTCAAATTAACAGATTAAAAAAAAAGTTGTGCTAACAAAGCTACTAAAGTTGTTTTGACAAATTCTCTAAGTCTAGAGGACAAGTATTTGCTAGTCAGAAAAGCAAAACTATTTTTTTTTTTACTTACCAAAGTTTGTTACCTGGCTGCCTTAAAATCTTAAGTTGTGTCAACTTCCAGTTGAAACAACTACTTTGAAAATGACCCATTTCAGAACTGACTAAGTCTTTGAAATGATATAATATATTTCAGTGGGGAACATTATGCTCCCAACTGTCTCTTGCTTTTTCGGCAGTGTCGAAACTGACAGTACACTCAACCAACCAACAGATCACTTTACCCACAATGGCATTCTCAGTAACAGTAGGCAGGTTTCCATTGACCCAGGTTTATTCGACACAAGCAATGTGGCAAAAAAAGATTATTGCAACATATGTAATGGAAACGGCAGATATAGGAGAAACTGTACTTTTTCGAACTGTCTTTATTGCGACAAATGATGATGGAAACTGTGTTTTCTAATTAAATGATGATAAACTAATCATTTTGATGGTACGTGGGGCACGTGATGTCACCACATAACTCTAAAGCTCCACATCACAGTTCATTTTAAATACCTACTGCTTACAAAATCTATTTTTTTTTTCAACTATAAAAATAATGTTTCTTTGCAGGACAAGGATTGTTCTGACTTTCAAGAGTGCCTGAATTGCTTCAACTCGCTTTCCTGGTTGGCTGGCGAGTTTCACCATCCAATTGTTTTAGATCTACAGGAGTGCAGTTTTCACCATGGGACAGACCGTGGCGATACGTTGGCACATGATAATTATTTGAATATGGCAAATATTAGTCAATTATACACCGGGTGGGTCTAATCCTGAATGCTGATTGCTTAAAACCGCATTCCAGCTGGTGTCAATTCCACAAGTTACCACCGGCTAAATATATGAAGTTAAAATTACTATTTACTCTGTTCCGTCTGACTGCCCAATCCACTGTCTCATCAGCCCAGCCAGGCAATTTATAAACTTGATCTCCACTATAAAAAGCATCTTCACATCATCTCAGATTTCTTTTAGACTAACATTTAGTTTTCGACAGCAGAGATGTGTATGAACCTTGCTGTCTGTCTCTCCGACATTTGCAACATTGTTTCAATATTCAAAATCAATCTCCAGCTCCATAGTAATGACCGTGTCGGGAGTCGGGACGATACAGAAAGACAGGCAGGTAGGGTTTCTCAGCCAGTCGAAAATCATGAATCAGCTTGCATAATTTTTATGGATATTATACAAAGAAATGTCAAATTGAAAAAATATCAAACAAAACGAAGTGCAGGTAGTTTGCAATCTTTCCAGCTTCAGCTTGAAGTGATTGTGTCAGCTGTGCTGTTTCCTCTGTTGGCTGTACTGTCTGACATGACTGTACGTTAGCCATAGTTAGTTGACATGGCTAGCTAGTAAGCTATTTTCTTTCTAAATGTCGACAAAAAAAATCACTGGGCAAGTTAATGGAAACAAAACTACTGACAGAAACGTTTTTCTTGTTTTCTTTTTACATGAGGTTGTTTATCTACCTGCGTTGAATGCACTAACTGATAAATGCGTCAGCTAAATGTCCAAATGTAAATACACAACGCACGGATGCAAAACATGCTGGGTATTATACTAATGAGCCCCCCTAAATCATCTGAACTTGACATGTTCAGTCAACACTACTGCTATGTTGCTTCTGTTGATTTGACTTCATGGTTGTGAATTTGATTTAATACATGTTGAAATTTAAGACATTTTTTTTTGTCAACCCAACACATTATTCAAATGTAGTTGGCTCGACAAAACGAGTCATTTTGACTGAATCTCAAGATCTTTTTTTCACTGTGTCCATTTCAATGAAACATAGTGACGCTCAACAAGTCAGTGCCCCTCTTATAGAATACCACTAATGCCAAGAGAAACGTCTACAAGTGGAAACAGACATCTGTCAGTCCAGATGGATTGACAGTTGTCCCTCGCAAACCCATCTTACAGTGTTTTTTTTCTTTGTAACTGTCTGTGTCAGTGTCTACCCTGTCACAACAACTTCCCTTTCTCCTCTCTTCTCACCTCCATTACCTTATCCTACACCCTCTTCCCTGATCTTCACCCCGTGTTCTGTCTCCCCCCTCATTTCCTTCCTCCCTCTTGCCCCCCTGTGTTTTTCTCATCTTCTCCAATACCTTCCTGCTTTTTCTCACATTCCTTCTCATGCCTCACTTTCACCCCCCTCCTCAATCCTCCTCTCCCATCCCTCTGTCCCTCCCTCTGTCCCCATGTCAGTGTACAAGTGGATTCACTGGGAGCTGAGGGGTAATGTCCTGCTCCAGTACCTGGCCTGGGTCAGCTATCCTATGGTGCTCATCATGTTCGCCTCCTCCTTCTGCCACCTGGTCGCCCCACAAGCCATCGGTGTGTACGCGCTCAATGCTTACTGCTTACTTTCTCCACCACCCGCCACCCCTAATGACCTGTTACCCGCAATCTGTTATCCATTGATTTTTCTCCCCTCTCTGCTTGTGTACCTACCTAGCCCTGGCCTGACACACGGATGTCCTCACTATATATCTAGAGTTATGACCCTTTTATTGTTGTCGAGTCAAATGTGTATATATTTTTTCCTGTAAAACAGCGATTTTGTAATTATTTTTCTTCCCCGACCTCTTTTCACCTCACCACGCTGTTTGTCTTTGTTTCTCTCTGTGTCGCTCTCTGTCTGTGTGTCTCTCTCTCTCTCTCTCTCTCTCTTTTCAACTCACTGCCCTGTTTGTCTTTCTATTTCTCTCTGTGTCTCACGCTCTCTCTTTCTGTGTCTCCATGTGTCTCTCGCTCTCTCTTTCTGTGTCTCCCTGTGTCTCACGCTCTCTCTTTCTGTGTCTGTCTGTGTCTCTCGCTCTCTCTTGTCTGTGTCTCCCTGTGTCTCTCGCTCTCTCTGTCTGTGTCTCCCTGTGTCTCACGCTCTCTCTGTCTGTCTCTCTCTCTGTGTGTCTTTCTCTTTCAGGCTCTGGTATTCCTGAGCTGAAGACCATTCTCAGAGGCGTAGTGCTGAAGGAGTATCTGACTCTCAAGGCTTTTATTGCCAAGGTCATTGGTCTGACTGCAGGTCTGGGCAGTGGGATGCCAGTGGGGAAAGAGGTGGGTTACACACACTCACATCTGATTACATCTGTTTAAAAAGCCACTAAAAGTTTCCTTGTTTCTGACCCCTTTCTATTTGTCCTTCATATTGCTTCCCAAGGGCCCATTTGTTCATATCGCCAGCATCTGTGCTGCTGTGCTGAGCAAGTGTATGATGTTCTTCTCAGGAGTCAATCAGGTAAGCAGTTACTTGACCAGCATTGAGAATAAGGAGGACATTACAGTTTTGTCGGATCACTTCGTATTATACTTTTAGGCGTTTTTCATTGACTCTCTCTTTTCCTCCCTCTGTTCCTTACTGGTATGGGATCCTCTTATCCCCTTTCTCTCTCTCTTTCTTGCTCGCTCGCTCTCTCTCTCTGTGTGTGTCAGTAGAGCCCATACTGCTACACAGACATCCTCACAGTTGGCTGTGCAGTTGGGGTGGGCTGTTGTTTCGGTACCCCTCTTGGAGGTACAACACTATATTCCTTTTCTTTCTCTCAATTCACCTTCCATTCATCTAGTATAAAGCAAGCTACGAAATCAGCTGAAACAATTGTCATGTGTCTGACAATCAATATGGGCATGGTGCTGAAATATCCTTTTTTTTTTAAATGGATTTGTGACGGGTCTCATAGCAAGCCTTCAGTGTATAGTAAATATGCAATCTCGACTTTGACTGCATGCCACATTTTGTAATATCACATCTGAATGATATGATCCTGCCGTTCCCCCAGGGGTGCTGTTCAGTATCGAGGTGACGTCCACTTACTTTGCTGTGAGGAACTACTGGAGAGGATATTTTGCCGCCACCTTCAGTGCCTTTATATTCAGAGTGCTCTCTGTGTTCAACAAAGACGCAGGTGGGTCAATGTACTATGACATCGGCATGGGACGCACGCTTTTTGGTCAACACATAAACACTTTGTGACGGCTGTCGACGAACACGCTTGGCTCGAGGGAAACCTTTCCCATAGATGTTGCCTTCTGGTTTCCTCTATGTTGTATAGTATGCATGTATACATTCTAACACTCGATCTCCCTCTTCCCCTGTCTTTTTGTCCACCACAGTCACCATCACTGCTCTCTTCCGCACCAAGTTCCGCATGGATTTCCCCTTTGACCTCCAGGAGCTGCCAGCGTTTGCCATCATCGGGTGAGAGAAAGGGTCGAGAGGGGGCCCCAGGAGCGTGGTGAGGGCACGGTGACCGCACTTGTGTGTAGTTCTTTGTCACAACCCAACATGAATGAGTAATCTCAGTCTATGTGCCACGAATCTCTTTATGTTGGTAGTTATCACAAGAACGGAGATGCTGTGAATGGTTTTTGCTTGCTGGTGCGCTTGCTTCAGCTTCCTAGACTACAGAGCTGGAAATAAATGTATTATAGGCTAGATCAACACCAACTAAATGAACAGCTGAAGCAAGCGCATATACACTGAGTGTACAAAACATTAAGAGCACCTGCTCTTTCCATGACACAGAATGACCAGGTGAATTCAGGTGAAAGCTATGATCCCCTGTTGAGGTCACCTGTTAAGTTCACTTCAATCAGTGTTGATAAAGGGGAGGAGACAGGTTAAAGAAGGATTTTTTTAAAGCCTTGAGACAATTGTGTATGAGTGTCATTCAGAGGGTGAATGGAACCGCAACTCTGCTGAGGTTTTTCACGCTCAACAGTTTCCCGTGTGTATCAAGAATGGTCCACCACCGAAAGGACATCCGGCCAACTTGACACAACTGTGGGAGTCAACATGGGCCAGCATCCCTGTGGAACGCTTTTGACACCTTGTAGAGTCCACGCCCCAATGAATTTAGGCTGTTTTGAGGGCAAAAAGGGTGAGGGATGTGCAATTAAATATCCGAAAGGTGTTCTTAATGTTTTGTGCACTCTGTGCATATTCTTCAGAAAATGTACCTTTTTTGTTCTTATTTGGACCTTGAGAGTGAGTGAGGTAAAGGTCCTGGTGGTTGTCTCTTCAGGATCTCCTGCGGGTTCCTGGGGGCCTTCTTCGTCTGGCTGAACCGCCAGGTGGTGCTGTTCATGAGGAAACCCAATGCCATGACACGCTTCCTCACCAGACAGTGAGTTACAGGGATTGGGGAGGTATTTTGATGAGACACTTGAGAAAAATGCACAGCTGAATTGGAGAGGATCAGGCTAGGGACATGGATGGGAATATAAATCGAATAGAATCATTCATTGTCCTCCTCCAAATAAATGATTGTTGCTGACTGGTAGATTTGACAAAAACAGACAGAGAATCAAACCATCACCCAGACAATGAACGATCCGTCTATAAGCAATCTGTGGTCCCTGAAAAATCAATTAGTTACACACACTCGCTCTAATACAAATTAATGATTTAACAGCAACCAGTGCAGCTGCTTTTGTCAGAGCTGCACATATTTACACTGTAGATTATGGACGGGAACACTGAAATTAGACCAACAGAGAGCAGGACGGGGTAATTATATTGTCAGCTTTGAAAGTGTTAAATTGGTGTTTGTTCTTAGGCCTGTCCTACAGGGAGACAGAGGGGGGTTATCTTCTAGGAGGAGAGGCAGGACATTTTTGAAGAGGGTATTGTGGCATAGGGTGCAGTTATTTCGAAAAGGTTATACGGAAAAGTATTACAAAATATTAAAAGTATCAGAAAGTATTCACACTCTTTTGTTGTGTTACAAAGTGGGATTAAAATGGATTTTGTCAATGATCCATGATTTTGTCAATGATCCATGATTTTGTCAATGATCTACACAAAATACTCTGTCAAATTGGAAGAACATATACAGTGGTGCAAAAAAGTATTTAGTCAGCCACCAATTGTGCAAGTTCTCCCACTTAAAAAGATGAGAGAGGCCTGTAATTGTCATCATAGGTACACTTCAACGATGACAGACAAAATTAGAAAAAATATCCAGAAAATCACATTGTAGGATTTTTAATGAATTCATTTGCAAATGATGGTGGAAAATAAGTATTTATACAAAAATCCCAGAACCACACGGGGGGACCTAGTGAATGACCTGCAGAGAGCTGGGACCAAAGTAACAAAGCCTACCATTAGTAACACACTACGCCGCCAGGGACTCAAATCCTGCAGTGCCAGACGTGTCCCCCTGCTTAGGCCAGTACATGTCCAGGCTCATCTGAAGTTTGCTAGAGAGCATTTGGATGATCCAGAAGAAGATTGGGAGAATGTCATATGGTCAGATGAAACCAAAATATAACTTTTTGGTAAAAACTCAACTCGTCGTGTTTGGAGGACAAAGAATGCTGAGTTGCATCCAAAGAACACCATACCTACTGTGAAGCATGGGGGTGGAAACATCATGCTTTGAAGCTGTTCTTCTGCAAAGGGACCAGGATGACTGATCCGTGTAAAGGAAAGAATGAATGGGGCCATGTATTGTGAGATTTTGAGTGAAAACCTCCTTCCATCAGCAAGGGCATTGAAGATGAAACGTGGCTTGGTCTTTCAGCATGACAATGATCCCAAACACACCGCCCGGGCAACAAAGTAGTGGCTTCGTAAGAAGCATTTCAAGGTCCTGGAGTGGCCTAGCCAGTCTCCAGATCTCAACCCCATAGAAAATCTTTGGAGGGAGTTGAAAGTCCGGGTTGCCCAGCAACAGCCCCAAAACATCACTGCTCTAAGGAGATCTGCATGGAGGAATGGGCCAAAATACCAGCAACAGTGTGTGGAAACCTTTTGAAGACTTACAGAAAATGTTTGACCTCTGTCATTGCCAACAAAGGGTATATAAAGTATTGAGATAAACTTTTGTTATTGACCAAATACTTATTTTCCAACACAATTTTCAAATAAATTCATTAAAAATCCTACAATGTGATTTTCTGGATTTATTTTTCTCATTTTGTCTGTCATAGTTGAAGTGTACCTATGATGAAAATTACAGGCCTCTCTCATCTTTTTAAGTGGGAGAACTTGCACAATTGGTGGCTGACTAAATACTTTTTTGCCCCACTGTATATATATATTTCAAGTTTTTGGGGAGAATAAAACACTAATATATTTTGATTAGATAAGTATACAACCCCCTGAGTCAATACATGTGAGAATCACCTTTGGCAGCGATTACAGCTGAGACTCTTTCTGGGTAAATCTGTAAGAACTTTGCACACCTGGATTGTACAATATTTGCCCATTATTCCTCAAGCTCTGTCAAGTTGTTTGTTAATTATTGCCAGACAGCCATTTTCAAGTCTTGCCATAGATTTAAGGTGATTTAAGTCTAAACTGTAAATAAGCCACTTAGGAACATTCAATGTCGTCTTGGTAAGTATTTGTCCTGCTCTGTGTTCAGGCTGAAAAGCAGTCTGAACCAGGTTTTCCTCTAGGACTTTGCCTGTGCTTAGCTCTAGTTCTTTTCTTTTTATCCTAAAAAATGATGTTGCCGATGACAAGCATACCCATAACATGATGCAGCCAACACCATGCTTGAAAATATGAAGTGGTACTCAGTGATGTTGTGTTGGATTTGCCCCAAACATAATGCTTTGTATTCCGAACAAAAAGTTCATTTCTTTACCACATTTTTTGCAGTATTACTTTAGTGCCTTATTGCAAACAGGATGTACTGTATGTTCTGGAATATTTTTTATTCTGGACAGGCTTCCTTCATTTCACTTTGTCATTTAGGTTAGTATTGTGGAGTAACTAAAATGTTGTTGATCCATCCTCAGTTTTCTCCTATTACAACCATCTAACTCTGTAACTGGTTTAAAATCACCATTGGCCTCATGGGGAAATCCCTGAGCGGTTTCCTTCCTACCCGTCAACTGAGTTAGGAAGGACGGCTGTATCTTTGTAGTGATTCCAAAGTGAGATTAATAACTTCAACATGCTCAAAGGGATATTCAATATCTGACTTGTTAAGAACATTTTTACTCCTGAAGATATTTAGGCTTGCCATAACAAAGGGGTTGAATACTTATTGACTCAAGACATTTCAGCTTTTTTATTTTTTATTCATTTGTAAACATTTCTCAAAACATCATTTGTAGATCAGTGACAATCGAAATGTAATCCATTTTAAATTCAGGCTGTAACACAATGAAATGTGTAAAAAGTCAAGGTGTGTGAATACTTTCTGAAGGCACTGTAGATCCTATTTAGCAGATCATTTTATCCAGAACGATTTACAGTCACGCGTGCATACATTTTACATATGGGTGGTCCCGGAAATCAAATCCACTATCCTGGCGTTGCAGGCGCCCTCTACCAACTGAGCTACAAAGAACCACAGGGATATAGGGTTGTAAACGCAGAGTTGAAAGTAGAAAGAGAATGGCTGTTTTTAATCCTTATTCTCTCACCAGCCGACTGATTTTCCCCGGTGTTGTGACCTTAGTGATAGCCACCTTGACCTTTCCCCCTGGATTTGGACAGTTCATGGCTGGAGAGGTCAGATTTCAAATCCAATTTTGTTTGCCCATTTATTGTTGCTGTGTGTCACTATGTTAAAATGACTATACTCTGTGGAAGACCCTGTTTATCGGGACTTGAAAACACGTCGGTAACACTTTATAACACTTTATAACACTTTATAACACTTTCAAGCATAAATTATTATGAAGTGTTACAAATATTGTTATGCTTGGCAAAAATGCGACTTATCTACTATTCTCAATCATGAAAATTTTAACTGCAGAGACACATTCATAGGATCGTCTAAAGAGTACGACTATTTACCAAAATGTGTGGATTGTTAGCTCTCCGCGTAGTTTCAACCCAAAACATCTAAGTGGTGACTTTGAATCTACGTTAAACTCATTGGATTTGAATACAGTCATCAACGTAAGTGCGTTTTTAGTTATTTTTTATTTAACCAAAATCCAATCACATGGTGTCATTTTCTCACATTTGAATTCAAGTTAGTTGCCTACTCAACCAGGTGTAAATCGAAGCTAGATGTTGCCCTGACGTCTGTGCCTAGTGGGCTGGCTGCCAGTACCAGTACGTTTCTGCTTTCATGAGAATTCCACCAGGAGTTGGCACCCAGGCTAACACTGGACTGGGTAGAATCTAGATGGTCAATATTAGCTAGATATTCATTGAAGAGGCCTCTTTGCCCATCTATGTAGAAACAGCCCAGGTTAACCATGTGTTTTGAGACCCCTTTAAAATAGCCTCCTTAGTTAGTGCCGAATGAGGTGTGTTTTTAAATCAGCCAGAAACACCTGTGTGTGGGTGACGTCTTCACCCTCAAGCTACAATGTTTAACACCTTTTTAAGATCTGACTTGTGCCCCGTTTCTACGGTGCTAAAATGCAGAGGTATTTCTGAAACCGACCATTCTGGTCACAGTACAGGATTGGCATTTATTTCAAAACCTCTGTTTTGGCAATATATTGAATAGGCCTATGGGTTGACATATGTGATGCACACAAAACAATCTTCATCTGCAGTATTTTGAACAAGTTCTGACTACAGTACAGTTGGGTTTTGTAAAAATATCACTCTATATATTTAAAACTATTCATTACACGGTTTAAAACAATTTATCCCAAACTCTTTTAACACAGACTTTTTAACAAAATGTTTCATTAAAACATTTTTGACAGTACTTGCCATTACTTTTCCCTCATCCTTCCCCTTCTTTCATGACGCATACAGCTGATGCCCAGAGAATGCATCAACTCACTGTTCGACAACTTCACCTGGACTAAAATCTGGGGCTCCCCCCTTCCCCCCGGCCTGGGGCGCTCCTCTGCCTGGCTGCACCCCGACGTCAGCGTCTTCGTCATCCTCCTCCTCTTCTTCGTCATGAAGGTACCCTTCCTCATTCCCCTGCTCCGTTTGTTTTCCCTTCTCCTCCACCCCGTAGTGTTTCTCCGTAAAGTCACACATTGCACATAGCGTCACTCAATGACAACGACAGACTCCTGGTTGAGTCACTCATCTCAGTAGAATAAGAATCTCCTACAGAGAAGAACCCCGTAGTGGAGATGTAATCCTCAACACACCATCAGTATCACACTTGACATAGTTGCCGAGAGATTTCCACTGTGTGTACTGGAGGAGAAGAGTGCAATACTGTGAGTGTTAGCGCCAGTATGTTTAGTGTTTCCCATTGAGAATAAATAGATTTGTATCTGGTCGCAATGGTATTGTTGGATTGGAGAACGGTCATGGAATAGAGTGGGTCGGGAATGTAGTCTGTTATGTGAAAAATACCTTTCAAGGCAAATCCTTCGTCTACACTATGGTGGAAGTACTAAGATGTGTTAATTCTGCTCAGTTAGTCATTTAATTCCACCCATGTCTCAGTTTTGGATGTCTGCTGTTTCGACGACGATGCCCATCCCTTCTGGAGCCTTCATGCCCGTCTTCATACTCGGTAAACAGAAGCGCAACGTTATGTCATTAGTCTAAACATGAACACAAATTCAGTTCATATCAGTTTTAAATATTTTGTCTCATGGAAATTGACATTATCGTTCGGTGGTGAAATAACCTGATCGAGCGATCCAATGTAGGCCTACAGTACATGACTATGGTATAAAGCATCATGGATAATCATGAAGTAGAGCATTCTGGGTAGTTTTTAAATCAGTGTACCTTCAAGGATGAGATGTCATATATAAAGAGTGGAAAATCATTAGTGAGCCACAGAGATAGATGAGTGCTTAAAAGAAGGTCAAATTAACATTAAGTGGTCGCAGGAGGGGGGATAAATGTCTGATAGCCAACATAATAGCAACGCAAACATGACATTCCACCTCCCATATCCCCCATCATCTCTTTCTCCCCAGGAGCCTCTTTCGGCCGACTGGTAGGGGAGATCATGGCTACCCTCTTCCCCCACGGGATTCTGTTTGATGGAATCTTGTACCGCATCATCCCAGGAGGGTACGCTGTCATTGGTCAGTCTCCCTTTCCACCTCCTCCTCTCCCTCTCTCTGTCAGTGCCTGCCCATCATCCGCCTTTGGTGTGATAGTGAAATGTCACTGTCTGTTCTCTCTCTCCTGTCCTCCGCTGTCTCGGTGGCCCATAAACCTATACGCTACCATTAATCTCCTTCATCTTCCCTCTCTCGCCCTACACATCCCCCCTCCTCCCCTCTTTACCGCCACTCCTTTAATTCCATCCCCCTTTGCCCTTTCTTCCTTCGCTATTCCCACGTGCCGTTCTGTACATCAATCATCCCCCCTGCTTTTCAGCCCTGAGTCCCTGATGTTTCTCCTCCTCATCCCTTGTTCTTTACCCCATGCCTCGTCTTTTCTTTCCCTCCTGACATCCCTCCTATACTTGTCCCTCGACTGTGAGTGCCGCGTTGCCTCTTTCCATTAATCACTCCCATTGTTTTCCCATCCACCCACCCCCCCCTCCCTTTTCATATCTCCCTCTCCTGTGGATCATCCAGCTACACATCTCTTCCACCTGAAAATGATTTATTTCTCCCCTTTTTTCTTTCTTTCTTTCTCTCCCTCCCCATCCCTCTCTCCCTTCCTCTATCTTCCATTTCTCCCTGCCTCCCCCTTTCCTTGCTCTTCTCCCTCCTCTCTCCCAGGAGCGGCTGCACTGACCGGGGCGGTGACCCACACGGTGTCCACGGCGGTGATCTGCTTCGAGCTGACGGGCCAGATCTCCCACATCCTGCCCATGATGGTGGCGGTGATCCTGGCCAACATGGTGGCCCAGGGCTTGCAGCCCTCGCTCTACGACTCAATCATCCAGATCAAGAAACTGCCTTACCTCCCTGAGCTGGGCTTTGGACACATCAGGTGTGCAGAGAGAAGCTGCAACCGAGGTGACATGTTGGCTCTGAGGGACCCAGTTGCATTGAGGGTCCCATGCGAAAACAATGAGTTGTTTGTGTCAATATGGCCACCTCCGCATGCTTGATTCTTCAACATAGACTCACCAGAAGTACACAAGTGTTGAGCATGAATGAATGATTGGCATTTCCTTCTGACTTACAGCCAGTATAACATCTTTGTGGAGGACATCATGGTTAGGAAAGTGAAGTTTCTCTCGTTACAGTCCACCTACAGGGAGTTGATATTTCTCCTGGACTCCATTTCTCTCAAAACAATACCACTAGTGGATTCAACAGGTAAAATGAATGCGTTTTTGTGAACGTGAGGATACATTTCAATGTCTTAAAATAATTTATTGAGTGGTTCATCATGTGACACTCTCTTCCCCGTAGATTCTATGATCTTATTGGGCTCCATCGACCGCTCAGAGCTCCACGCTCTCTGTGATTGGTGGCTCTCAGCAGAGAGGCGGATCTTCAGGCAGGAACAGTGTTTACAGGAACAGAACCAGTATGCCAAAGACAGCTGGGAATCCTTTGCCTTTGTGGATGAAGACGACGAGGAGAGTGGAGATAAGGTTTGTCAGACAGAGAGGGTAAATGTTCATAAGGAATCAAAAACACTCCTAGAAAGCCTATCAAATCAAAGTGTATTGGTTGTGCACCCATATTTGCAGATGTTATTGCAGGTGCAGCAAAATAGGGTTCTGAAAGGGTTCTTCTCCAAGAAGGTTCTTCGGGGGGGGGGGTCTAAAATGATTCTTTGTTTCGTGACAAAGTTCTACCTGGAACCAGAAAGTGTTCTTCTATAGGGGCAAGCTGGAATACACTTACTGAAGCGTCATGTGGCAAGGAACTTATTGTATTATGTCATTATTCAAGCTGTGAATGTGATGAATTACTGTTTTGTTCAATTTCCCAGAGCACCCCAGTTCAGGAAGAACGAAATGGCCCCCTGCCGTCCCCTAAACCGCAGGAGCCCTCGTCCAATCACACAGCTCCTGGTGAGTTGAACCATCTCTCTGGAACAATAATTCTATGGGTGCCTGGCAACAGTCCCCTATTATTATTCAGCTTATTGCATATTCATATTATTATACAGCTTTGAATGATTTAGTTATCAATCTCAACATCAAGATACCTTTGTAGAAGACTTTTGACCCTCGTCCATCATATCTTTTATCATTTGTCCTTTTCAGACAAGGGCACTCTTCAGTCCGTTAGGAGGACTCTATGGAATATATTCTCCTCCCAAGACAAACCGGCAGAGGGACAGTCACAGGTAGTTTATAACTGTGTGTGTACAGAGTTTCTGATTCTGTACCTGTGCATGACTGTACACTAGTGCTAAGTGAATAACCAAAATGTTGGTTGTTTTTCGGTAATCACCAACTTCAGTTAAACTATAATCATTTCATTTCATTCAGTTTTTTTTTCTGTGAGTTCAATGCACATTTTCTCTAGAGATAAATCAGATCAAGGCCGAGCTGTGCGATGTAGTGGGGAGTTTTAGTTTCCCACAGGCCAATATTCTACTTAGTTAAGCGCAAGAAAACATGGTAATTAACTACAATTACGATAATCCATTGCGCGCCTACTTGTCCGGTCCATGTGGTAGAGAAGAGATGACTTGGAATTATATAATATTATTATATTATATAAAAGTCAAAAACAAAAAAACTAATGTAATCTACACTGAATATACAAAACATTAGGAACACCTGTTCTTTCCATGACATGACCAGGTGAATCCAGGTGAAAGCTATGATCCTTTATTGACGTCATTGATGTTAAATCCACTTCAATCAGTGTAGATGAAGGGGAGGAGACGGGTAAAGAAGGATTTTTAAGCCTTGAGACAATTGAGACATGGATTGTGTGTATGTGTGCCATTGAGAGTGAATTGGCCAGACAAAATATGTAAATGCCTTTAAACGGGGTATGGTAGCAGGTGCCAGGTGCACCAGTTTGAGTGTGTTAAAACCTCTACAGGATTGGTGCCCCCCACGGTACGGTTAATCTAACATAGGCTAATGTGATTGGCATGAGGTTGCAAGTAACAAGAACATTTCCCAGGACATAGATATATCTGATATTGGCAGAAAGCTTAAATTCTTGTCAATCTAACTGCACTGTCCAATTTATGGTAGCTATTACAGTGAAACAATACCATTATATTGTTTGAGGAGAGTGCACAGTTATGAACTTGAAAATGTATTAATAAACCAATTTGGCACATTTGGGCAGACTTGATACAACATTTTGAACAGATATGGAATGGTTCATTGGATCAGTCAAAAACGTTGCAAATACGCTGCAAAATCTAAATTGCGACTGGACTGGAATAATACATTATGGCCTTTTTTCTTGCATTTCAAAGATGATGGTACAAAAATATATAATTATAGGTTTTATCTTTTACCAGATCTAATGTGTTCTATTCTCCTCCATTAATTTCACATTTCCAAAAACTTCAAAGTGTATCCTTTCAAATGGTATGCTTCAGGATGCTTCAGGTCCTGAGCTACAGGCAGTTAGATTTGGGTATGTCATTTTAGGCGAAAACTGAAAAGATGAGGCAGATCCTTGTTAAGAGGTTTTATGAACTACAATGCTGCTAGGTTTTTCACACTCAAGTCTCCCATGTGTATCAAGAATGGTCCACCACCCAAAGAACCTCCAGCCAACATGGGCCAGGATCCCTGTGGAACGCTTTCGACACCTTGTAGAGTCCATGAGGCTGTTCTGAGGGCAAAAGGGGGTGCAACTCAATATTAGGAAGATGTTCCTAATGTTTTGTACACTCAGTGAAATGGGCATCACTGCCGTCATGGGACTTTTATTAATTGTTTTATTCTGTGTTGTTACAGCATTCAACCCACATAATGTATAATGCATTTAATGTGAAAAAATATAATAATCGAAAACCTCATTAAATTTTTTCATATTCGAATCAAAACCAAACCAACCTCAAAAAGCACTAATCGCTCAGCACTACTGTATGCACACCAAGGTCTTCCTAATGATCACGAAAGTATTTGTGGAGTCAAGAATTTGAACAGCAAATGAATTACTGAGGTAATGAGCTGTTGAGATGTAGATGGCGTCTCTCCTTGGCGGTTCCATTGAAAACCATATTTCAAGGAAATATGAATATTTATCCATTATATTTGCATGGGAGGAATCTTATTACTGGGCTCTGTTCTTTATGTAATCACACTTCTTTATCTAATTGAGTGTGACAAATGAAGTCACAGGACTTGCAAATGGAGATTGTTCAGAGAGGCTCCCTAGTCAAACATATTTCCTCTTTAAGTTCTCTCATATGGAAATCAGCATATGAAATATGGTTATTATTTGCCTGGTATGGCTTTTCACATTTACCAATTTATACTGCAAATATGAAAAACAATGTATGTTAATGATACAATTCAATCTCTCTATTCAATGGTGATCATAATATTTTGCCACTGATTTGTAGTTTTCTACTGGATAGGCCAGCCTTTGGTTGGAATTGTACACCCCAAACTTGTGACTATTTCATTCTGAAAAGCCAAATCCATTACTATTTTATACTCAGGGATGCGCTTGTAAGTGTTGGGAATTGAATTGGATTCATACGTTTTCTGCTGCATAAATGACTGTCCCATCAATTCCCACACAAACCCTTTGTTGTTGTAGTCTAGCACACAGCCACTGCTGGGGTTGGGGTTAATGTTGGGGTTGAATTGTGCACCCTAAACTCATCTGAAAAGTTCTGTTTCACACACACAACCAGGCTTTTAAAAAAGTATATAGTATATCCACGAATATGGAGCCCACACAAAACATGTTATTCTTGACACTGTACCAAATAAGTGACATAACTCAATATGTTTTGAAAAGACAAATATGAGTGATTGGAACAGTGATTGGAACAGTGATTGGAACAGCGACAATCAGCTAGGTTATGGGACGAGGGAAAATGTGTGCATGACGTGAGTCAGAAAGTGTCTTATCCCCCCCCCCCGCTATTTTCTCTCATCAGGAGCCTTGCGCCAACCCTCTCCTGTCCGATACGATGACACCAGAAGAGGTAACTGATCTCATTTAGGTCGACTTACGTCCCCTGATGCAATACCAAATGATTAGAGTAGGCTGCCTTGTACATTTTCAAACACTTTTGGCCTTGTCAAAAGAGTCTGGCCTAGAATGTTGAAACCCATAAGAAGGTTAAAAGGTGTCAACAACCCTAAATCTCTTATGGAAGCAGTTGACGTTGAAGGTTGCGCTTTAGAGGGAATTTAGCCAATTACAGCGTTGTGTTTCTTCAACTTGTGTCTTATTGGCTGGTGCAGATCAAAGAATGGGAGGAGGCTGAGATGGACAAGCCAATGGAAATTGATCAGATCCGAATAGATCCTTCCCCTTTTCAGCTGGTGGAGAGGACCTCGCTACACAAGGTTGGTTTGAAGGGCTGCCAACTCATACCAATTTGGAGATACAGTATATGACATCATGTCTAGACACAACTGAAAAACAACCGATAGTAGATTTACTCAGAACAGAAGCCATAGCAGAATGCTGAACCTTAAAGCATTTAGAAGTGGGGTCTAATTTGACGTCTGACCTTTTATGCCTGTCTCAGACCCACACACTCTTCTCATTACTGGGCCTGAGTCATGCCTATGTCACCAGTATCGGAAAACTGGTGGGTGTAGTGGCACTTAAAGAGGTAAGAAAATGTCATCTTCTAATTTTCACTTTCTTTTATCGCTCTCTCTTTCTATTTTACAGTTTTTACATTCTCTTTTGCTTTAACTTTACAATTTAGTAAGGGTTGAGTCGTTATTGCCTTACGAGTCTTACTTATCATGCTATTTTCATGTAATTCAATGTTGTGTTCTTCTGTGTCCCCTCTCTTTCCCTATCCCCACTACCCTATTCTCCCACAGCTCCAGAAGGCCGTTGAGGCCTCTACACATAGCGGGGTCCGGCTACGCCCCCCCCTGGCCAGCTTCCGCAACATCAGACGGAAGTCATCCAAGCCCCAGACAACCTCAGCCCCCGCCTCCCCCACCGCCCCCTCCTCTCCTCTCTCCCCCGCTCCCGTCGTCACCCACGCCCCTGCACCGCCACCTCCCCCGACACAGGAGGAGGAAGAGATGGCGGTGTGGATCGAGGGCACGAGGCGGGAGGTAGCGGAGGTGAACAGCAGTAGCAGTAGCAGTAGCAGTAGCAGCGGAACAGGGAGCAGCAGTAGCAACAGTAGCCCTTCGCTACCCCACTCGTTGCCCCTCTCCCTCCCGCTCACCTCGCCCCTCTCCATTCCCCTCACTGTCGCCCTCTCCGTCCCCCTTGCTGCCTCCTCCACCCCCCTCCCCGCCCTCCGGGCTGCCTCAGGGCAGCAAGTGGAGGAGGAGGAGAGTAATGATGAGGAGTCCATCTAGCCTTATGAGTGCTGTTTTTTTTTTCATAACATGTTTTTTTTTAATATGTTGTGAATTTCTCTTTTAGTCTTTCTCTATCCCTTTATTTTCTCTCTCTCACTATCGAGCTTTCCTTCTCTTTCCTCTCTCGGTGAATGATGTCTGTGAATCCATGAGGAGAAATAATCTGGGCTCCATAGTAGTACTTGACTTTTTAAGATCATTGGTTTTTTTTTTTTTTTTTTTTAACTTAACCTTTATTTAACCCACCTTTATTTAAACAGGAGACAATGGCTACCGGTGGTGTTTCAATAGCTAAAGATTCAACAAGGCCCACCTTGTGAGGGAGTCACCATGCTGGGTTGATAGATGACAGTGTTAAATCAGACTGACAACAGCCAACTCAGGTGTAATGATGCTAGAGATTTTTTACTTAATAATGCTATGGCTACAAACGGAACAGCCACCATCCGTCTCCCTTTGTAATTTAGATGAATCGCTCACTTGATGATAACACAAAACAAACACATGCTGAATGATTTTATGATGGTGAATTTTATGATGGTGAATCCCCCCACAAAAAAAAAAATACAAACTGGCGAGAGTGGTCTTTAGGCATTAGATTAAGGAAAATGGACTGAAACAGGAGGGACTGCCTCAGGAAATAAGAAATGCTCATATTTGTTTTAGGTTGCGACACATCGTAAAATGTTACTCTTTGCATGCCCTAATGAACAAGACCCGATGTTCTTCTGACACCACTGAGCACAGAAGAAAAAAGAAACGGTATGACACAGGGTTTTATGTGAAAAGTAGTTGAATTATGAATGAACCTCTTTCTCTCTGGCTCTTTCTTCGCTCTCGCTCTACTTCAAACAGTTTCTCAGGTTGCTCCCTATGTCTTTAAACCTGCAGATTTCGGACAGAGGAATCTTTGCTGTCTGTTAAATGAAAAGGATTTCTATTATATTTGTTCAGTCAGTTTTTTAATGTCTGAATGTACAGTATGTATGTTTATCTGTCTGTCTTTAGTCGTGTATTTATTTATCTTTTGTAGAGACGATTTTTCTCTGAATGTATAAAACGATGACTAATGTAGCTAATAAAAGGTTAGTAACTTATCTGCCAAATGATTTATTGTTGTGATTATTCAATGCATATGGATATAGAACAAAAAAAATGAATACAACTATTACTTATAACTATTATACAACTATTACTACAAAAGTGAATGCTTACTTACATTAAATGAACATAGTAAAACGTTTACTCAAAAAGCTTAAGTGACATGCCTGTTAATTTAAAGCAGCAGAGGCATCTTTGTCATATTGATGAATTGGTGAACAAATTGGTGGTTCCCAGCTCCAACCCCACACTCCAGTCTTTTTCTGTCTCTCACTTCCATTGTAATCAAGGTTACAGGCAGTTAAACAATGTCCTCCAACAGAACAATTAGTCAGTTATAAAGAAACAGACAGAGGGTAGTGAAGCCTACAGTAAGGCGCCAGTAACGAAACCAGAAAAGCCATAGTGTTTGCAGGACTGTAAACGCTCCAGATTTCATAGCTTTGTGGGCGAAACTGATGGATTCCAAAATTCGATGAATAAATGTTGTTCCCTTTTAATACTTTTCAGCTCTGTCAGAATGAATGGGATATTTGAGTTGTCCTTTATTCCTGGTGGATGTGAGTGACCCAGTATACTCTAAATCTTAACCCAGCCTGGCAAGCATACAGAATTGAATTGAGAATGTCTAATAAATTCCAATTAAATTATTGAATTTGAATTGAAGTAGTAAACAGGATACAGAATTGCAATTAAAAAAGTAATTAAAGGAAATGTAATTGAATTCAGTGAAATTCAAATGTCTCTTCAATCCTATATTTGGTGTAGTCTATACAAAAATACATTGTGTACATAACATCAATCATGAAAATAGATTTGGCTATTCTAAGCACTAAGGTTAAAAGAGTATTTAAAAAAAAAAACATTTCTTTAAACTAGGCAAGTCAGTTAAACAATGACCGCCAAACCCTAACGATGCTGGCAGGTTGTGATACAGCCTGGAATCAAACCAGGGTCTGTAGTGACCCTCTAGCATTGAGATGCAGTGCCTTAGACCGCTGCACCACACTTTTCCAGAGAAAAGTGTGTCCTGTCAGACTCAATGAAACTCGTGTTTTATGATTGAGTGGAATTTCTTTGAATTGCACTGAATTAAATTCTACTTCCTGTCACTCAAACTCAAGTTCAAATTCTAAATCCTGTGGGATGTGGCCAATTCAATTAGAATTTAAACTTATGAGTTGAATGGGAGTCAAAATTCTAAATTGAGCCCAACCCTGGCATACAGTGGTCAAAAAGCATCCCACCAGAGCTTTAAATGGTATATGTGACCAACCACCTCGATTCGGTCTAATGTGGAAAAATTTGAAATTGTGTTTTTTTACATTGGATAAAAGTAGAGACTCAGAACTACAAAATGGTATATCATACGCTGAAGTTGAGGAACAATGGGAAAATAATTCTGCTTTGAAAGTTGATAAACTTGTAACCCACACTTTTGAGAAAATGGACCTTTAATGTGCTGGTACACCTACTGGAGATCTATTCTTTATCTGCAACTATTCACCATCGTTCACACCCTCTTAAGCCTTAGTACCACCCATCTCTTTAAGGATTCACATGTGAGGCATGTAGCTAACTTGATGGGTCATGTAAACATCTGGCGAATTGGAGACTTGTTTAGACATGTAGCTAGCTAGCAAAGAATAAAAACAGATTGTCATAGCTTGCTACCATGCATGAAATGCTGTAGTATGAATCTGTAGGTAGCTAAATGTCACGACTTCCGCCGAAGTCGACTCCTCTCCTTGTTCGGGCGTCGTTCGGTGGTCGACGTCACCGGCTTTCTAGCCATCACCGCTCCATTTTTCATGTATCCATTTGTTTTGTCTTGTTCTCTGCACACCTGGTTTTCATTCCCCAATCAATTAATATGTATTTATTCCTCTGTTCCCCATGTCTTTGTGTAGGATTGTTTGTGTTACGTGTATTTTGATATTGTGGATATTGTTACGGGCATTATTTTTTGTCTATGTTCCGTGTTTTGGCCACATTTTTCTGTTACTTTGTACTGTCATTTTGACCTGAATAAAAAGTGAGCCTGTTCACAACACTCTGCTCTCCTGCACCTGACTTTGCCTCCAATACACAATCCTAACACTAAAGTTAACCAACTAAGTTCAATGTTAGCAAGCTAGCTAACATTAGGCTATAACGAGCAATGCAAATTACTTTCTGAGATACTAATAATATTACTACACAGATCATACAAGTAACGTTAGCTAGTGAGTCAGCAAGCTAATGTTCACTAGCTAGCTGACCATACACTTAACTTGCAATGAAAACAACTTTGACTAAATTTGAAACTTATAATATCCAAAAATGTAGCTTATTAATATCTGAAAATGTAACTAGACTCTTAGCCGTATACATGGATGAAAGCTACAAGGCAGACTGGAACCCCTTATGACTCCCCATCCCGGATCCGGGATCGTGACTACTGCTCAAGCTCATTACCATAACGCAACGTTAACGATTTCTGAAAATCGCAAATGAAATGAAATAAATATGCCTGTTCTCAAGCTTAGCCTTTTCTTAACAACACTGTCATCTCAGATTTTCAAAATATGCTTTTGAACCATAGAAAATCAATAATTTGTGTAAGAGTGTTGATGGCTAGCTTAGCATTTAGCGTAGCATTTAGCACGCAACATATTCACAAAAACCAGCAAAGGAATCAAATAAAATTATTTACCTTTGAAGAACTTCAGATGTTTCAATGAGGAGACTCTCAGTTACATAGCAGATGTCCATTTTTTCCTGAAAGATTCTTTGTGTAGGACAAATCGCTCCGTTTTGTTACTACACATTTGGCTACCGAAACTAACCGAAAATTCAGTCACCTAAACGTCAAACTTTTTTCCGATTTAACTCCATAATATCGACCGAAACATGGCAAACGTTGTTTGAATCAATCCTCAAGGTGTTTTGTCAAATATCTCTTCATTGATATGCCGTTCGTGGAAGCATGGTTTTTCTCAGAATCTCATGGAAAAATACCAGCAGCTGAGTTTTGTGCACCAATTTCCACGCAGGACACCGTGCGGACACTTGGCAAATGTAGTCTCTTATGGTCAATCTTCCAATGATATGCCTGCAAATACGTCACAATGCTCCAGACCCCTTGGGGAAACGATAGAAAGGGTAGGCTCATTCCTGTCGCATTCACAGCCATATAAGGAGATAATGCAAAACGTAGCTTCAGAAATCCTGTTCATTTCCTGGTTGCAGAAACATCTTGGTTTTGCCTGAAGCTTTTGTTCTAGGAAAATCTTTGCAGTTCTGGAAACGTCCGAGTGTTTTCTTTCCAAAGCTATCAATTCCATGCATAGTCGAGCATCTTTTCGTGACAAAATATTGCGCTTAAAACGGGCACGTCTTTTTATCTAAAAATGAAATACTGCCCCTAGAGTCTTAAGAGGCTTAAGAAATCCTGTGTCGTTTCCGTTTTGTTTGTACAGCTTGTTTGGCCCGTTGTGTGAAGTCACTCCGGTTCACACTGCCCGTGTGCAGAAAGTAGATGGTATAACAAGTTTGTTATTCAGGCACATGAAAGTTCACATGTTCCAGCAGGCATTTCTGCCCCAAAACACATTTTGATCAACAACAAAACTACATGTCAAAATCCCTCTCTTGTGAAGTAGTGATGTGCGGACACAAATTATCCATCATTTTTGTGCGTGTGTGTAATCTCGGAAACCAATAACTAAAATCTTGTGTCAGATGCTCTGGGGGGGGGGGGAATACACTACAACAAGGAGAGGAAGCTCCACCCCCTCTCTCTGCAAGTTTCAGACAAGTCTATGGGCCAAATATCCCCTCCCCTTCAGAAATATATATCACATTATTATTATTATTTTTTTTTTTTTTGGGGGGTCATTTAGCAGACACTCTTATCCAGAGCAGTTTACAGTAGTGACTGCATACATTTGAGTTGTTTTCCCATACTCGTCCTCTGTGGGAATCAAACCCACAACCCTGGTGTTGCAAGAGCCATGCATTACTAACTGAGCCACACAGGAGCCTTGTCCAAAATGATCAGTGACAGAAATCTGGACAAAGCCGCTTGTTGGTCGCGTCCCACAGTCTGTTGAAAGACGTTACGGTACCGTTTACGCTACGTGCGTCTGAGATTAGTTTGTGTGTGAAACTATTGAACACCACACACAATACCACTGCCGACAAGAATATGTTTTTCGAGAATATATATTTTTGCATACATACATAAATACATACAAACTGTACATACATACATTCATACATTTGAACACTCTCACATACACATACATGCAAGCACACGCACACACACAGAAACACACACAGATAAATATTACTTTATTTCTTTTTTTTGTTTTTATAAAAAATCCTAATTACACTACCGGTCAAAAGTTCTATAACACCTAGTCATTCAAGGGTTTTTCTTTATTTGTACTATTTTCTAAATTTTAGAATAATAATGAACACATCAAAACTATGAAATAACACATGGAATCGTGTAGGTACCACCAAAGTGTTAATTAAACAAATCAAAATATATTTGAGATTCTTCAATGTAGCCACCCTTTGCCTTGATGGCAGCTTTGCTCACTCTTGGCATTCTCTCAACGAGCTTCACCTGGAATGCTTTTCCAACAGTCTTGAAGGAGTTCCCACATATAATGAGCACTTCTTGGCTGCTTTTCCTTCACTCTGCGGTCCGACTCATCCCAAACCATCTCAAGTTGCTTGAGGCCGGGATTGTGGAGTTCAGGTAATCTGATGAAGCACTCCATCACTCTCCTTCTTGATCAAATAGCCCTTACACAGCCTGGAGGTGTGTTCGGTCATAGTCCTGTTGAAAACCAAATGATAGTCCCACTAAGCATAAACCAGATGGGGTGGCGTATCACTGCAGAATGCTGTGGTAGCCATGCTGGTTAAGTGTGCCTTGAATTCTAAATAAATCACAGACAGTGGCACAAGTAAAGCACCCCCACACCATAACACCTCTCCCTCCATGCTTTATGGTGGGAAATACACATGTGGAGATCATCCGTTCACCCACACCATGTCTCACAAATACGCGCTGGTTGGAACCGAAAATCGGAAACTTGAACTTTAGACAAAGGACAGATTTCCACCGGTCTAATGTCCTTTGCTTGTGTTTCCACGTATCTTCTTCTTATTGGTGTGCTTTAGTAGTGGTTTCTTTGCAGCAATTCGACCACAAAGGCCAGATTCACACAGTCTCCTCTGAACAATTTATATTGAGATGTGTCTGTTACTTGAGCTCTTTGAAACATGTATTTGTGCTGCAATTTCTGAGGCTGGTAAATATAATGAACTTATCCTCCGCAGCAGCAATGTTCTTCCATTCCTTCTGTATACCCTCGCTCCCTTGTCACAACACAACTGGTTGGCTCAAACGCATTAAGAAGGCAAAAGGTGGCTACTTTGAAGAATCTCAAATATAAAATAGATTTTGATTTGTTTAACACTTTATTGGTTACTACATGATTCCATATGTGTTATTTCATAGTTTTGATGTCTTCACTGTTATTCTACAATGTAGAAAATAGTTTTTTTTTTAAAGAAAGAAAAACCCTTGGAGGAGTAGGTGTTCTAAAACTTTTGACCAGTATTGTATATATTATTACTTTGTATACATTTTACTATTAATGTTAAATTACTTTCAAAAGCATGCACTTTCTTTTGGTTGTCTTGTGATTCTCTGTAATGCACTGATCTTTTCACAGCGTCCTTTTTCTTTCTCTATACTCCATTCTTTCAATTTTAATTCATTAGTTCAATATTACTGCAAAACAAGTCCTCACGTTTCTGCAAAACGACAGATTTGTCTTTAAAGTTCCCTTTTATCATTGTCGTGTCCAATACTTTCTCCTCCAGAAAAAGTCGTTCTGTTGTTTCTCAGTCCCAGAGTGGGTAAATAGCTGGATGTGGAGTAGAATAGCTTGATTGGTGGATTATGGATAAGTATATCCTGTTTGTCACTCTTTCTGACTATCCCCCTCAATTGGTCGCCACGGCAACAATAGACCCCTTGGCCACCTCTTCGTCCTTCTCCTCCAACGATTGGACAATGCAGGGTGTGACCACAAAGGGTATGCGTTCTGCCATTGGTTCTGGGCGTGCTAGTTGTGGACCGGTGCCTCCAATCGGGGTGACGTCTTCTCTGAGCGGGGACGGGGTCAAAGTTGGTTCTAAGGTTAACGTAACCTCATCGTCCTATGAAAACAGTAAATGGATGGTTTACTGACTATACTGTACTTACCAAACTGTGAGGATCAGTCAAGAGGAAGTACCTATGGGTACATCATAAATCCATAACCCATGTATTACCTTTGAACGACATCTTGTGGCTGGAGGACTTTGAAGTTAATCACTTGTAGTAGCCAGGACAAACATAAAATCAATAAACCATAGTACCTTTTTTTTTGGCTCATTCAATAGTTTTACTGGATAAAGTAGAATCCTGTTCAAATCTCATGTTAAATGTACAATTTATATTGCTAAAATATGTATTTTTAAATACTATTGCTGCTTCCTGTTGTCATGGCTTTCTGATATATGGTGCACATTTTGATATATCAAAATACTAAATTCACCAAACTGAGGTAAAAAAAAAGGATGTGTATTTCCTGGAATTCTTGTGTGGTTAAAACGTTAGTCTGTGTAATGTAGCAACACGTTCTGTTCACCATAGAGAACTTAGCGTAATACAGTGGCTTGCAAAAGTATTCACCCCCTTGACATTTTTCCTATTTTGTTGCCTTCCAAACTGAAATTAAAATACATTTTGGGGGGGTTGTATCATTTGATTTACACAACATGGCTACCACTTTGAAGATGCAAAATATTTTTTCTTCTGAAACAATATTACACACACACACACCTTTTGCAGCAATTACCACTGCAAGTCTCTTGGGATATGTCTCCATAAGCTTGGCACATCTGGCCACTTAGATTTTTGCCCATTCTTCAAGACAAAACTGCTCCAGCTCCTTCAAATTGGATGAGTTCCTGCTGGTGTACAGCAATCTGTAATTGGATTGAGGTCTGGGCTTTGACTAGGCCATTCCAGCACATTTAAATGTTTCCCCTTAAACCACTCGAGTGTTGCTTTAGCAGTATGCTTAGGGTCATTGTCCTGCTGGAAGGTGAACCTCCGTCCCAGTCTCAAATCTCTGGAAGACTGAAATAGGTTTCCCTCAAGAATCTCCCTGTATTTAGTGACATCCATCATTCCTTCAATTCTGACCAGTTTCCAGTCACTGCAGATGAAAAACATCCCCACTGCATGATGCTGCAACCACCATGCTTCACTATGGGGATGGTATTCTCGGGGTGATGCGAGGTGTTGGGTTTGCTCCAGACATAGCATTTTCCTTGATGGCCAAAAAGCTACATTTTTGTCTCATCTGACCAGAGTACCTTCTTCCATATGTTTGGGGAGTCTCCCACATGCCTTTTGGCAAACACCAAACATGGTTGCTTATTTTTTTCTTTATTAAGCAATGGCTTTTTTTTCTGGACACTCTTTCGTCATGCCCAGCTCTGTGGAGTGTATGGCTTAAAGTGGTCCTACGGACAGATACTCCAATCTCCGCTGTGGAGCTTTGCAGCTCCTTCAGGGTTATCTTTGGTCTCTTTGTTGCCTCTCTGATTAATACCCTCCTTGCCTGGTCTGTGAGGTTATTGTGGGCTGCCCTCTCTTCACAGGTTTGCTGTGATGCCATATTCTTTCCATTTTTTATAATGGATTTAATGGTGCTCCGTGGGATGTTCAAAGTTTCAGATATTTTTATAACCCAACCCTGATCTGTACTTCTCCACAACTTTGTCCCAGACCTGTTTGGAGAGCTCCTTCATCTTCACGGTTTTCGCTTGCTTGGTGGTGCCCCTTGCTTAGTGGTGTAGCAGACTATGGGGCCTTTCAGAACAGAATATATACTGAGATCATGTGACACTTAGATTGCACACAACTGGACTTTATTTAAATAATTATGTCACTTCTGAAGGTAATTGGTTGCACCAGATCTTATTTAGGGACTTTTCAGTTTTTTAATTTGTAGATTTTTTTTTTTACGTTTTTCATTTCACTTCATCAATTTGGAATATTTTGTGTATGTCAATTACATAAAATCTAAATAAAAATCTATTTAAATTACAGGTTGTAATGCAACAAAATAGTCAAAACGCCAAGGGGGATGAATACTTTTGCAAGGCACTGTATAACATCATTACATATGTCAAAGTAATTCAATATTTGAATACATTATAGTAAATAGTACCACACTCACACCTTTTTACAACAATGACAACAACAACAATCTATTTCTTCCTACTTTAACCATGCCTACTTGTAAGGCCTGCTGTTAATATTGACAATGCTTAGTACCATTAGGCATCAATGCGTATGATAATATTGATGATATCTAAACATTACAAAAACCACTAGTCTTCAAATTTTCTTTAACCACATTTTCTTCAACCACATGGCTCACCTTAGTCTCCTCCTCTTCCTGTTGCTCTGAAATGCATTCGATCTCCTCCTCTGGCTCCTCCCCCAAGGTCTCGACCACACCAACAACCATGTCAGCCATTGGCCCGCTCATGTGTCCGACAATCTCCACCTGCGCAGAGCCCCACAGGTCAGCCAGGCGGGGATGAGTGGGCAGGCCTAGACTGTGAATGGTGCTGTTGGGTGTGGCTTGGAGGGAGTGGTTTGCACTGTGTAGTCTGTGTTCCATTGCCTGTAGATTAGGGAACACAGTTCATTCACATTTTTTCATGACACAAAAAACAACATGATCAAGAAACCTCCCCATGACCCGATAGCTCATGGCTAGTGGGAGGAATGAGTCATCTGTTGCTCTTGGCTACAATTATTTCTGTATTTAATTAGTAGGACTGGCATTGGTAGCATTACATTAGTAGTAAGAAGGTTAAAACCATAACTGTGGTGAGAATTGTAGCCTAATGTTAGTGTGTTTGTATGTTTGTATGTGTGTAGGTTAAACCTCTTAGGCCGCCCCATCCCGCATGCGGGATCGTGACTACAGCCTCAAGCTCATTACCATAACGCAACATTAGCGATTTCTAAAAATTGCAAATTAAATGAAATAAATATGCCTGCCCTCAAGCTTATCCTTTTCTTAACAATCCTGTCGTCTCAGATTTTCAAAATATGCTTTAGAACCAGAGAAAATCAATAATTTGTGTAAGAGTGGTGATAGCAAATTAAATGAAATAAATATGCTTAGCATTTAGCATTAGCATTTAGCACGCAACATTCACAAAAACCAGCAAAGGGATCAAATAAAATAATTTACCTTTGAAGAACTTCAGATGTTTCAATGAGGAGACTCTCAGTTACATAGCAGATGTCCAGTTTTTCCTGAAAGATGCTTGTGTAGGACACAACGTTCCGTTTGTTACTATGCATTTGGCTACCGAAACTAACGGAAAATTCAGTCACCTAAACGTCGAACTTTTTTCCGAATTAACTCCATAATATCGACTGAAACATGGAAAACGTTGTTTGAATCAATCCTCAAGGTGTTTTGTCATATATCTCTTCATTGAAATGCCGTCCCTGGAAGCGTGCATTCTTCTCTGATTCGGATGGAAAAATACTGGTACCTGACTTTTGCGCACCAATTTCCACGCAGACACCGTGCGGGACACTTGGTAATTGTAGGCTCTTATGGTCAATCTTCCAATGATATGCCTACAAATACGTCACAATGCTGCAGACACCTGGGGGAAACGATAGGAAGTGTCCGTTCATTCCTGTCGCATTCACAGCCATATAAGGCGATCATGGAAAACGTGCCTCCAGAAATCCTGTTGATTTCCTGGTCACTCAAACATCTTGGTTTTGCCTGTAGATTTTGTTCTATGGCACTCACAGTGAAAATCTTTGCAGTTCTGGAAACGTCAGAGTGTCTTCTTTCCAAAACTATCAAAGCATAGTCGAGCATAGTCGAGCATCTTTTCGTGACAAAATATTGCGCTTAAAACGGGCACGTCTTTTTATCCAAAAATGAAATACTGCCCCTATAGGACTAACAGGTTAAGAGAATGTTATAAAAGGAACGTCTTTGTACAGTATATGCACAGGAGAGCTCTCACTAATAAACTTGGATTTGACCAATTGTGAGCTGGGAATTCTGTCTGTTTCATTTAAAACCAGAACTTTACAAACTCTGGTTTGCAGACCTATACGGATAATTGAAATTTATGAACAATGATTACAAAATTCTATATCACTATCCAATTGTGTTTTTTGTTTGTTTCTTTGCGTTGTTTGTAACTTCTTTTTATTTCCTTATTTGGTTCATAATGTTGCTGCTACCGTCGCTTATGACCGAAAAGAACTCTTGGACATCTGAACTGCGATTAGTCACCACGAAAAATAATCATTATTTTCCTTTAAACAGCTGGCTGGTTACACGCTGTTTCGGCAGGATAGAACAGCACTGTCTGGTAAGACAAAGGGCGGTGGACTATGTATTTTTGTAAATAACAACTGGTGCACAATATCTAAGGAAGTCTCGAGGTTTTGCTTACCTGAGGTAGAGTATCTCATGATAAGCTGTAGACCACACTATCTACCTAGAGAGTTTTCATCTGTATTTTTTTAAGCTGTGTACATACCACCACAGACTGAGGCTGGCAATAAGACCGCACTCAATGAGCTGTATTCCGCCATAAGCAAATAAGAAAACGCACACCCGGAGGTGGCGCTCCTACTGGTCAGGGACATTAATGCAGGGAAACTTAAATTGGTCTTACCAAATTTCTATCAGCATGTTAAATGTGCAACGAGAGAGAAAAAATACTCTGGACCACCTTTACTCCACACACATAGACACATACAAAGCTCTACTTCGCCCTCCATTTGGCAAATCTGAACATAATTCTATCCTGCTGATTCCTGCTAACAAGCACAAATTAAAGCATGAAGCACCAGTGACTCAATTAGTAAAAAAGTGGTCAGATGAAGCAGATGCTAAACTAAAGGACTGTTTTGCTAGCACAGACTGGAATATGTTCCAGGACTCTCCTGCTGGCATTAAGGAGTACACATCAGTCATTGGCTTCATCAATAAGTGCATCGATGACGTCGTCCCCACAGTGACATACAGTACATACCCCAAACAGAAGCCATGGATTACAGGCAACATCCACACTGAGCTAAAGGCTAGAGCTGCCGCTTTCAAGGAGCGGCACTCTAACCTAGAAGCTTACAAGAAATCCCGCTATGCCCTCCAACGAACCATCAAACATGCAAAGCGTCAATACAGGACTAAGATCGAATCGTACTACACCGGCTCTGACGCTCATCGGATGTGGTAGGGCTTGCAAACCATTACAGACTACAAAAGGAAGCACAGCTGAGAGCTGCCCAGTGACATGAGCCTACCAGACAAGGTAAACTACTTCTATGCTCGCTTCGAGGCAAATAACACTGAAACATGCATGAGAGCACCAGCTGTTCCAGAAGACTGTGTGATCACGCTCTCAGCAGCCGATGTGAGTAAGACATTAAACAGGTCAACATTCACAAGACCACAGGGCCAGACAGATTATCAGGATGTGTACTGCGAGCATGCGCTGAACAACTAGCAAGTGTCTTCACTGACATTTTCAACCTCTCCCTGTCCGAGTCTGTAATACAAACATGTTTTAGCAGACCACCACAGTCCCTGTGCACAAGAACACTTGGTAACCTGCCTAAATGACTACCAACCCGTAGCACTCATGTCTGTAGCCATGAAGTGCTTTGAAATGCTGGTCATGGCTGACATCAACACCATTATCCCAGAAACCCTAGACCCACTCCAATTTGCATACAGCCCTAACAGATCCACAGATTATGCTATTTTTATTATACTCCACACTGCCCTTTCCCACCTGGACAAAAGGAACACCCATGTGAGAATGCTATTCATTGACTTCAGCTCAGCGTTCAACACCATAGTGCCGTCAAAGCTCATCAATTAGCTCAGGACCCTGGGAATAAACACCTCCCTCTGCAACTGGATCCTGGACTTCCTGACGGGCTACCTCCAGGTGGTAAGGGTAGGTAACAACACATCCGCCATGCTGATCCTCAACACAGGGGCCCCTGTGCTCAGTCCCCCCTCCTGTACTCCCTGTTCACTCATGATTGCATGGCCAGGCACAACTCCAACACCATCATTAAGCCTGATCACTGACAATGACGAGACAGCCTATAAGGAGGAGGTCAGAGACCTGGCCGTGTGGTGCCAGGACAACAACCCTCATCATGATCAAGACAAAGGAGATGATTGTGGACTACAGGAAAAGAGGACCGAGCACGCCCCCATTCTCATCGACAGTGGAGCAGGTTGAGAGCTTCAAGATCCTTGGTGTCCACATCACCAACAAACTTACATGGTCCAAACACACCAAGACAGTTGTTAGCAGGGCCTGACAAAACCTACTCCCCCTCAGGAGACTGAAAAGGTTTGGCATGGGTCCTCAGATCCACAAAAGCTTCTATAGCTGCACCATCAAGAGCATCCTGACTGGCTGTATCACTGCCTGATATGGCAACTACTTGGCCTCCGACCACAAGGCACTACAGAGGGTAGTGTGTATGGCCCAGTACATCACTGTGGCAAAGCTTCCTGCCATCCAGGATCTCTATACCAGACGTTGTTGGAGAAAGGCCCTAAAAATGGTCAAAGACTGTTCTCTCTGCTACCGCACGGCAAGTGGTACCGGAGCACCAAGTCTAGGTCCAATAGCCTTCTAAACAGCTTCTACCAACAAGCCATAGGACTCCTGAACATCTAATCAAATGGCTACCCAGACTATTTGCATTGCCCCCCCCTTTTACACCACTGCTACTCTATGTTGTTATCATCTATACATAGTCACTTTAATAACTCTACCTAATGTACATATTACCTCAATTATCTCAACTAACCGATGCCCCTGCACATTGACTCTCTACCGGTACACCCCTGTATATAGTCTCGCTATTGTTATTTTACTGCCACTCTTTAATTACTTGTTACTTTTATCTTTTTTTTACCTTGTTTTGTTCAGAGTTTCCAGTTGTCTTGAAAGCACAATAAATCCAGAGAATGCCAGACATTGTAAACCAATTTGATGCCAAAATTTGCCCACGAAAGACCGCTGCACCACCTTCCTGTTCAAGTTAGCACAGCACAACAAGGTGAGTCCAAAAATGTATTGAATGCTGCTGCATAAATGATGCAATATGCCAGGGAGATATGTATACTGTAGCTAAGAAAGTCATTCTAAGTGTATGTCATGTGGTAAACTGTTAGTAGCCTATGTGCCTCACCCTAATAATTTGATCCTTTTCCCCCTCATAACGTAGCCTATTGTTCTGACTTGGTGGTGCACATGTAGCCTATAGCCTCTTTTAGAGAAATGTTATCAAATATTGTAAGAGCTTTCATTGTCTACTTTTATATGCCCCCTTTATTTATCCTACGGTTCTGACTTGGTGTACAGGGAGAATACTGTAAGAACGGCCCATGTTCTGAATTCTGTCGCTGTACATTTCAAAATTGCTGAACAAATTGTTATATTGACTATGTCTGTCCTAGCTCACTCATTAATGTCTTAGTCAAAATTACGGATTGCCTCTTATCTGCTCGTCATCCCCTTATGCCATCGTTTGAACGTATCAATTGTCAGTAAAAACCACATTTGTTTAAGCTATGTTTTTTGAAAGGCCGTGAATGAGGCTGAATGAACTGTTTCGCTACAAGACAAGGCTCTGCTGATAGCCAGGTGTAGCAGTTGTAAGGTGTTGGGACTCTGCTGTTGGTACAGCTTTGTGTAGGCCATAATAGTTTGTGGGCACCGTTTGTCACCATTATAGTCCAATTAATGCATTGTTCAGTGTTGTTTTGTGTAGTGGCTTTGCTGGCATCCATCTAATTATATTTATTTGAGTTTTCCCCACCAAGATTTACATGTTAAAATCACAACTGCTAATAACACTAGCGTCTCAGCAAACTGCTAACATACAATGGTTGTCAGTTCGACAGTTCCATGTTGTACTGTATTTGTATTTCATTAGGATCCCCATTAGCTGTTGCAAAAGCAGCAGCTATTCCTGGGGTCCACACAAAACATGAAACATAATACAGAATGACATAATACAGCACATCAATAGACAAGAACAGCTCAAGGACACTGAAACACTCACTCCACCAGGTGACAGTGATCTATGAGGCAGTCCAGTCCAGTCTGTCTCACCTGTTGCTGTTGGTAGAGCATTAGCTGCTGGTGCTGGTACAGCTGGATCTGCTGCAACTGCTGGAGCTGCAGCTGGCTCTGCTGCTGCAGGGTGAGCTGTTGGGGCTGCTGCTGCTGGATGTAGCCCCCCACATTGTCCACATCACCGTAGCCCTCACCGGGCGTCCCTCCTCCCCCACCTGCCATGACGTAGGCGGCCGGCGAGGCCACGCCCGAGGGGTCGTTGCTAATTGGCTCCCAGGCGTCGGAGGAGGAAAGGCAGTAGAGGCCCTGGGCTACGTAGGTGTTGGGCCATACGTCGGCTGAGGAGTGATGCATCGCATGGTCTGTTGTGTTAGGAAGGGATGAAGGGAGAAGTATATGTTTACATTTTGGATTACATACAAGATATACACCGAGTGTACAAAACGTTAAGGATCATCTGCTCTTTCCATGACATAGACTGACCATGTGAATCCAGGTGAAAACTATGATCCTTTTTGATGTCAGTTGTTATATCCACTTCTATCAGTGTAGATGAAGGGGAGGAGACGGGTTAAAGAAGGATTTTTAAGCCTTAAAACAATTGAGACATGGATTGTGTATGTGTTCCATTCAGAGGGTGAATGGGCAAGACAAAATATTGAATTGCTTTTGAACAAGGGCATTTTAGTAGGTGCCAGGCACACCGGTTCGAGTATGTCAAGAACTGCAACGCTACTGGGTTTTTCCCACCCAACAGTTTCCCGTGTGTATTAAGAATGGTCCACCACCCAAAGGCCATCCAGTCAACTTAACACAACTGTGGGACGCATTGGAGACAACATTGGCCAGGATTCATGTTGACACCTTGTAGAGTCCATGCCCTGACGAATAGAGGCTGTTCTGAGGGCAAAAGGGGGTGCAACTCAATATTAGGAAGTTGTTTTGTTCTGTATTCTCAGTGTGTACTGTAATCTCAGAGCACAAAGCAGAGATTTTTGATGTATCACAGAGTTAAATTTAATTTTAGCTTTACAGCAAAGGCCCTTGAAGCAGCAGTATCACCAGATATCAGAAGATATTTACAGCAGTATCACCATTTCAACCAGAAATGCACTGGCAACTTACTTAATGCTCAACATATCGAAAGGTGAAAATTAAAGCTTGCTTGACGATGAGCAAACCGTGTCTTAGTTATTACAATGTCTATACTAAGCAGATTTGATTTGGTCTCTGACTTGATAATAGCAGAGAATAGGCCCGTATGGTGCTGTTAACCTGTGAGAGCAATGAGAGCAAGGCTAAGTCCCGGTGTTAACCGACAAGCTCCCCCAGGGTCTTCTGTTACAACACAACACTACCCAACCAAACACCCCAGGGCCACAGCTGCCATCTTGACTTTCTCCGCAACATTTCTTCATACAGCCCTGATGCACCTCTAGCTGGCCTGTCAAATGAAGTGGAAAGGACATCAATCAAACCGGAGTAAATAAGCTCAATCAAAGTGTCTGGAAGCCTTCTACAGTAAAATATGGAGCAGCACAGTCCAGTCCAGAGTGGTTGTGGAGCTCACAAGTCAATTACGATCCCTCTTCACAACTAAATAAGAGCTAAGTTATGTGGTTTTTGCATTTGGAACTAAAATTGTTGTTTAAAAGTATATATTTCATTTCGTATACATTTTTGTTTTTATTCATTCATTAAAAAGCTGGAATCCATAGCGGTGAAACTGCTATGTCCATTTTGCAATATTACAACAACAAATATGTTACTTCAAACAATGAACACGGTCTCTTCCCCTCGGACATCATTGCACACCGTTGCACGCACCATAGAACAACAAAGTACGTACTTCGATTTATTTTTACCACGATGCTGGATGCTCATTTCCTCAACAACAACAAAAAAACATTAACAAATGCCCCTGGGGCGGCGAGTGTCGCTGTTGCGAATCTCAGCTTGAAATGCTATGCTATCAGACGTTGCCTGTACATCCTTCAGAATTTAACAATACAGCACTGTGGCATTGGACGACCAGATGCAGTGAGTGTTGTTCATTGAGATTTAGTTTGCACTTTAAAAACTAAAGGTCTAATAAAATGGCTGCCCTATTTGTAGTGTGTTGTGGCCATGTTTGTAGTCCTGTACCTCTGCTGGTGATGCTCTCCTGGTTGGTCTCACTGAGGTGGGCCACGCTGCCTTGTTTGGAGCCAGCACAAAGGCCATCTTCCTCCATAGATCTCCAGCCCAGCAAAGTAGCCTCCGATAAGGCAAATTGTGCCATTAATCCTGGGAGAAGCAAGGGGACAGACTTTGTAAACAACGTAAAATACATGGTTCCAAATCTAACTTATTCACATGTTGATTTGTTTAATTTGAATGGCTTCTTCTGTTCACTCTTACCTGCAGTGAAGCGGGCCTCCTTTTCTCCTTCACTGAGTTCACTGTACATTTCGCTCTCTATCCGCCTCTCCTTCTCACGTTGCGAGGTTGGGATTTTGGTGACCACAGCCCCTTCAGTCCCAGTGGATGGTGTGTTCCAGCTCTGCCATTCGATCATGTGAGCCACTTTGCCCGAGGCCATGGCAGTGGGCTTAGTTACTTTATCCTTCATGGAACGGGACACGCCTAAATAAAGAATAGAGGGGGGAGAACACTGTTTCACAACACATTCAATTTGTGAATATGGCACCTCCCACAATGGATTTGGGCTCAGGAAGTGAAATGGGCTGGGAACTGTGGAAAATGCTTAATGGCTTGTGTTTTCTTTCTGGGAGGCAACGGTACAGTAGCCGAATATAAATTCGGTACAAAGTGGCTTCTTCCTCTTTCATGCATGTCTCTCAGGAGCTATGGATGGTTGGAGATTGAAGGGAGTGTAGATGGGGCTTACAGCATTATTAGAAGCTGTCTATTTTACTCGTCAAGGCTTGTTGACTTGATCAATCTTTCAGTCGTCTGTGGTGAGCAACAAGGGTGAAATACAGAACTTATTGTGCCACATTAATATTCTGAGTCTTTAGTCATCAAATTAATCAAGAAGATGAGATTCATTAGACTTTAAGCATTTGTTTGTAATTAAAATGTGAAAAAAGTTATCTTTGCTTGAAACATAATTCTCAAAAGGCCCCACTGCAAATCCTTAATTAATGTGCAAATATCTGACGATAACAAAGGATGTATTCATTCAGAGTAAGTAACAATAAAAATCGAATTAAATCAATTGAGTGTGAACTGAATCCATTGGGCAATAGCAAATATGCTGGGATGAATGAAGCCTGGCTGATTTATTAGTTAAATCATTTCAAAAATATTGTTGTTCTCATAAAATGCTCATGTTATTCATAAAAGAATATTAATTTTAGATGTGTATTCAATGTTATCCAAAGTTAGTTTGAGAGTAAGGAAAGTGGTTTTGGGGGTCTTTATTATTCCAAGGTCGATATAATCTGACTGTTAAACACAAACACGATATCAATCAAATGTACTTCAACTTCACCAGACACAACCACAACACAGTTGTATGGCTATGTGCACAAATAAGCACAGAGCCATAAAACTGCCTTGCCACCACAATAAACAATCACCACCACCACAAATACCACACTACAAAACACTACATTTCCCAGCATGCCTGTGGAGTTGCATTGTGGTTTCTGCACTTACTTTAAAACTTGTATATATATATATTTTTTTTTAAATCTGATTGGATTCCATCAATTGCCCATAACCGGCCATTGATGTGTGCATTAGGTATCAATGGGGAGGCAGGAAGTGAAACAGGAAGGGCACCCACAGGGGCGACCATGTTGGCTCCATCTCCTCTTCCTGTCTGGAGCCAACATGGGGCTGGTTTACCATCTACCAGGACAGACACACACCTGACACACCTGTCAGTGAGGACTTAGCCAGAGCACCGATCCCATAGGCATTGGAGTTCCTCTTCAGACGAGGCAGGATGGAGGAAGTGTCCTCCATAGAGAGCTGTAGAAAGGGATGAGGGGAGGAAAGAAATAAATCAACAAATAATTGTGGAGGGGAAAAGGGAGAGGAATGACCAATTGTTGTGAGGGGGTAAAACAACATTGTTGGTTGAGGATTAGGGATGCGATAAAATAAAATAGGGGAAATCCTGCTTAACAAATGATCAAATACAACTACCACCATATTAAGCAAAAGATACATTACATTATCCAACACATCACAAATCATATCAGCACTTTGGTTAAACCAGCGATTGTCAGCACAGTAGTGTAGTAGTTCACTGTGCAGTCAGTGTACTGTACCTGTAGGGCCTGTGATTCATATGATCGATACATAAAGGAGCATCATGCTAGCAGCTAGCGTTAGCTACTGTAGATGAGGTAAGGTTATTACAGCTTGTTATCTCCCAGCCTGAGATACTATGTAACACAGGCAGTACAGTAGATTAGCAGCAGCGCTAAGATAGAGAGATGGGGAAAGAGGGAGGGAGGGAGGTGGGATGAGGAGAAACTGAAGGAAAAAAACATTGGCTTATCTACAGACAGAGAGAGTCAAAATACGTGGCGGAGCGGAGGAAGAAGAGGACGAGATTAGCACAGGACTTACATTGATTCCTTCCCAGGAAAACTCGGCACGCCCATGCTGAGAGAGAGAAGGAGGGAGAGGAAGAAAACCAGGAGAGATATAGGTATGTTTGTAGAGGAGCCAGGAAAAGGGAACGCAACAGAGAGGGGATAGGATTAAAAGAAGAACACATACAACAACAACAACAACAACAAAACGGACAAATAAGGTGTGTAAAAGATACACAGGATGAAACCAGTAGTCGTAAAGTAGTAAAGATTTGGGTGGCGGGAGGAAGAGAAAGCATCTGAGTAAAGAAGGTGGAATACAAAAAGTGCAAGAGAGATTTGGATGATGTGGACGATTGAAATACTGATCAATTAAAGGATAGAATAGAGATGAGAATCCACTGTTTGTATGTGAATAGATTCTCTCATATCAGCTTGACCTTAGGCTTTGGAAACCAAAATAGAACAACTACTGTTTATTGACATTGATGTCAGTGTTTGTGTTTGTAATGCTTCCCTCGCAATAATAGGATACAACTCATTATTCATAATTTAATAATATCTTATAGTATCATAATACATCCGTATAAATAGGACAATCCATTACATAAATGGTGCCACTTGTGAGGGAAAATCCCTGCATAAAATGGTGCCCCGTGTGAGGTCATTCTCCTACAATACTCTGATTCGATATTCACTTCATTAGAAGAAATTACCCTTGACCACACACCCAAATTGGGGGAAACAAATAGTATTTTCCATTTACTCTCATTGTAAAAGAGTTAACTTCCTCGTTGATTTGTTGTTATACAGAAATATCAAAACATGCAGAAAGATAGCTTAATCAGGTCAAAAATCCCGACCGACCCTGCGAGAAGAGCCCTGTAGCTTCAGGCTATTTGGCGTGGGAGAGTGGGAAATTGTGGGAACCCGGTGCCTAAGTAGGCTACACGTGTGTAGCTATGTGTGTGGAAAACACTTTTGTCACAGATAAGACATTTATCTCGTTTAGTATAGTCTGCATGTTTGTGTCGTTGGTCTTGTCCGGGCCGGTAGCTACCTAGCACTCAAGTGGCTGCTAGCGCCGTCATAAAAAGGGGCATGCGGGAAGCCCCATGTTGTCACGGTGATTAAGCAAGCCCCATGAAGTCCAAGCTTGACGCCCAGAGGATTTTTGCTTTAGTTGGGATGGATAAAAAGAATCCCACAAAATGATGAATTATTCACAGAAAAAAAGTGACTGTGGTCAGTGCTTGCTCTTTATTTATGAGGGCTTGCGGTGTGGGGTTTGTCACTAGAAATGATTTATCATGGTTGAAATGTGCATTAACAGGTAGGGAAAGCAAGAGCAGCACGGCGTCAGTGTCCTTGGAACTTCTTCTGCCAAGCAACAGGCCCAGTGATTTCTGCGAACAGGTTTCCCCTGGTGAAACACTTTTGTCTCAATCGGCCAATCAGTGGTCTTATTGTTGCCATCAAGCTCTGGTCAGTCCAGAGGAGTGCATACTGTCTCTCTAACCGCATGTGTTATGAGGCTGCTGGCTGCATCTACCTCAGCTCAGCTGCCACTGCTGTGTTGACAGATTTCTGAAAAATAGGTGACCCCTGGCCAATCCATATCCATCCATCATATCCAGAACTATATGGGGTGAACCTTTTTTGTTGTTGTTGCTTGTCAGACATCTAACAGAAATGGAGATGGGTTGTCCCACAAAACATATTCAAAGAGCATATTAAGTGTAGTAGAATATGTAGCCTACTCATGTCCATGTTTAAACATCCGTGGCGGCCGTGTTGGTTGTCATTGTGTAGGGTCTTTGTGTTGTTTTAAAAGACCCCGTTGTGTATTGCAATTCAGCCGTGTAGCCTCTTTAAAGAGAGAAAAACTCAACAGCAACAGTGGTAAAGAGGTAAGATGGATCGTATGCTATGTCCCTGGAGTGGGGGATTATATACAGTACATAATGGTTTGGGCTCTCGAGACCTGCTCCAGTGGCCTTTGTGAGAAATTCAATATAAACCATCTCTGAGCAACATTATATCATTGCACTCAGTATAGGGAGCAGTGTGAGCGTGGACACGCTCAGTTTCACTACTAGATATAATAAAATATGAAACTACACTTTTCCTCAATGGCCATCTTGGCTCAAGGACCCATTGGACATAAAGAAGAAATATGCACTCGAGGGTAGAGCTGGAATGGTGTACAATCCAGACAAATGACATTTCACTTCAGGGGGATAAAACGTACATTGAAATGTCATCCATACCTGCTCCCCATCTTTCCGTACAGGAACAGCGTCCGCTGCTGGAAAAGACACAAAGGAAAAAAAAGTGAAAGAAGAAACATGAAGCTAAACCTCATGCAACCTTTACTGAGTAGAGCTGACAGCACCCTCGAACACGTACGCTGACGTTCAGACAAAGCACTAACATTGTACGATTATTTGCAACAGCTGTTAGTGTATTTGGGGAAAACGAGCATGTCATCATTGGCCACGATCTTTAGGTTCCTCTGCTGATTGTGTTCAAGAAGGTCTCGAATGACACCTTTGTGTGGTATATAACTGCATTGTCATTAGGATGCATTTGATAGTAAGCCTACTAAATCATGCATTGAAAAACTGTTACGTTTTGAACTTAGTATTAAACTAGTAGTAAGACATATTATACAATTATACCTAAAATACAGAAAATACAGTAAAGTAATATTATAGTGGCACATACTGTAAATTGACACTGCATCGCGTGCCCTCTACTCCACACAGAGAAATAAGCTAAAAAAAAAAGTCCTTAATTGAATTCAAAATCCTTAAAACACTTGTCTGTAATGTTCTATATCCTAACATCTCACTTGAATAGTTTTAACAGTTAAAGTGTCATTTAAAAGGGCAACCCACATAAAGGAACAGAATCCATCACAAAAGGGGAGTTCTGAATTGAAACTCGTGACTATCTAAGGGCCCCGTCTGAATGTGGACCCTTTAAACACTTGAAAGTGTCCATTAAACAAGCAAGAGCCAACATGAAAGAAAGTCAAATTGAGTTCTAAGATTTGAATTGAAACACTTCTCCTCTCTTTAACTACAGCTGAGTTGACACCCGGGGGAACCTGGAGGCCATTTTCCTCCATCAGACACACCGGAGACCTCTACAGCTGATGGAACTCCAAGATAACCGAGGGAAAATGAGGGTGAGGAACAGGTGGTAGGTCTCAAAGAAAAACCAGAAAGGATGGCATGGAGGGGAAACAAAAGGAGGGTTTACTGAGATGGGGTAGAGAAAAAAAAGGACAAAACTTCGAGGAGGATGGGGCGTTCCAGTAGACCAATATTTTAATAGTAATCAGCGAGTTTTATAGCATGTTATCCTGCACCGTAACCAATGGAATGCGAAAGTGGTGAATGTTTTATTGTTGGTGTTAAAAGAATCTTCGCCTAGATTATTTTAACACTGAATTGTGAATCGTGTCCACAGTTGATAAGACTTCATTTGTTTGTTGTTGTTGCCACATCTCACCACCTCACGTGTAAGATCTATCCATCTGTGAAACCACCTCACGTGTAAGATTTATCCATCTGTAAAACCACCTCACGTGTAAGATCTATCCATCTGTAAAACCACCTCACGTGTAAGATCTATCCATCTGTAAAACCACCTCACGTGTAAGATCTATCCATCTGTAAAACCACCTCACGTGTAAGATCTATCCATCTGTAAAACCACCTCACGTGTAAGATCTATCCATCTGTGAAACCACCTCACGTGTAAGATCTATCCATCTGTGAAACCACCTCACGTGTAAGATCTATCCATCTGTGAAACCACCTCACGTGTAAGATCTATCCATCTGTGAAACCACCTCACGTGTAAGATCTATCCATCTGTGAAACCACCTCACGTGTAAGATCTATCCATCTGTGAAACCACCTCACGTGTAAGATCTATCCATCTGTGAAACCACCTCACGTGTAAGATCTATCCATCTGTGAAACCACCTCACGTGTAAGATCTATCCATCTGTGAAACCACCTCACGTGTAAGATCTATCCATCTGTGAAACCACCTCACGTGTAAGATCTATCCATCTGTAAAACCACCTCACGTGTAAGATCTATCCATCTGTAAAACCACCTCACGTGTAAGATCTATCCATCTGTAAAACCACCTCACGTGTAAGATCTATCCATCTGTAAAACCACCTCACGTGTAAGATCTATCCATCTGTAAAACATGCAAATAAAAAACAGGCCCAAACACACTCATCTTAACCCCACACTTGTCTCCCTGGCCTGTCAAGAGGTCTTCAACAGCTTGGAGTAAACAGCTGTCATCTAACAGCTCGGAGTAAACTAGACAGACATACCTCTTGACCTTATAGAGAACTAAGCCTCCACTTTGCTGTGGAATTTGTCTTGTTGTAGAGAATTTTCTTTCCCGCATTTGTTGTTGAACAAAAATATCAGTCAGATATTGAACCTTGTGAGAGGAGAGGTAAGGTCTCAAACGTCACAGGAGTCTTATGATACAACTGTACAATTACAAAGGTGGGGGGGGGGAGCTTTGTTCCCGACCAATTGTGTGGGCTGGGGGAAGGGTAGGACTATGTTCACAAAGTGGGCGAAACAGCAGGGGCTTGCCGCTCGCGCTGCACTGAGCGAGTTCCGTTGCGGAGCATTTATCCTACTGTGACCGACCGAGCGGAAGCCAGAAGCCGGCGAGGGCCGTCAAAGCAATAGGCGGGGGAAGGGAGCATTGTCAGACACTGCCGCGATCACCTCCTGACAGATCTCGTGGTTCGAAATGTTTGGGACCATCATCATCTGTCTTTTGCGATCGCTTGGAGCCGAGTGGGGCATCTTGGCGGTGACACACAGTGGCTGACGTGCGCCTTGACACTGATTCAGGGTGAAGGGCAAAGTCTGACTCACCTCAGCTCTAGTACCAGTGCCGAAGGGCGTTCTAGCCTAGCGGGACACCGCTACATTGTTTAATTTTTTAAAAAACTGTTGAGATACCACAAATACTGTCAACCTAATTTTGGGACCCAAAATACATACCCACTGGGCACAGAAATCAACGCAGCATCTATTCCATGTTGGTTTAATGTAATTTCATAAAAATTAGTCATTTGATAGTAGATAGTTAATTCAAACAGGGTGTTCCCAGTGGGTAACTACGAGGTAAAAAAACGATTCCAAGCTATTAATGGCAGACAAATCACTGGATATAAAATGACCAAAACAACATGCTACTAATTCAAATGGTATGTCTCAGAGATTAAGTGAACACTTAGCCACCCAAAGCCATTGATGCCCAACTATAGCACAGCCCATGCTTCTCTCTGTCTTCCTTCCTCCCATCCTCTTCCCTCTCTCTCCGAGCCCCTCTCTCTCCCCTCTTCACCTATGCCCTCTAGCAGTCTTCCACACTAAAGGTCAGTACAGTAGCAGCTCAACCGTGACCACCTGTCAAGCAAGCTACACTGACCAGTCACCTTGGGCCCATGTCCGTCAACCTTGCGAGAGTCGTCAGTCAACTCCCGTCATCAGCCATGCGGTGTGTGTGAGACACAGCGAGTGTACTCCGCTCAATACAGAGCATCCGTCAGTCAGTCTGTCAGCACTTTTAAAGAAATCAATATTGGGGGGGGGGGGACAATTCCTGTGTAATGCAATATCTCATAGACACTCAATATAACTGAATAACAAACAAGATGAGTGATGTTAAGTAGTGCACAACAAGCTACAGCATGCTTCAACAGATTGTTGTGTGTGTTTGTTTCTGGGTAATTGAAGGAGACCTATGTAAGAAAGTGACAGTTTCACCAATCACATGAACAATGTGGTAGCAGAATCAGAATTAGTTAGGTAACATTCATAAGTAAGATGTTTTATTTACATAATAATGCTTATGTGAGATATGCCATTAGAATGTCTTCTTTTGGATAATATTGTTGGCAGTTTGCAGTTATCCCTTCTCTGCCAGGGCTTAGTCACTTGGGGCCCAGAGAAGGGAGAGGTCAGGCTTGTCTTCATATGTCAATGTATCTGTTAAACCATGTGATGCTATGAAGAATATCAGAAGGGGAGGAGGACAGAATGGAGGCTTGTCTTCTTATGGGAAGGTGTCTGTAACTATTGTATGTCCCCTCTGAGGTTGCCCTTATCTTGATTTAGTATATGACCTAAGAGGTTCATTGTCTTTTCTGATCTTGTCCAGGAGGGATTGTATTTGAGATGGGAGTATCTAGAATTGACAATTGATATATGCCATTGGATGAGGTAATGTTTTGGTCCTAAGTGGTACCAAGAACGAGATTAGAATCTCGTCTAAAGAGACCAAACTGAACGATAATTTATAGCTAATGCTGTCTGGCTATGGGATACTCCTCTCTCAATTAAAGTCTTCCTTTGTAATGTTCCTAAGATCTGTGTTTTGTCATGTGAGTTGAGATGGGTATGTTTTGACTATAAATGATGGTAAGAACTGTTTTATAAGGACTCTCAGATAATTCATTTATAGACACTGAATTGATCTGAGAGTCAAAAGGAGCTATGGTGAAGCTCATGTAATTAAAGATGGACTTTATAATATAACTCTGACTTGTGTGTGGTTTGCTCTCATTATTTGGTAATACAGGAAATTACCACAACAACACACACTTTCAGTACAGATTAGAAACATAAACACCTTCAGTATACAGAAACATAAACACTTTCAGTATACAGAAACATAAACATCAGTATACAGAAACATAAACACTTTCAGTATACAGAAACATAAACACTTTCATTATATAGAAACATAAATACTTTCAGTATACAGAAACAAACACTTTCAGTATACAGAAACATAAACACTTTCAGTATACAGAAACATAAATACTTTCAGTATACAGAAACATAAACACTTTCATTATATAGAAACATAAACACTTTCAGTATACAGAAACATAAACACTTTCATTATATAGAAACATAAATACTTTCAGTATACAGAAACATAAACACTTTCATTATATAGAAACATAAACACTTTCAGTATACAGAAACATAAACACTTTCATTATATAGAAACATAAACACTTGCATTATATGGAAACATAAACACTTTCAGTACACAGAAACATAAACATCAGTATACAGAAACATAAACACTCAGTATACAGAAACATAAACACTTTCAGTATACAGAAACATAAACACTTTCAGTATACAGAAACATAAACATCAGTATACAGAAACATAAACACTCAGTATACAGAAACATAAACACTTTCAGTATACAGAAACATAAACATCAGTATACAGAAACATAAACACTCAGTATACAGAAACATAAACACTTTCAGTATACAGAAACATCAGTATACAGAAACATAAACACTCAGTATACAGAAACATAAACACTTTCAGTATACAGAAACATAAACATCAGTATACAGAAACATAAACACTTTCAGTATACAGAAACATAAACACTTTCATTATATAGAAACATAAACACTTTCAGTATACAGAAACATAAACACTTTCATTATATAGAAACATAAATACTTTCAGTATACAGAAACATAAACACTTTCATTATATAGAAACATAAACACTTTCAGTATACAGAAACATAAACACTCAGTATACAGAAACATAAACACTCAGTATACAGAAACATAAACACTTTCAGTATACAGAAACATAAACATCAGTATACAGAAACATAAACACTCAGTATACAGAAACATAAACACTTTCAGTATACAGAAACATAAACATCAGTATACAGAAACATAAACACTTTCAGTATACAGAAACATAAACATCAGTATACAGAAACATAAATACTTTCAGTATACAGAAACATAAACACTTTCAGTATACAGAAACATAAACACTCAGTATACAGAAACATAAACACTCAGTATACAGAAACATAAACACTTTCATTATATAGAAACATAAACACTTGCATTATATGGAAACATAAACACTTTCAGTACACAGAAACATAAACATCAGTATACAGAAACATAAACACTCAGTATACAGAAACATAAACACTTTCAGTATACAGAAACATAAACACTTTCAGTATACAGAAACATTATTATTATAAACATCAGTATACAGAAACATAAACACTCAGTATACAGAAACATAAACACTTTCAGTATACAGAAACATAAACATCAGTATACAGAAACATAAACACTTTCAGTATACAGAAACATAAATACTTTCAGTGTACAGAAACATAAACACTTTCAGTATACAGAAACATAAACACTTTCAGTATACAGAAACATAAACATCAGTATACAGAAACATAAATACTTTCAGTATACAGAAACATAAACATCAGTATACAGAAACAAACACTTTCAGTATACAGAAACACAAACATCAGTATACAGAAACATAAACACTTTCAGTATACAGAAACATAAACATCAGTATACAGAAACATAAACACTTTCAGTATACAGAAACATAAACACTTTCAGTATACAGAAACATAAACACTTTCAGTATACAGAAACATAAACACTTTCATTATATAGAAACATAAACATCAGTATACAGAAACATCAGTATACAGAAACATAAACACTTTCAGTATACAGAAACATAAACATCAGTATACAGAAACATAAACACTTTCAGTATACAGAAACATAAACACTTTCAGTATACAGAAACATAAACATCAGTATACAGAAACATAAACATCACTATACAGAAACATAAACACTTTCAGTATACAGAAACATAAACACTTACAGAAACATAAACACTTTCAGTATACAGAAACATAAATATCAGTATACAGAAACATAAACATCAGTATACAGAAACATAAATACTTTCAGTATACAGAAACATAAACACTTTCAGTATACAGAAACATAAATACTTTCAGTATACAGAAACATAAACACTTTCAGTATACAGAAACATAAACATCAGTATACAGAAACATAAACATCAGTATACAGAAACATAAACATCAGTATACAGAAACATAAACACTTTCAGTATACAGAAACATAAACATCAGTATACAGAAACATAAACATCACTATACAGAAACATAAACACTTTCAGTATACAGAAACATAAATACTTTCAGTATACAGAAACATAAACATCAGTATACAGAAACATAAACACTTTCATTATACAGAAACATAAACACTTTCAGTATACAGAAACATAAACATCAGTATACAGAAACATAAACATCACTATACAGAAACATAAACACTTTCAGTATACAGAAACATAAACACTTTCAGTATACAGAAACATCAGTATACAGAAACATAAGTATACAGAAACATAAACACTTTCATTATATAGAAACATAAACATCAGTATACAGAAACATCAGTATACAGAAACATAAACACTTTCAGTATACAGAAACATAAACATCAGTATACAGAAACATAAACACTTTCAGTATACAGAAACATAAACACTTTCAGTATACAGAAACATAAACATCAGTATACAGAAACATAAACATCAGTATACAGAAACATAAACACTTTCAGTATACAGAAACATAAATACTTTCAGTATACAGAAACATAAACACTTTCAGTATACAGAAACATAAACATCAGTATACAGAAACATAAACACTTTCAGTATACAGAAACATAAACACTTTCAGTATACAGAAACATAAACATCAGTATACAGAAACATAAACATCAGTATACAGAAACATAAACATCAGTATACAGAAACATAAACACTTTCAGTATACAGAAACATAAATACTTTCAGTATACAGAAACATAAACACTTTCAGTATACAGAAACATAAACATCAGTATACAGAAACATAAACACTTTCAGTATACAGAAACATAAACACTTTCAGTATACAGAAACATAAACATCAGTATACAGAAACATAAACATCAGTATACAGAAACATAAAACTTTCAGTATACAGAAACATAAACACTTTCAGTATTCAGTATACTTTCAGAAACATAAACACTTTCAGTATACAGAAACATAAACACTTTCAGTATACAGAAACATAAACACTTTCAGTATACAGAAACATAAACATCAGTATACAGAAACATAAACATCAGTATACAGAAACATAAACACTTTCAGTATACAGAAACATAAACACTTTCAGTATACAGAAACATAAACACAGTATACAGAAACATCTTTCTATACAGAAACATAAACACTTTCAGTATACAGAAACATAAATACTTTCAGTATACAGAAACATAAACATCAGTATACAGAAACATAAACACTTTCATTATACAGAAACATAAACACTTTCAGTATACAGAAACATAAACATCAGTATACAGAAACATAAACATCACTATACAGAAACATAAACACTTTCAGTATACAGAAACATAAACACTTTCAGTATACAGAAACATCAGTATACAGAAACATAAACATCAGTATACAGAAACATAAACACTTTCATTATATAGAAACATAAATACTTTCAGTATACAGAAACATAAACATCAGTATACAGAAACATAAACACTTTCAGTATAAAGAAACATAAACATCAGTATATAGAAACATAAACACTTTCAGTATAAAGAAACATAAACATCAGTATACAGAAACATAAACATCAGTATACAGAAACACAAACATCAGTATACAGAAACATAAACACTTTCAGTATAGAGAAACATAAATATCAGTATACTGAAACATAAACATCAGTATACAGAAACATAAACATCAGTATACAGAAACACAAACATCAGTATACAGAAACACAAACATCAGTATACAGAAACATAAACACTTTCATTATATAGAAACATAAACACTTTCAGTATAAAGAAACATAAACATCAGTATACAGAAACATAAGCATCAGTATACAGAAACATAAACACTTTCAGTATACAGAAACATAAATATCAGTATACTGAAACATAAACATCAGTATACAGAAACATAAACATCAGTATACAGAAACACAAACATCAGTATACAGAAACATAAACACTTTCAGTATACAGAAACATAAATATCAGTATACAGAAACATAAACATCAGTATACAGAAACACAAACATCAGTATACAGAAACATAAACACTTTCAGTATACAGAAACATAAATATCAGTATACAGAAACATAAACACTTTCAGTATACAGAAACATAAACACTTTCAGTATACAGAAACATAAACATCAGTATACAGAAACATTCAGTATACAGAAACATAAACATCAGTATACAGAAACATAAACATCAGTATACAGAAACATAAACACTTTCAGTATACAGAAACATAAACACTTTCACTATACAGAAACACAAACATCAGTATACAGAAACATAAACACTTTCATTATATAGAAACATAAACACTTTCAGTATAAAGAAACATAAACATCAGTATACAGAAACATAAACATCAGTATACAGAAACACAAACATCAGTATACAGAAACATAAACACTTTCAGTATACAGAAACATAAATATCAGTATACAGAAACAAACACTTTCAGTATACAGAAACATAAACACTTTCAGTATACAGAAACATAAACACTTTCAGTATACAGAAACATAAACATCAGTATACAGAAACATAAACATCAGTATACAGAAACATAAACACTTTCAGTATACTGAAACATAAACACTTTCAGTATACAGAAACATAAACACTTTCAGTATACAGAAACATAAACACTTTCAGTATACAGAAACCTAAACATCAGTATACAGAAACATAAACACTTTCAGTATACAGAAACATAAATACTTTCAGTATACAGAAACATAAACACTTTCAGTATACAGAAACATAAACACTTTCAGTATACAGAAACATAAACACTTTCAGTATACAGAAACATAAACACTTTCAGTATACAGAAACATAAACACTTTCAGTATACAGAAACATAAACACTTTCAGTATACAGAAACATAAACACTTTCAGTATACAGAAACAAACACTTTCAGTATACAGAAACATAAACACTTTCAGTATACAGAAACATAAACACTTTCAGTATACTGAAACATAAACATCAGTATACAGAAACATAAACATCAGTATACAGAAACATAAACACTTTCAGTATACAGAAACATAAACACTTTCAGTATACTGAAACATAAACACTTTCAGTATACTGAAACATAAACATCAGTATACAGAAACATAAACATCAGTATACTGAAACATAAATATCAGTATACAGAAACATAAACACTTTCAGTATACAGAAACATAAATAATTTCAGTATACAGAAACATAAACACTTTCAGTATACAGAAACATAAACATCAGTATACAGAAACATAAACATCAGTATACAGAAACATAAACACTTTCAGTATACAGAAACATAAACATCAGTATACAGAAACATAAACATCAGTATACAGAAACATAAATACTTCCAGTATACAGAAACATAGACACCTTAGGTACAAATTAGAAACATTAACAGCTTCAGTTTAAAGGAAAATCCAGGCAGCATGTAGCCTAATGGTTAGAGCATTGGGCCAGTAACCAAAAGGTTGCTAGATCAAGTCCCCAAGGTAAAAATCTGTAGTTTTGCCCCATTCATATCAACAAAGAACAAGAATGACAGTATCACAGAGACAAAGGACAAGTTTGTGAGATGCAGGGTACAGTACTGTAAAAATAGGGGTACAAGGAGGAGGAAGAACAAAAAACAAAATTGCAAAGAGCAAAGCAGAGTAGTAATTTCTGATCAATTTTGAGCTACTATCATAGAACATGTTTTCGTTCATCAAAGGACAATGACGGAAAAAATATGAATATTCTTTTGATTAAAAATGTACTTCTCCCTGAGAATTGTATGTTTTGAACAATGTGTTTCCTATTTTTCGGTGTATTGTTTACTGACTGCTTGAGAGTGTATATCATTTTGATCACTTTGTTTATGATTTGAGGAGCGGTGTTTGATTTTGAACACAGGTACAACTGTTTTGAGGGCGAACGTTTCATTTTGCAAGAGGAGTCAGAGGTTATGTAAATAGTGCTTGAAGATGAGGTTTAGTGTTTAATGTTTTCAGGAAATGGAGCAAGGTTTCAGAAATTGTGTTTTAGCAATTGAGAAAAACTGCAACTGACTTGCCTCATTGAAACATCATCACCTTCAGTATACATAAACAGACCTTGGATTCTCTCCTGATATATTCACACTCATGTCATTTCCATGATCCAGTTGGTCTATTTACTAGTAGTTTAGTTTCACACTGTATAATTTACATTCTAGTAATATAAATACACAACACCTCTTCATTGTACTCAATGGTACTATGAGTAGGCTTGGCTACTTTCCATTTCCGCCTTACATTAGACCCCTACTTTCATCATCATATTTTTGTTGTTGTTGAAAAACCTACAGACCTGATCTGGTACTTCAAAATATACAGTATCTCATTGTAATACATAGTGTATCTTGTATGTTGAACTATGCAGTACATCACAGAGTTTCAGCTAATTCATCAATATTTCCAATACATGATTTCACCCTTAAAATGCAGGCTTCAACTGATTATTTTATTTACTGTAATGAACCATTACGGTGTTATAAAAAAGGGTTACAACAAACTATTGTTACAAAATGCAAATGGCCTACATCCATTGGCTTTCAATAATTGGAAGAGAAAACGTGACATCAGCGTCTGATATTCCCATTGCCACTGAGGCTTGCTAAGTGTCTCGCCACCCATGAAAGACAAATGAAGTCAATTCCAGATATGGGATGGATGAAGGCCTAGGGATATTTGGAAAAGGTCACAGGAGACATGTCATGGCGACACACAGGAAAACACTACGTGGAATGAACTGTATTCCTCCATTTCTCAGCTGTGTTTCTAATTGCTTTTCACTTCCCCTGTTTTCTCCTCCCGGAAAATAAGGGAGTCTAGGACTAAATGCAGTCCGGTAACCGTTCATCATGAACAACATCCGTTGTGAACATAATGGAATATAATAACTAAGGTCGGCACTCTACGCAATACACTGGAATAATACCTCTGGCAAAACAGTAAAATACAGTAGAATCAGATCATGGTGTCTTGTTGGCATGGCATGGTTCCTCTAGGGAACATGGTTCCTCTTAATGTTTCCCAGAGGAGCTAAAGACTGTATGGGGATGTGCTGTTGACCCATGTGTACTTGAAGCATCTCTTCTCCACTCGCATCCATCAACCTCACTCCCATACCAGAAGCTATATATAGCAATATATGCTTATTATAACAACGGAGCTCTCAGCAATGGGCTGTTGTTGTTGGATGCGAGTCAACATAAGTTCACACATGATAACAAACGGCAAATTGAATGTGATAAAATGCACTTAAATGCCCATGTCTTGTTATTGGTATCACTATAGTATTCTATAATACACATTTTACAGCATTTCGCTGGCGAGAGACAGAGAGAGACAGAGAGAGAGAGAGAGAGAGAGAGAGAGAGAGAGAGAGAGAGACAGAGAGAGAGAGAGAGAGAGACAGAGAGAGAGAGAGAGAGAGAGAGAGAGAGAGAGACAGAGAGAGAGAGAGACACAGAGAGAGAGACAGAGAGAGAGAGACAGAGAGAGAGAGAGAGAGAGACAGAGAGAGAGAGACAGAGAGAGAGAGAGAGAGAGACAGAGAGAGACAGAGAGAGACAGAGAGAGACAGAGAGAGAGAGAGAGAGAGACAGAGACAGAGAGAGACAGAGAGAGAGACAGAGAGAGAGAGACAGAGAGAGAGAGAGAGAGAGAGAGAGAGACAGAGAGAGAGAGAGACAGAGAGACAGAGACAGAGACAGAGAGAGAGACAGAGAGAGAGAGAGAGAGAGAGAGAGAGAGAGAGAGAGAGAGAGAGAGAGAGAGACAGAGAGAGAGAGAGAGACAGAGAGAGACAGACAGAGACAGAGAGAGACAGACAGACAGACAGACCTGACTTCTTTATCAATCTTGAGTGATTTCATCTCTGTTTGAAGGGACTTTACATGTACTTTCGTATTACCGTACCTTGTCAGAGGGAAAACTCCAACTCTAGTGTTGTTTACTGCTCCAAAACGCTACATCCAGACTAACACCTTCCCTAGCTTGATTTCACACACTCATTTGTCCCTAAAACGCCAGGCTGGCTTTCATCGCCACGGTCAAAACACGTGCTTACACATCCTCTACCGGCTCAATGACAATCAAAGGTCAAATTTTCATCCATCCCTTTATTTATTTCATTCACCTCCGACCACGAGCCTCCACATTTGTTTTCATGAAGGAACTGACCAGGCTTGATGAAGTGTTTAATAGAAAAAGGGCAGTCCCTCTCCATTACGTATGAATCCAAAACAAACGACGCACCACGCTTGAGCTAATCTCCCGTTAACACTGTCTACAGTATAACACACTACATAATATCCAATCCCATCGGAGCCCGGTCGACTTCAGTGAAATCATCCACTGCCTATGTCACAGCCAGATGGACCGTACCAGTTCCACAGACCATGAAATTCCATTCAGTCTACAGTATGCTCCATGGTACTGTCAGCACTGAGGCTCTTTTGAGCCGTACACCTCGACGTAGCTACGCCGGCTGTATTAACCACTGGCAGCGTTGACTTTGCTCAATTGACCTACATGTGTAACGCATCCAGGCTCACACCTGGGTTTGCCGCGATCGGTTCTGACTCATCCAATGCGGGTCATAGTCCAGCCGGGTTTGTGTGTGTGTGTGTGTGTGTGTGTGTGTGTGTGTGTGTGTGTGTGTGTGTGTGTGTGTGTGTGTGTGTGTGTGTGTGTGTGTGTGTGTGTGTGTGTGTGTGTGTGTGTGTGTGTGTGTGTGTGTGTGTGTGTGTGTGTGTGGTGTGTGTGTGTGTGTCCGTTTTATTCCTCCTAACCTGAGCACTGCTGCACACATGCTTCGATTCATTACCCGCCGGTCATGACGCACTCCGACGGAGGAGAGGGGAACATTTGCGATTTGCTCATACACAGCCAGCGGTTACCTTAGCTCTAAGTCATGGCAGGAGGACGGTTTAACAAGAGGGAGTGCGCACACACACACACATAGTCAAACTAAGTCCATTTCCTCATGACTTTCCCTTCATCCATCCCTTCATCCATCCATCCCACCCTCCCCCGATCCGATCTCTTCATCCGCCATGAAATTCAGAGGTCTGCTCTCTTTTCTCTTCGCTTCCCTCTTTCCCTGTTTTTTCCTCTCTCTTCAACACTATTTATATGTGCAACAGTACACCATGCAGACACTGCTAACAGGATTTCACATCATTCCTTCCTCTGTCTCTCCTCCTCTCTCTCTATTTCTCTCCTTTAATACGTCTCCCCTGACATCATTGTAAACAACCTCTACTGTCATATTTCATTCTCTCAGTCTCCTCAGAGCCCTCTGTATATCTCTCTCTCTCACACACACACACACACACACACACACACACACACCTATCTCCATTCGCACATGGTCGTACAGTCCATTAGGCATATACATTTGAAATGTCAACCGAGTCGGCCCGTATTCCAGTCCACTAGAAATTGCCTTCACTTCCATTGTCACGCCGTCGCCTTGCCATTTCTCCCTATTCCCCACATTCAGCATTCACCATGCAAAACAAAAACCTCTCCTCTCTGTCTAGCCTCAGACGTACGCTGCCGAGCCCCATTAACCAACACGTCTCCATAGAAACGTACTTACGGCTTCAGAGAAGAAATTCAGAGTCTCCCCCAGAGTCCCCCTTCCCCCACTCCCACCCTCCTCCATCTCCCTCGTCACTGGGGGAAAAGCAGATGGGAAAAAGATGGGGGTCTGCTTACTGATGGTCCGGGAGCCGATGCAGCCCATGGTGTCTGTCTCTCACAGAGGCCCTGGAAGCAGCAAGCGAGGAAGCGCCACCCTTTCGCCAGGCATTCTCTCCACTCCTCTTCTCTCCTCCCGTCTCGTTCTGTATGTGTGTGTGTGTGTGTGTGCACGTCTCTCCCTCTCTCTCACTCCCTTGCTCCCTTTCGCTCTCTCCTCTTGCTCTGCCTTTGTCTCGCCCGCTCCCTCTCTCTCCTTACCTCCGTCAAACCCACTGGCACACACATGGAGAGACACAGATAGAGTGCAGCGTCGCGATGCTGGAGCATCCCTGGTTAGTCAGTCAGTAAATCAACGTGTCTGAGAGGGGGGGGGGGTTGAAGGAAAGACTTGACATCGTTGAAATAATGACAAGCAAGTACTAGTTACTTCAATGCCATTAATATCCCAACTCTCCAAGTGATTGAAGTATAACTCATTTAGCAGAAATGTTGACCTATTCTGTCAACTGGAAACATCCTCTCTGTCTTCTGACGGTGTGATAAATGTGTCTAGTATGTCTCTATTCTCCCTCTCTCGCTCTCTCTCTCTTTCTCTCTCTCTCTGGCAATGCAGTACAGATCTTTTCCTCTCCTTCTGCCCCTCCCTCCTTCCGTCTCTCTTCGTCTTACTCCAACAATATACATATAAACACAGACAGTGATTCAATTGTGTGGAGGCGAGGCAGGAGGACAATGGATGAGTCCTTGAGCTCTCTGACTCTCTCCTACTCCCTCAGTGACTGCTTTTATGCGCCGAGTCAAATCTCACACATTGAATACTGGCTTTTTCCCTATGGAGCTCAATGCTTTGACAGCATTGGCCTGTCGAATTTGGTCATGTGGACAGTCATAAAACTATTGTTAATATAGAGTAGACTAGAAGAACTAGAATATGAACGTGTGGGCATTGGCTGAATAAGGGGACAAAGAGTGATATCTCTTCTTGAACATATTCATCTTACACCAAGAGAGAGAGACAGATGGAGAGACAGAGAGGGGGAGCTGAGGAGGTAGGAGTGAAGGGGGGAACGCGTTGAGTCATGTTAAGGAGGGGTGACGCTGAGATGCACAAATTAATATCCTTGGAGGGAGGGGGAGGGTGACAGAGGGGGAGAGAGGAGGAAGGGTGACAGAGAACAGAAAAATAGAAAGAACCATACAGCCATGTTTCTATGTATGGCTCTCTCTCTCTGTGTGTGTGTGTGTGTGTGTGTGTGTGTGTGTGTGTGTGTGTGTGTGTGTGTGTGTGTGTGTGTGTGTGTGTGTGTGTGTGTGTGTGTGTGTGTGTGTGTGTGTGTGTGTGTGTTGTGGGTGCGTTTGTATGGCTGGCTGGTAGGCTCGCTGGTTGGCTAGCTGGCTAGCTATTGGTCTTTCCATGTATTTGGTGTTTACTTTACTTGTGTGTGTCCATATTTGTCCATGCACATCATGTCTGCAAATGTATCTCTCCACATGCATGCATCACACATGTGCATATTTATTACTTCATCACTGAAGGGGGTTAGGGGCCATTGAGAGGGGATCACAAAGAGACATGCCAAGAGAAGGGGCTGATGGGTAATCCTATTCTTGGCAATGAGTTGGTCTATCACAAGCTGAGTCTCATGGTAGGACAGTTAGATATTCACTTTGACCTCACTGGTGCCTGAACTATATTTGAGAGAGAGCGTTCTAGCTAGGTGGCTAACGTTTGCGAGACTAGGGGTTAAGGTTAGGGTTAAGGTTAGGGTTAGGGTTAGGGGAAGGGTTAGCTAAAAGGGTTAAGGGTAGGGGAAGAGTTAGCTGACATGCTAAGTAGTTGCTAAAAAGTAGGAAGTAATTGAAAAGTTGCTAATTAGCTAAAATGCTAAAGTTGTCTGTGATGAGATTCAAACTCGAAACCCCCAACCACCCAACCTTCTTTTTTGCCTTAAGTAACTATCTGTCTCATGTAACCATACCAAACAGAACATGTTATACTAATGTGAGTGTCCCGGATTTACGTTTACTGTGTTACGTCTAGACTATGAGACCAAGCTGCCCACACACATACTGATATAAATCCCACAAAAGGCTAGGTTCAAAAGCTTACAGCAAAGACAAATAACGAACCGTCCCACACTCGCACCTACAGCTTAATCAATAGGCTCAATGGGCTCAATGGGCCTCCAGACACCCGAAGGTAAAGCATCTGATCACTGCTGCTCTCTCCCAGGGAAGAGGACTCAGAGACTCCGAGCCTGCCTCTCAAATGGCAATCCAATAGGGTGCCATTTGGGATACAGACTGAGAGAAGTCGCTCTCAGGGACACTTTCTTAATCCTCCCACTATGCTTCCTCATTAAAAAACACATGATGTCTCTCCAATGTATTGTAAATTGGAGCTTTGTTATAAGGGCGGCTCTTCCTCGAGAGCAGAAATGAATGTGATTGGTTAAGTTTAGGCGAGTAGTGTGATTGGTTACGTTTCGGCAAGGAATTACAATTGGTTGAGTTTAGGGTTAGTGGTGGTTTAAATGTGCGTAGGTTTGTCATGCACTGCCTTCCAGGCCTGTCTGAGGTCCAAAACAAACTTCATTCATCTGTCATTGGTAGATGGTGGTAGCTGAATTAGGATTGTTCCATTCCCCTCAATGACCACGTGTTCACGTTTTCAGAATGATGTATATTATTCTTATTTCTCTCACACAGTAACGTTCTTCCCAGACCTGAGTTCAAATACTATTTGAAATCTCAGAATAAATGTTGCTTACCCCTGTTTCACCATCTGGTTGTTCCAGCTGCCCTGATACATCATCAAAAAGAAATACCTTTTTCCCACATAGCATCCCCTCACCGGAACCCAACCATATGCATGATCGCTCAAAGCAGACCTCACTACAAGACTGACTGCTATGGCTAAAAATAGCCATTCGCAGCACAACTGCCACACACACTGCAATAGCCGTAGTGACACTTCAGGTGCCGTGTTGAATACAGGCCCCCAGCGAACCATGCACATCTAGAACGGATGCGGTGGCCTTGCCACTGTTAACAACCCACTAATCCAAACAGAGAGCACGCCTTGGGGCCACCAACTGTACCGGTTTGTTGCCCTTGGCGACGATCGATTCTTTAGGTAGAATAGGAGCAACTCAGCAGGGTTTTAATTTACTCACCGGCTTATTGGCTCGGCATTTTCCGTCACTCACGGCGACTGAGATGGACGACTGTGGTTTCATTAGGACACATAAACTGGCTCAACCCCTTTGGTTAAGCGTATTGGGTTAGCCGTCTCATGGTGATGTCGGTATTTTGCTACCCTGAGATGGTTTCTCCCCGTTGCAACATTTTGAAACCAGTGAGCAAAGCACACTGCCACTTTAGTCATGCCTACTGTGACTTTGTTGTCTGACTGTATCCTAACTCCACTACAAGCATCCACCTTATCATCAGCACAAGGATTATTTATAAGACATTATAATATATATATAATTTGTAGAATCATTTCATTTATATGTATTTAAGATGTCGTATTGTCTTGCTTGCTGATTCTAAATAGGAAATTGTCAATTGTATCCCTTCTCCGCTATTGATACTAATAATGCTCCCAATTGAAAAATAAAAACCACTCTCTCTCTCCCCAACAAGGAAGAAGTCAAATATTGTTTCTGTATAACATGTAAAACTGCAACAATGTCCCTATAAATGCATATGTTGGTATATATTTGAACTTTTGGGCTAAGGTCGTGTTATTTTGGTGGGAAATACAATACTATAGTAATTGAAAATGCCTCGAAAACATCTGCTAGTCAAACGTCTCACTCCAAAATCATGGGCATTAATATGGAGTTGGTCCCCCCTTTGCTTCTATTTCCACTAGATGTTGGAACATTGCTGCGAGGACTTGCTTCCATTCAACCACAAGAGCATTAGTAAGGTCAGGCATGGATGTTGGGTGATTAGGCCTGGCTCGCAGTTGATGTTCCAATTTATCCAGTTGATGTTCCAATTCCTCCCAAAGGTGTCCGATGGGGTTGAGGTCAGGGTTCTGTGCAGGCCAGTCAAGTTCTTCCACACCAATCTCGACAAATCATTTTCTGTATAGACCTCGCTTTGTGCACAGGGCCAATGCCATGCTGAAACAGGAAAGGGTCTTCCCCAAAATCACATCAAACACTTATCATCAAAACAGTATGTGCTTTTTGAAACTCACCTGATTGATCAATTTGAAGAAAGAAGTTCGACAACAGGTTGAAACTGAATGGAAAACATGGTCGTTGTGGATGTTGTTTCAAAGCCAAAACACGACCAAATGGACAGCGCTTTCTAAAGTGACGATTCATTCAAAACCTCCATATGCATATTAGAGCTGATGCATAAGCATAGGCCAAGATATGAAGGAGCACAAGGCCGATTTTTCTTCTTCAAAAAAATACAAATAAAATTATTGTGCCTTTATATAATACATAGCCTACATATTACACCTGGCAGAGAAACATTAAAACATATTGATTTAAGATATCTTTGGTACATAATTGGTCTAGCCTAAATTATACAAATTCAGATTTAGCCTACAATTATAGTACATTTGTTTTTGAATAGCCTATTAATAGGGGTTTTTCCCGCCCCATAATTGAGACTGACACATTACTTTAAACTACAGAATATGTGTCTCACCACGGTGTATCCATCTCCTCCCCTCTATTCCCCTTTCCAGCGCGCAGAGTGGCTGTTAACAGTTTAATGAAATATGTTTCGTTTTAAAAACATGTTACTGTCCATGTTCAAGAACAGATTTCACTTGGTTTCCCAAATTAAGCACTGGGTACTGTAGCTGCAGGAACAGGGTTGGAGAGCCAATTGGCATACAGAGTTAGAGCGGTATATAATCTGTGGCGCAGCGAAATTACCCGAGTAGCCTACCCAATATGATTGAAAAACGTACAGGCGGGAAAGTGGCCTCCATTCGCAATTGTCTTGCCCCTGTTCTTGCCCATTTGATAATGGGCCATTCTAAATCGAAACTAATTTTCCATAGTAATCCATTCTAATTATATTGAGAATAGTTTGATGGGTGAAACTATGATAATTGATGAGAGAACAACGTGTGCAGCCTGAGTGAGGCAAGGAACGGATCACCAGCTTTTTTTTTTGGTTGCGATTTTTTCAGATCATCAATAGCCCATAGTAGCATCATGCAGCCCTTATATATTTTGATTTCTAACGCATTCTATGCGTTGTATCATTCACTAAAGTTGACAAAAATCGCTGAATCTAGTATACAGGACCCGTTCCAAATGATCAATTTTACACTGAACATAGCCACCTTCATATGCGTGCACTCGCGTTCGGGAATGGGTAAAATGTCCATTCTATTTTATTCAGCCAAGGTCAATTATATTATTCTTACTATAAAATCATACAATATAAAATAGTGGCACGGGATTTATAAGCATATCTTGTCTGTTAAATTAACAAGCCTACAGTGTATTGCATGGCTCATAGCTGTAATGAATACTCCGGGAGAAAAAGGTGTAGATTCATGCGCAGAGCGCTGCAGATGCTTATTAAGCCTTCGCAGAAGGCAGGGGTTGTGGTCACAGACAGGCAACAGTCAAACCACAGGTAGGCCGTCAAACATACCTCCCAACCATACAAACAGAAAGAACTGAACTAAATAGGGAGCTGATGAGACCAGGTGAGAAACAAACACAGGTGAAATCAATGAACAAAAATTAAAGACAGGGCTACGTTCCAGAACACAAAGAAACAGGGCTACGTTCCAGAACACAAAGAAAAAGAACACAAGGTTGACTAAGAAAAGAAAAGCAGAACCTTACAATGAGCAGATAACATACAGTAGGCCAATTTATATTCTGTTATTCTGAAATCAATTTTCTTAATAGCGTAATGTTTCTTTAGATCTGCCTAAAATAAATCATTCATTTATTGTGATGGTGTATATTCAATTGATTTTAAATGTAGATGATCCAAAGCATCAGAGGCTTGATTGTGTGGAGCCTGGATATGCTAAAAGTGGTTATGTTAATTAACGGTCAATTACCGTGAGACAATAATGGGCTGACAAAATGTCATGACCGCCACAGCCCTACCCAGACCATTATTCCTCCTCCACCAAACTTTACAGTTGGCACTATGCATTCGGACAAGTAGCTTTCTCCTGCCATTCGTCAAACCCAGATTTGTCTATATGGTGAAGCATGATTCATCACCCCAGAGAACTTTGTTTCCACTGCTCCAGAGTCCAATGGCAGTGAGCTTTACACCACTCCAGCAGATGCTTGGCAATGGTGATCTTAAACTTGTGTGTGGCTGCTCGTCCATGGAAACCCATTTCCTGAAGTTCCCGACAAACAGTTCTTGTGCTGAGGTTGCTTCCAGAGGCAGTTTGGAACTTGGTAGTGAGTGTTGCAAACGGGGACAGACAATTTTTAACCGCTACAGGCTTCAGCACTTGGTGGGCCCTTTCTGTGAGCTTGTGTGGACTACCACTTAGTGGCAGAGCCGTTATTGCTCGTAGACATTTCCACTTCACAATAACAGCACTTACAGTTGCGGGGGTAGCTCTAGCAGGGCAGAAAATTGACAAACTGACTTGTTGGAAGAGTAGAATCCTGTCACAGTGCCACGTTGAAAGTCACTGAGCTCTTCAGTAAGGTCATTCTACTGCAAATGTTTGTCTATAGAGATTGCATGGCTGTGTGCTCGATTCTATACACCTGTCAGCAATGGGTGTGGCTGAAATTGCTGAAACCCCTCATATGAAGTGTATCATTAATTGAAATGATGATTGAACAGCAGTAAATATAGCAGATTGTAGCATACTATTTACGGTCTGCTTGTGTCAAGAAGCCCTGTGCCAAAACTTGTCACACAAATTATGGGAAGAACACAGCTGCAGTGATGATATGACCACAGGGTTAGATAGATCAGCCAAACCTCCCAAAAAATCAACATCAAAAAGATGAATGTGACAATAACACAATTATTACGTGGCAATTTTTTGTTGTTGTCATATACAGTGAAATGTGTTGTTTTCATAGTACTAAAGTGCGCCTGGAGCAAAATAGGCTTAAGTGTCAACCGATTTTTCACCTTGTCAGCTCAGGTATTCAAACCAGTGACTTTTTGGTTGCTGGCCCAACGCTCTAACCGCTAGGCTACCTGCCGCCACCCTTGTCTGTCTGTATTGCTGCCTTTACAATATAGCTTTTTAAATAATTTCTGGAGCGAATATACAGATTCAATCCATGAATTTCAGGGTGCTTACATTTCTCCAGCCCTATTCCTTAGTTTAGCAAGTCAAGTGTCAGGGGGTGCAGTTTGCTTTAGCAAGTCAAGTGTCAGGGGGTGCAGTTTGCTTTAGCAAATCAAGTGTTAGGGGGTGCAGTTTGCTTTAGCAAGTCAAGTGTCAGGGGGTGCAGTTTGCTTTAGCAAGTCAAGTGTCAGGGGGTGCAGTTTGCTTTAGCAAGTCAAGTGTCAGGGGGTGCAGTTTGTTTTAGCAAGTCAAGTGTCAGGGGGTGCAGTTTGCTTTAGCAAGTCAAGTGTCAGGGGGTGCAGTTTGCTTTAGCAAGTCAAGTGTCAGGGGGTGCAGTTTGCTTTAGCAAGTCAAGTGTCAGGGGGTGCAGTTTGCTTTAGCAAGTCAAATGTCAGGGGGTGCAGTTTGCTTTAGCAAGTCAAGTGTCAGGGGGTGCAGTTTGCTTTAGCAAGTCAAGTGTCAGGGGGTGCAGTTTGCTTTAGCAAATCAAGTGTCAGGGGGTGCAGTTTGCTTTAGCAAGTCAAGTGTCAGGGGGTGCAGTTTGCTTTAGCAAGTCAAGTGTCAGGGGGTGCAGTTTGCTTTAGCAAGTCAAGTGTCAGGGGGTGCAGTTTGCTTTAGCAAATCAAGTGTCAGGGGGTGCAGTTTGCTTTAGCAAATCAAGTGTCAGGGGGTGCAGTTTGCTTTAGCAAGTCAAGTGTCAGGGGGTGCAGTTTGCTTTAGCAAGGCAAGTGTCAGGGGGTGCAGTTTGCTTTAGCAAGTCAAGTGTCAGGGGGTGCAGTTTGCTTTAGCAAATCAAGTGTCAGGGGGTGCAGTTTGCTTTAGCAAATCAAGTGTCAGGGGGTGCAGTTTGCTTTAGCAAGTCAAGTGTCAGGGGGTGCAGTTTGCTTTAGCAAATCAAGTGTCAGGGGGTGCAGTTTGCTGACACACAAATTCAGGTTTGTGGCTTTAGCACCGGTCATGTTTTTCTTCATGACTAAAGAGCAGCATATTTTGAAACCAGCTTCTGAGAGAGGACGTGAGACAAAGAGCTAATCTAGTTTAACCTGCTTGACACAAGAGGCACAGCTGATGAGGCAGATGAGTGACAGTCGGTGCCCAGAGAAAGAAAAAGAGGGAGAGCGAAAGTGCCTGCATGTTTGTTCTCTATAATTCAGAGCGTTTCACACTCGTCTGCAAGTCATGTCTGGGTTCCTCACTCCTCCACCTGTCAGTTTGTCAACCCCTCTTCATGTTTGCGTTTGTCTCTCTCAGTGATGCGTCTCTGGTGGGTCGAGTGCTTTTAGCCCCGATAGGTTGATCATTCCTTGCATCTCACTTGTGCTGCTACTCACTCAGTCCGTGTCATTTCAGTGCTCAAGCTAGAAACCGATTCTGATTCCAGATCAGTGGTAGGGGAAACTACTTCCATTTCGTCAGGTTCTTTACTGACAGTGAATTGTGATGGTGATAGAATACATTACACTGCCACCTATTGATGACATGCACTCAGATGATCGCTTTGTAATTTTGAAGTGGCACAAATAATATATCAATGAATATTGAATGAATGAATGAATGGTGTCTTGTCTGCATCCTCTAGCCAAATTATTCCAATCACTCCATCTGGTTGCCTGCCAGCTGCTGAATACATGAGCCTAATGCATATTTCATCTTGTTTGTAACATAGCCTACAGAAAAAGGCCCACATAATTATCATTTAAAAAAAGTTGAAATAAACTAAATGTAATAGAAAATATTTATTATGTATTAAATGTGTGAAAAACTTATTTTGGTTGCGCAAAAAGAAAAAAGATGTCCCATACTGGATGACCACCCCGGACATCATTTCCTGTCTGATCACTGGACTATGGTAGTGTAGAGTATGGATCAGCAGCTCAGACATCTTTTAGAAAGGCTAGATGTAATCCAGGCACAAGCCATAAGAACGTGTTGTGGAGTAATCAGGACCACCCCGGTGGCAGCACTGCAGGTAGAGTTGGGGAAAATGCTGGTAAAGATGAGAAAACAACCGACAATGAAATAATTGGGTAAATCTTCAAAGACGTAAGATTACCCTCTTACAAAATTACACTCCTAGAATGCTGGGAGCATGAACGAAGTCTGAATACAAGTTTTGGGTGGATAGGTAATGGCATGGCGAGAGATGGGACTGTTTGGGAAGGAGTTCAGCCCTTCTGTGGTTCTTCGTGCTATCCCACCTTGGTGGCTCCCTCAGCCAATGATAGACCTAGGGTTGCTTGAGAGGGTAAGAGCTGGTGAGAAAGGAGTAGCTCCAGTAAATATTGTAAGTGAATATTGAGGAACACAGTACTATGTATTTTAAAATACACTGCTCAAAAAAATAAAGGGAACACTAAAATAACCCATGCTAGATCTGAATGAATGAAAAATTCTTATTAAATACTTTTTTCTTTACATAGTTGAATGTGCTGACAACAAAATCACACAAAAATTATCAATGGAAATCAAATTGATCAACCCATGGAGGTCTGGATTTGGAGTCACACTCAAAATTAAAGTGGAAAACCACACTACAGGCGGATCCAACTTTGATGTAATGTCCTTTAAACAAGTCAAAATGAGGCTCAGTAGTGTGTGTGGCCTCCACGTGCCTGTATGACCTCCCTACAACGCCTGGGCATGCTCCTGGACAGTCTGAGGTGCAACGTGGCGTTGGTGGATGGAGCGAGACATGATGTCCCAGATGTGCTCAATTTGATTCAGGTCTGGGGAAAGGGCGGGCCAGTCCATAGCATCAATGCCTTCCTCTTGCAGGAACTGCTGACACACTCCAGCCACATGAGGTCTAGCATTGTCTTGCATTAGGAGGAACCCAGGGTTAACCGCACCAGCATATGGTCTCACAGGGAGTCTGAGGATCTCATCTCGGTACCTAATGGCAGTCAGGCTACCTCTGGCTAGCACATGGAGGGCTGTGCGGCCCCCCAAAAAATGCCACCCCACACCATGACTGACCCACCGCCAAACCGGTCATGCTGGAGGATGTTGCAGGCAGCAGAACGTTCTCCACGGCGTCTCCAGACTCTGTCCTGTCTGTCACATGTGCTCAGTGTGAACCTGCTTTCATCTATGAAGAGCACAGGGCGCCAGTGGCGAATTTGCCAATCTTGGTGTTCTCTGGCAAATGTCAAACGTCCTGCACGGTGTTGGGCTGTAAGCACAACCCCCATCTGTGGACGTCGGGCCCTCATACCACCCTCATGGAGTCTGTTTCTGACCGTTTGAGCAGACACATGCACATTTGTGGCCTGCTGGAGGTCATTTTGCAGGGCTCTGGCAGTGCTCCTCCTGCTCCTCCTTGCACAAAGGTGGAGGTAGTGGTCCTGCTGCTGGGTTGTTTCCCTCCTACGGCCTCCTCCACGTCTCCTGATGTACTGGCCTGTCTCCTGGTAGCGCCTCCATGCTCTGGACACTAGGCTGACAGACACAGCAAACCTTCTTGCCACAGCTCGCATTGATGTGCCATCCTGGATGAGCTGCACTACCTGAGCCACTTGTGTGGGTTGTAGACTCCGTCTCATGCTCCCACTAGAGTGAAAGCACCGCCAGCATTCAAAAGTGACCAAAACATCAGCCAGGAAGCATAGGAACTGAGAAGTGGTCTGTGGTCACCACCTGCAGAACCACTCCTTTATTGGGGGTGTCTTGCTAATTGCCTATAATTTCCACCTGTTGTCTATTCCATTTGCACAACAGCATGTGATATTTATTGTCAATCAGTGTTGCTTCCTAAGTGGACAGTTTGATTTCACAGAAGTGTGATTGACTTGGAGTTACATTGTGTTGTTTAAGTGTTCCCTTTATTTTTTTGAGCAGTGTATATTCACTGATGGATCTAAGGACCCTAAAACAGGTAGGACAGGGGCAGCTTTAAGTGTTCCTGAGTTTAAGGTGACACTGACAAAAAGAGCAACGGTGTCGAAGCCTCTCCTTGTTCGGGCGGTGCTCGGTGGTCGACGTCACTGGTCTTCTAGCCATCATTGATCCATTTTTCATTTTCCATTGGTTTTGTCTTGTCTTCCTCCGCACCTGGTTTCAATCCCATTCATTACCTGTTGTGTATTTAACCCTCTGTTTCCCCTCATGTATTTGTCAGAGATTGTTTGTTTGTTCAGTGTTGTGCTGTTTGCATTGGTGCGCGACGGGTCCTCGTACCCACTTTGTTTTATTGTTATTTAGTGTTGGAGTTATGTTTCATTTATTGTTATTAAACAACTCCATTTCATTCAGTTTGATTCTCCTGGGCCTGACTTCCCTGCTACCAATACACACGACTCTGACAAATGGATCATTTATCTGTATACACAATGGAGTTTCTGGCCATACTGCAGCGTAAAGCGGCAATCAGCAGTTTAAACAATAACAAAGAAAACGCCCCGCCCCTGTTTCGGTAAAAAACTGAGGGATGGGGCTGGAGAAATGTAACCACTCTCAGATTCATAGACAGAGCTATGGATGCAAGGACTGACTATCCATGATATCAAAATGATAGTTTTAACCATTTACTTGGCTAACTAACATTGGAATAAAGCAAGCTTATATTTTAGGTTCTGATGGGGTAAGACAGTTGAACTAAGCTCATTTATGCTGATTGCCCCTTTGAAGTTGCTTTCCAACCGCCATATAAAAATACACAGAAGAAGAAGATTTCAGGGACTAAGTGTAATGAATTCATACTACGGAATAGTATGCTGAAACACCGCCTATAAGGGACGGCAGGCACCTATAACATTTGTTTTCTGACCGCCATAATACCAAAGAAGTAGAAGATTTCAGGGACTTGGGTTGGGAATCATAGCGGAAGTGAATGCCGAGTTTGAAACCAGAAGTGTGTGGAGTTTAGTTGGAGAAGAACGGACAACAGTAGTGTATGAGGTTTCTGTGTTATGCACTATAGCCCGTTACCATATATGTGATTGAATATTATCTGCTGTTGGCTTGTGTGGATGTATGTATGTGTTATGCAACATAGCTGACTTGAAACATTGTTAACAGTTTCAAGGCCATGGGCCTTTCTCTTGATGGAAAAATACAGAAGACAGGAGAACAAGCGGTCTTTTGTTAGATAACAGGAGCCAGGTGCGAGATAACGGTATCGAGCATGAGCGCATGGATGTTCTTCACAGCAACAGTTACATCTATCAACAGAAGCTCCAAGAGGCGGGGACCCGCCTGAGCGCCTGCAATAGGCTGAGCAAGTTTAAACCACGCCCAGTCTCTACTCTGACAGGCCGGCTCGGAAGCCGGAACTACTACTGTCATCAGGGTATATTATAATATCTTTGTCAGGAACAAGTCAGTTCTCTGTTTTTGCTCTTCGAGGTGGGACAAAGAGCCCGTATATACGAAAATTGCATTTACCACTTATTGCTTAGCTAATAAAAAATACATAGTATACAATCGGTGACTCAATGTCATATTTATCCTGATACCAGATTCGAATTGACGCAAATCTAACAATTGGTGACCCCGAACGTGATCTGGTGAAGGATTTCGCTGGACATTGGTGTGCCAGCCGATTGGCCAGTACTGTCGTCTGACGGTGTGTCTCACAAATCCTGACCGGTCAACTAACAAAAGGTAAGCAGACACCTGTTGTGAAAAAAGTCTTGCACATTGGCTTTATCCAAATGTAGTTTTGTGAGACACCTGTTTGATGTAAGTTACCAAATTATGTGAATACTATAATTGACAAAAATAATTGAATATGACATATATGCTGTGGTAAATGCAATTTTGAACTGATCGATCGCTCTTATGGTATAACAACGAATGTAATGTACTAAATGGGTCGGTTGGTGTAACGCGTACCCAGTTGTTTGAATGACGGTGAATCGGATTGGTTAAAGGAATTCACTAGTGTGTGTGTGAGCAGGATCGCAATGTAACAATGAATGCTGTGTACTGGTGTGCATGAGGAAATTGTTCTAGTATAAATGGATATTTACTTTGGGTAAATTTTGAGTGTAACACTGGGATATTAGTGGGCGCGCTGTATCAGAGTGAATGATCTATGGATAGAATTTGCAGGCCAACAAATTTAAAAGACCTGTGTTACATTGGATGGTTGCTGAAGAATTTGTAGTACATTAGATATTTCAGTTGTAGCTGGTATCAAGTTTGAATGAAAGGTTTATAGATCCTTATAAGGGTTATAGTACCTGGTTATATTGCATAAGAGTAAGGGAGGATAAATAACTGCGCATTTTTATTATTTAAATTGAGTGATTGGAACTGACGTATGTTTGTAAGGTTTGAGTGATTCAACCGTGTATGTTTGCAGGTTTGAGTGATTCAACCGACCTTCATCGACCTTGCCAAGGCTTTCGACTCTGTCAATCACCATATTCTTATCGGCAGACTCAGTAGCCTCGGTTTTTCTGATGACTGCCTTGCCTGGTTCACCAACTACTTTGCAGACAGAGTTCAGTGTGTCAAATCGGAGGGCATGCTGTCCGGTCCTCTGGCAGTCTCTATGGGGGTGCCACAGGGTTCAATTCTCGGGCTGACTCTTTTCTCTGTATATATCAATGATGTTGCTCTTGCTGCAGGCGATTCCCTGATCCACCTCTACGCAGACGACACCATTCTGTATACTTCCGGCCCGTCCTTGGACATTGTGCTATCTAACCTCCAAACGAGCTTCAATGCCATACAACACTCCTTCCGTGGCCTCCAACTGCTCTTAAACGCTAGTAAAACCAAATGCATGCTTTTCAACCGTTCGCTGCCTGCACTCGCACGCCCGACTAGCATTACCACCCTGGATGGTTCCGACCTAGAATATGTGGACATCTATAAGTACCTAGGTGTCTGGCTAGACTGTAAACTCTCCTTCCAGACTCATATCAAACATCTCCAATCTAAAATCAAATCTAGAGTCGGCTTTCTATTCCGCAACAAAGCCTCCTTCACTCACGCCGCCAAACTTACCCTAGTAAAACTGACTATCCTACCGATCCTCGACTTCGGCGATGTCATCTACAAAATAGCTTCCAACACTCTTCTCAGCAAACTGGATGCAGTTTATCACAGTGCTATCCGTTTTGTTACTAAAGCACCTTATACCACCCACCACTGCGACCTGTATGCTCTAGTCGGCTGGCCCTCGCTACATATTCGTCGCCAGACCCACTGGCTCCAGGTCATCTACAAGTCCATGCTAGGTAAAGCTCCGCCTTATCTCAGTTCACTGGTCACGATGGCAACACCCACCCGTAGCACGCACTCCAGCAGGTGTATCTCACTGATCATCCCTAAAGCCAACACCTAATTTGGCCGCCTTTCGTTCCAGTTCTCTGCTGCCTGTGACTGGAACGAATTGCAAAAATTGCTGAAGTTGGAGACTTTTATATCCCTCACCAACTTCAAACATGTGCTATCTGAGCAGCTAACCGATCGCTGCAGCTGTACATAGTCTATCGGTAAATAGCCCACCCTATTTTACCTACCTCTTCCCCATACTGTTTATATTTATTTACTTTTCTGCTCTTTTGCACACCAATATCTCTCTACCTGTACATGACCATCTGATCATTTATCACTCCAGTGTTAATCTGCAAAATTGTAATTATTCGCCTACCTCCTCATGCCTTTTGCACACAATGTATATAGACTCTCCTTTTTTTCTACTGTGTTATTGACTTGTTAATTGTTTACTCCATGTGTAACTCTGTGTTGTTGTCTGTTCACACCGCTATGCTTTATCTTGGCCAGGTCGCAGTTGCAAATGAGAACTTGTTCTCAACTAGCCTACCTGGTTAAATAAAGGTGAAATATATATATATATTTTTTTTAAACGTGTATGTTTGCAGGTTTGAGTGATTCAAACTGACGTATGTTTGTAGGGTTTGAGTGATTCAAACTGACGTATGTTTGCAGGTTTGAGTGATTCAAACTGACGTATGTTTGTAAGGTTTGAGTGATTCAAACTGACGTATGTTTGTAGGGTTTGAGTGATTCAAACTGACGTATGTTTGTAGGGTTTGAGTGATTCAAACTGACGTATGTTTGTAGGGTTTGAGTGATTCAAACTGACGTATGTTTGTAGGGTTTGAGTGATTCAAACTGACGTATGTTTGTAAGGTTTGAGTGATTCAAACTGACGTATGTTTGTAAGGTTTGAGTGATTCAAACTGACGTATGTTTGTAGGGTTTGAGTGATTCAAACTGACGTATGTTTGTAAGGTTTGAGTGATTCAAACTGACGTATGTTTGTAGGGTTTGAGTGATTCAAACTGACGTATGTTTGTAAGGTTTGAGTGATTCAAACTGACGTATGTTTGTAAGGTTTGAGTGATTCAAACTGACGTATGTTTGTAGGGTTTGAGTGATTCAAACTGACGTATGTTTGTAGGGTTTGAGTGATTCAAACTGATGTATGTTTGTAGGGTTTGAGTGATTCAAACTGACGTATGTTTGTAGGGTTTGAGTGATTCAAACTGACGTATGTTTGTAAGGTTTGAGTGATTCAAACTGACGTATGTTTGTAAGGTTTGAGTGATTCAAACTGACGTATGTTTGTAAGGTTTGAGTGATTCAAACTGACGTATGTTTGTAGGGTTTGAGTGATTCAAACTGACGTATGTTTGTAAGGTTTGAGTGATTCAAACTGACGTATGTTTGTAGGGTTTGAGTGATTCAAACTGACGTATGTTTGTAGGGTTTGAGTGATTCAAACTGACGTATGTTTGTAAGGTTTGAGTGATTCAAACTGACGTATGTTTGTAGGGTTTGAGTGATTCAAACTGACGTATGTTTGTAGGGTTTGAGTGATTCAAACTGACGTATGTTTGTAAGGTTTGAGTGATTCAAACTGACGTATGTTTGTAAGGTTTGAGTGATTCAAACAGACGTATGTTTGTAAGGTTTGAGTGATTCAAACTGACGTATGTTTGTAGGGTTTGAGTGATTCAAACTGACGTATGTTTGTAAGGTTTGAGTGATTCAAACTGACGTATGTTTGTAAGGTTTGAGTGATTCAAACTGACGTATGTTTGTAGGGTTTGAGTGATTCAAACTGACGTATGTTTGTAGGGTTTGAGTGATTCAAACTGACGTATGTTTGTAGGGTTTGAGTGATTCAAACTGACGTATGTTTGCAGGTTTGAGTGATTCAAACTGACGTATGTTTGTAGGGTTTGAGTGATTCAAACTGACGTATGTTTGTAGGGTTTGAGTGATTCAAACTGACGTATGTTTGTAGGGTTTGAGTGATTCAAACTGACGTATGTTTGTAGGGTTTGAGTGATTCAAACTGACGTATGTTTGTAGGGTTTGAGTGATTCAAACTGACGTATGTTTGTAGGGTTTGAGTGATTCAAACTGACGTATGTTTGTAGGGTTTGAGTGATTCAAACTGACGTATGTTTGTAGGGTTTGAGTGATTCAAACTGACGTATGTTTGTAGGGTTTGAGTGATTCAAACTGACGTATGTTTGTAGGGTTTGAGTGATTTCAAACTGACGTATGTTTGCAGGTTTGAGTGATTTCGAACTGACGTATGTTTGTAGGGTTTGAGTGATTCAACCGTGTATGTTTGTAAGGTTTGAGTGATTCGAACTGATGTATGTTTGAAGTAATTGAAATACATTAGACAATGGCTAATCAGGAGGCAGAGAAGGTGTTGAAAACATTGAAATCAGCATTAGAGACCAATGGAGGAAAAGATTGGAGAAAGAAAGGAGAAAAATTATACAGATGATGGATAGAAGAGGGCAGTATTGCCGTGCCCAACGGGCTCCCAGTTGAAGGGGAGCCTGGTAGAATGCTGGAAGCGCTGAAGCGTAAAACATACAAAACCTGTTCCGAGTGGAAAGGAGGAGAGCAGGGTAAAATCAAGGAAGACATGGAGAAAGCTAAATTGAAGAAACGCATAGGACTGGCTATGCTGGAAAAACTCAAGAAAATGTGCACGGATGAAAACCCACCAAAACCACAGGGAGGTAGACTATACCCGGAACTCCCTAAAGCGCCACCACCCTATGATAGTCCACGAATAATGGCACCTGTACTGGATCTCTCAGCCACAGTAAACTACCACAAAAGACCAGATGATGGCAGCAGTGGACAAGAATGGTGCCTGGCATCAGAGGGAAGAAAATAAGAAATAAAGGCTCTGGTGAAAGCTGCCAGAGAGCTGAGCAGAGGAGTGACTGAACTAAGTAAAGTACAGATGGAAGGAGGAAATATGAGCATAGACATCAGGAGTGAAAGTGGATCCTCTGATAATGGAATCAGATGGACTGAGACAAGCCTGACAAATACCCAAGAGGAAGAAGAGGAGCGGAGGAGAGTATGGAATGAACTCCAAGACAAACTCAGAAAGGAGGAGGGAGCAGTGAAAATACTGGAACGGACCCTGAAAGACATGGAACGGATTGAAATAAGGCGTAAGGAACAGACTAAGCTGAATCAATGCACACCGACATCAGGGCCAGGTGTACATTTCATCAGGCTGGGTACGCACAGCCAAGGAACAGAGGAATATGGTGAAGACATACCCCGGGTTGGGCCCCCAAAGTGTGAGCTTGACCAAAGATTAATCTGTGGCATAATTTGAGGGGGGCCTATGGGATCAACAGTCCGCTCCCGCACACCACACCACACCAGGAGTAAGACCAAACAGGGTGGTGCTAACATGATGCCACTAATACAACTACCTGGTGGACAAACAGTATACAAACCTTGGGCTCACAGGGACTTGCAGACTCTAGTAGAAGCCCTGCTGTTACCAGAAGAGTCTGGATGTAGGTGGGTGAAGGTCTTTGAGAGCCTGACTGCAGAGGATGAACTGACAGTAGGAGACATGATGGCTGTCATGAATAGATGCATGGGGGACCAGGAATGTCATGAACTCATGAATGATGCAGGGATGAGAGGGATGTTTGCCATAAAGACTCCATTTGATGAATACCGCAATGGGATGTGGACTGCCATCAGGAGGAAATACCCCACTCAACCCAGGCCTCAGTTGATGAAATCATTGACCCGAGAAGAGGATGAAACTGTGCCGGTTTATATGAAAAAAGCCAGGATCCTGTGGAGACAGGCCTGGAATGCCGAGCCAGATAAGAATGAGATGAAACATCTATTTCTGGAACAGTGCATGAAAGCTGCCGGACCAGGTGCGCACAGAGTGTGAAAAAGTGGTGGGGATCACTGTGAAGAATGTGATGGAATTCACTGAGATTGCTCAACACCATGTGGAGAGGAGGAAAAAGGAAGGAAGAGGATGAAATAAAGCAACTACAGAAGAAAGTCTTGAAGAAGCAACTGGCAGAGGATAAGCCAGCAAAACAGATGCCTCTAAACAGCACTCCTCAACCTGCACCACAACCTTCTAGAGCCAACACCAGTGACACTGTTACCTGCTGTGGTGCAGACTATGGCGGGATTGATGACACCCCAAAGGAATGCGTATGGGGGGCAACCACCTTCTACAGGTTGGCCAAGCTACAATCAAGATCCAGACAGAGGGGCTAACCTCACCTGTTATAGATGTGGAGACTATGGTCACTGGGCATGGAGTTGTGGGCAGTCATCAGGAGTAATCCGGAGAAGAGTTAGGGAACCTTTTACATTTACATTTACATTTAAGTCATTTAGCAGACGCTCTTATCCAGAGCGACTTACAAATTGGTGCATTCACCTTATGACATCCAGTGGAAAAGCCACTTTACAATAGTGCATCTAAATCTTTTAAGGGGGTGAGAAGGATTACTTTATCCTATCCTAGGTATTCCTTAAAGAGGTGGGGTTTCAAACTGGGGGACACGCAGGAACTCAGAGAGCTGGCAGGGTCAGAGAGGGGGTTCACAAGGTCAACAATACCAACAACCACAATGGATTGCAGGTTGAGTTTATTTGGAGAAGGATTGAATGAGTTACATGAAACATCGAGTAAATTTAAAACTAATGATGAGTACATTTCCATTTTTCCCAGAGACATGATATCTTAAAGGGGTATACTCACATATAGACATGATATCTTAAAGGGGAACACTCACATATAGACATGATATCTTAAAGGGGTATACTCACATATAGACATGATATCTTAAAGGGGAACACTCACATATAGACATGATATCTTAAAGGGGTATACTCACATATAGACATGATATCTTAAAGGGGTATACTCACATATAGACATGATATCTTAAAGGGGTATACTCACATATAGACATGATATCTTAAAGGGGAACACTCACATATAGACATGATATCTTAAAGTGGTACACTCACATATGAAATATTAGACATTTAATTATTATAGTTTAATATAGTTTAATATTAGAAGTCATAATTAAATAGGTGAAATCTTTTGATAGAGGAATGTTGTTTAATATAGTAAGAAACACTTCTTTGGAGGGGTGGTATGACTTATGACCTCCATTGTAACTTTCCTTTGTGGTCTGATCAGCCTCATTGGAAAGCCATTTGGATGGAGAATCTAAGGTCATTTGTAATACTGATATTAAGGTAATTTAATACAAAAAGGCAGTGAAATTTACATTATAGTGTCATTATATTTTCTCTGATGAATGTGGTGTGAAAATTAGCAAGGATACGTTTTAATTATGGGACCCTCATGTTAAGTATTTGGGACATATTTTGAACCAAAAGAGCAGGGAAGAAATTGAGATATTTGTGTTTGGTTTTAACACCTGTGTACAGGAGTGCCAGTGTACCTGTGTAATGGGGGAGGGTGTCCGTATGGGGATTACATGATAACCAATTTGGGACAGTTCTGGGATTGGAAAATAATGTATTCTTATAGCATAGGGGATCCCACAAAGGTGGATAGGGTTTCCATGATATGGGGAAAACCTGGGAGCACTGTTGAACTCTGTAAAGGTGATGAAATCCTACTAACCATTAAGTCCATTAAGCTTTCTGATGCAGGAACCTATACCCTCGGTCTGGAAAGAAATGGGGCAGACACGATGGGTGTGTTCTCCTTAAAGGTGCTGCCGAGGCCACCGCGGTCCCAGACGAACCAGAGCCAGACCCAGAAACACTCCTCCACCACTCCAGGCTCGACCCTGCCTCCACCAACCAAAATACCAAACCCTATCCAGGTAATTAATGTTAAGGATATCACAAATAGCGACCAATTTGGGTACTGAAACTGGATATGACGGTAGGGAACATATGTGGTTGGCATACATGCGATATACTGCCAAGACATTACAAAGGAAGGATGGAGGTGTATACTGGAAAGTTTTTACTATGTTAAACCCAACTCCACCCTTTGTAAGACTCTGTCTCTCGTGTTCCCGGAAGTCCCTCCTCAAAAGGCTCCATGGGGTGTTAAGGCGTACGGAGGTAACTACAGTTGCGTCACTGGTACAGGTAGGGGTTATGACTATGGGCGGTTGCCTGCAGCAGATTAAAGTAATAACATAACCTTTAATGCCACCTGGCCAGTGAAAGGCTTGAATCAAACTAAGGGTGTTGCTGATGTATGGTGGATGTGTGGCCCAAACAGGCATTTAACACCTGTCCTTAGAAATAACTGCCAGTCTGATAATACCACTAACCATTATTGAAGTTACAGCTAATCAGCTCCTGGGATCTACTAGAAAAGCACCTAATGATGTTCACCCGTACTACAGTGATGCACCTTGGTCTGAGGTAACAGATAATATACATTTCAACCTACTAGGTGTGCCAGTAGGTGTTCCTTAGGAATTCTAGGCCCTAAACAGGAATGATGGTTTATGGCATCTACTACCAATTCTTGGCCCTGCTACTGTGGATGCCAAACAGACCTCATGGATAAATTATATATACTATAACCAACAACGTTTTGTTAACTATACCCGCTCTGCCCTTACTGGTATGGCTGAACAATTGGAGGCTACTACCAGGACCGCCAGGCAGAATATATTGGCTTTAGATCGGATCCTGGCCAGTCAGGGAGGGGTTTGGAAAATGTTTGATGAACAATGTTGAACATTTATACCTAATAATACCAGTCCTGATGGGAGTATATCAAAAGCATTGGTTTGGTTGGACGAGCTATCGGCAGAAATGAAGGGCGTGGCTGGGGTGGAGGAGTCTAGCTAGATGTCTTGAATGGGGGTGTGGCTGGGTGAGTATGCATCACTGGTGGTTACTGGATTTCTGACCCTAATTCTTGTATTATTTGTTATTGATGTGTTGTGCTGCTTGCATCGTACCGTGTTTTAAGAAGTCTGTTACAGATGTGGTGAAGGCTTCAGGTATGATGCCTTTGCTTGATGCTCCAGTTGGAGATGCTGATACTGAATCAAGCTTTCAGGGGAGGATGGGGCTGACTGAGGATGACCCCTGGTTTGCTGTGGGTGAGGTTGTGGAATGATAACTTCTTAAATACATAACGTGTACGATATAACTTGTCCTCTCTTATGTGAAGGTTCAGAGTCCCTGGGCGGCAAGGAGCCCACCTGGTACAGGATAGGAGTAGCTGAGAGGACCAGATGGTTGATAATAATGCTTTGCTCTGCTTTACTCTGTTTTCCGTGACCAAAGTTATCCTATATCTTACATATCAATAAACAATACAGTTTTATCCTGTTTTTGATAAGGGACAACCTTGTGGGTGTCAAAAGGGAGAGACAAAAGCATATATCATTTGTTGATTTTTGTTTATATTTTTGTTTATTGATTTTCTGTTTTTCTGTCCATTAAAACAACAACAAAAAAATGTTTTATTATTTTCATGAAATGCTATTAATATATTACTATGTTGGGACCGCTGGAATAAAGGATAATGAGGGACACCCTTGTGGGTGTCAAAAGGGGGAATCAAAAACTCCAGTTTATATATATGTTAATCAACAAAGGGATGCGCATCCCTTCATATATTCACAAAATAAAGGTTTAAAGTTCCTGGGTTCATCAGCAACCTAGTATGTCGGATGGTGTGGTTACACCCCTTGGGGGTGTAAAAAGGGGGATTATGAGGTTTCTGTGTTATGCACTATAGCCCGTTACCATATATGTGATTGAATATTATCTGCTGTTGGCTTGTGTGGATGTATGTATGTGTTATGCAACATAGCTGACTTGAAACATTGTTAAAAGTTTCAAGGCCATGGGCCTTTCTCATGATGGAAAAATACAGAAGACAGGTACTGTTCAATGAGTTGGGAGGGGGGCACATTCAGAGCGGGGTCTTGCGGTCTTTTGTTAGATAACAGGAGCCAGGTGCGAGATAACGGTATCGAGCATGAGCGCATGGATGTTCTTCACAGCAACAGTTACATCTATCAACAGAAGCGCCAAGAGGCGGGGACCCGCCTGAGCGCCTGCAATAGGCTGAGCAAGTTTAAACCACGCCCAGTCTCTACTCTGACAGGCCGGCTCGGAAGCCGGAACTACTACTGTCATCAGGGTATATTATAATATCTGTTTTTGCCCTGCGAGGTGGGACAGAGAGCCTGTATATACGAAAATTGCATTTGCCACTTATTGCTTAGCTAATAAAAAATACATAGTATACAATCGGTGACTCATTGTCATATTTATCCTGATACCAGATTTGAATTGACGCAATTCTAACAAGTGTCAATAATAGAAGGGGAAGATGTGTATATCGTACAAAGATTTGCTTGTTTTTGGGATGCACTTTTTGATGAGGGTCTTTCTCTGGGATATCCGTTTGGGGGTGTCGAAGAGGGGGAATTGTATATTAGGAAAAGTTAAATCAATCAGAGTGACCAGGAGTGGGCTTGTCCTGATTGATTGTGTGGAACAGAGGAAGAGGGCAGTGGGCGTCACAAGTATTGAGCCACTCAAAGTATCGTGATTTGAACTCCAGAGTAGGGCACCTGTTAAGGGAGTCATCTCTGGGTGTCGATGGAAGTTATGGAGGAAAACCTTGCGAGGAGAATCCCTGGTGTGGTTAGTATGTCGGTTGTATAGTTTAATGGCAAGCACCTCCCTACGCATGTAAAGCCAGTGGTGTAAAGTACTTAAGTAAAAGTACTTTAAAGTACTACTTAAGTCGTTTTTTGGGGTATCTGTACTATACTTTACTATTTAAACTTGTGACTTTTAGTTTTACTCCACTACATTACTGGTGAAAATAATGTACTTTTTACTCACATTCATTTTCCCTGACACACGAAAGTACTCGTTACATTTCACGCACCTACAGTATCACTAGAACACATTGTCATCCCTACTGCCTTTGATCTGGTTTGCTGTCTGGTTTGCTTAATATAAGGAATTTGATGTAATAGCATTTACTTTTTACTTTTACTTTTTCCACCATAATAAAGGTTAAGTACATTTAATACGAGATACTTTTAGATTTTACTCAAGTAGTATTTTACTGGGTGACTTTCACTTTGACTTGAGTCATTTTCTATTAAGATATATTTTCTTTTACTCAAGTATGGCAATTCACAACTTTTCCACCAATGCGTAAAGCTGGGGTATACTAGGTGCGCAGTAAGAGGTTTTGTCCCCAAACCTCCACAGTGTAAAATAAATAAGGATTTGGACATGTTTCAAGTGTGTGCAAACAGGTGGAGTATACAGAAGATCGGAGTGAAGAGCGGCCGTGTTGGGGAAACAAGAGAAGTAAAGCTGTGGTGGAAAATGAAAAACCACTAGACTCGTTTTTAATCCAAATGAGGGGTTTTGGATCAATGCTACATGGGAAATCCGTTGGAATCCGTTGGAATGTGTTGGAGGAAAGTGTGGAGTCGGTGAGAGTCACAAGACATTTTTGTTGTTAGATTTGTTGTGTGTCTGCTGAGCAGAGTGGAATGTATGGAGTGGAATGTTTCCTGTATGGACTTTCTTAGCCGGGCTCCTATCAAGGGGGTTTATTCTGGTGTGGTGCAAGAAATAAAGGCAAAGGTTCTGAAGACATCGATGGAGTGGTTGGTGCACGTTGACTCACCTGTGTCTGGTGTCTGAGAAAATAAATTCACTTCCTCTATGCTACTGTTCTTTGAATGAAGATACTGTTGTGTAAATTCTTACACAGGGACACTCGAAGTCAATCTTAAATGAATCATTCATCATTATAAGAATGCTGGAGAGGTTCCAACCAACTTAATGCACCATAGTTACACATGTCAATCAGGAGCTCTGCTGGGGCAGTCCCAGTAGTTGTCTTATGTACGGCTATACACAGACAAGTTATGTTTGCATGATTTAGCATAATTAATTCATCATTACCATTTTGCTTCATTCAAGTGACAGACCAATACTGTTTCCTAACATGTAACAGACCAATACCTCACGAGGCTTCTTCTCTCTAAGCTGAGACCTTGAAACTGAGATATCCCTTTCTCTAAACAAGGTTCTGGGTGTACTGGTTATTACAAAAGCACATGAATAGAACACAGTAATTAGTTATTAGAAAAGCACAAACAATGACCATTTCCAGCACATTCCCTCCTCTTATCACATTTTTTTTATTTTTTATTTATTTAACTAGGCAAGTCAGTTAAGAACAAATTCTTATTTTCAATGACAGCCTAGGAACAGTGGGTTATCTGCCTTGTTCAGGGGCAGAACAACAGATTTGTACCTTGTCAGCTCAGGGGTTTGAACTTGCAACCTTCTAGTTACTAGTCCAACGCTCTAACCACTAGGCTACCCTGCCGCCCCCACATAATTTGTCATAATCATCAAAACATTTTAACGTAAGCATTTCAACTGTATATTTTATATCAAAATATATGATTATAATAAATCATGATAAAGGTTATACTTCTATTAACTGGAGTAAAATCAACACATAAAACCAGACACTTCATAATTTCAAGCCCTTCATTCTGGGTTATCATCAGCAGTGACAATGCATTTGGTGAGATCAGTCATATTAGAAGAGCGATCTGGGGGAAAAGTACAACATTCATTGCCAATGATTGCACAAGTGCCCCCTTGACCTGCCAAATGATAGTCAAGAATCTCTCTGTTTTGCAGAGCCAATATATGCTATTATTTTAGCATTGCCAATTTCTCCATGTCTCTAGAGGTTCTCTATGTCTTTCCCGAAGTTGGTCCAGGGCACATGCATATTGACTTTCACATGACAGAGAGAGAACACATGTTATAACAGTTTCACACCAACCCCGATCAGAGTGATATTGGGGCAAGGCTATAGCCCAAGGTACAATCTAGTGGCTCTCCTCACAATTTAGGGGCATAGCTCTGTCTTTAGAAGCCTTGCCTTTCCAAATCATAGCTTTAACTATTGATAAAATACCCAACCCAAATTTAGAAGGGCCTCGCCTTTCCAAATCATAATTATAATTTATGATAAATTATCCAACCCAAATTTAGAATGACAGTCCTTGGGGCTTCACGCCGGTTCTATCACTTTCATTTAAGGCCCTCAACTTAACAGTATATTCATCTTATATTTATAGTTACCTATTCTCATCACATATTATCACATTGTTATCTCAGTACCTTCTTAATCAAAATTACTATAAGTTTTGCAGTGTGCAGACCTACACAATCAACCTGATACCGCAAATGAACCATTTTGGATAAGCCTAAATCAATTACAGGCACGGTTGACCACCCCACTCCCTCCTGGCACTCATCCCTCTGGCGTTTCTTCATGTTCTTCTTCAGCTAGTGTTTCAGTTCGCTCTCCCAATGGCACATGTTCAGAGTGGATGGCCCTTGATAATGTCTCTCACCTGAGAGACGTTCTTTACAGTCCATTATGTCTTTGTCCATTATGTCTTTGCCCATTTTCACGCATCTAATCTAATTATCCCTTCCATGCATCACACCCTGATCTGTCTAACCTGTCTGTGTGCTTGTCTCCACACCCCTCCAGATGTTGCCCATCTTCCTCATTGTCCCCAGTGTATTTAGACCTGTGTTCTTTTTTTGTCAGTTAGTTTTGTTTCGTCAAGCCTACCAGCGGTTTTTCCAGTGCTCCTGTCTGTCTCTAGTTCCTGTTTTCTAGCTTTCCCAGTTTTTACCATTGTGCCTACCCTGACCCTGAGCCTGCCTGTCATTCTGTACCTTGTCACACCACCCTGGATTACTGACCTCTGCCTGCCCTGACCCTGAGCCTGCCTGAAGGTATGTACCTTTTGAACTCTGCTCGGGACTACTGACCTCTGCCTGCCTTAACCTGTCGTTTGCCTGCCCCCTCTGTTTTTGTAATAAACATTTGTCTACTCCTGAGCCTTGACTTCCACACCATCTGTGGTCACCTTCGCCATCACAGAGAGAGAGAGAGAGAGAGAGAGAGAGAGAGAGAGAGAGAGAGAGAGAGAGAGAGGACAGATCAGAACAACAGTTTAGTTTAGGGCTCATTCAGGAAATCCAGACAAATGATTTACTGTATGACATATTATTACTGCTACCTTATTCTTAAAACTTCTTAGGGATAGCAGTTCCGCTAGCGGGACAACTTCTTAGGGATAGCAGTTCCGCTAGCGGGACAACTTCTTAGGGATAGCAGTTCCGCTAGCGGGACAACTTCTTAGGGATAGCAGTTCCGCTAGCGGGACAACTTCTTAGGGATAGCAGTTCCGCTAGCGGGACAACTTCTTAGGGATAGCAGTTCCGCTAGCGGGACAACTTCTTAGGGATAGCAGTTCCGCTAGCGGGACAACTTCTTAGGGATAGCAGTTCCGCTAGCGGGACAACTTCTTAGGGATAGCAGTTCCGCTAGCGGGACAACTTCTTAGGGATAGCAGTTCCGCTAGCGGGACAACTTCTTAGGGATAGCAGTTCCGCTAGCGGGACAACTTCTTGTGAAACTGGAGGGCGTGAAATCCAAATAAATAATCATGAAAATTATGGAATTTAAACATTTATGTACATATATATCGGCTGAAAGCTTAAATTCTTGTTCATCTAACTGCACTGTACGATTTACAGTAGGTATTACAGTGAAAACATGCCATGCGATTGTTTGAGGATGGCACCCCACATCAAATATTTTTACACCGGCACCAGCACATACATTGACAAATAACAATTAAATATTCACTTACTTTTTGAAAATCTTGTCATCCAAAGGGTCCCAGCTATAACTTGTAGTGTTGTTTTGTTAGATAAAATCCGCATTTATATACCAAAAGGTCTGTTTAGTTGGCACCATCTATTTGAGAAATCCACTCGTTCAGCTAGCAGGGAAAATAATCCAAAAATGTACCCCTAAACTTTATTTCAACAAGTCAAAATATGTTTCTATCTACTCCTCAGATACCCTACAATGTAATCAAACTATAATATTTATTACGGAAAGAAGTATTATCAATAGGAAACCGATTTTAGTAGGTGAGTAAGGTATTCATGCGCGCACAAACACACATTTCCAAGACTGTGTCCGTCTGCTAAAACTGATATTTCTTAAGCCTAAAACCTTGAACATAGACTGCTGACACCCTGTGGAAGTCATAGGAATTGCATCCAGGGAGCTTATTTTCAATATGACCTTTCTCTTGCCTTTCTAAGGGGATGGTCTCTCTCAAGAAAACATTTTTGGTTGTTTTTTCTTTGGATTTTCTCTGACCATATCTATTGTGTTATATTCTCCTACATTATTTTAACATTTCTACGAACCTCAAAAAGTTTTCTTTCTAATGGTACCAATTATATGCATTTCCTGGCTTCAGGGCCTGAGCTACAATACAGGCAGTTTACTTTGGGCATGTCATTCAGACAGGAAGTGGAGGGAAAAAAGGGCCTAGCCCTAATTAATACACATTTCTAAAACACATGTCAAAGAGAATAACAACACACAGTTGAAACAATTTTTTCCCCAAAATGTACTTACAGTATACTCCCCTATCATCTTGGCGATCTCACTGCAGAGTTACAGGTCAGGGAGTCAGAGGGATATTCCTTAGGGGAGAAATCCTGACCATCCAGCAGACCCAATCTGGTGAGATTTTTTATTGAAGCAAGACAAAAACAAAGACAAGAAAACAACAACAACAACAGCAATACACATACAGTATATCACTCGAGGTGGGGAAAACTTAAATCGATTTGGAGTAACTGTCAACCATTACCAGTATATATTTCTTATTTTTTAGGCAGGCATGTGAACAAACTCAATTTGCTGATTTACCAAAGGGCCAGGGCCCCAGGGGACTGGTAATTCCCCCTTTGGACACATAACTCACATCGTAATGGTAAAATAGACTATAGATAGGTGTCCCTCATTCAGGGGCAGCGCTCTCTCTCTGCCCCTTTCCTGGTCTGAATCACACATGGGGCTATTGATAAATGATAAACTTATTCTATTTATTAGTGTTTACATAGCCCATTTAAATCAAGCCCAATGTCTCCAGTCTTTCTATTGAGGGTGATCAGGCCTCACCAGGAAGTCAGAACAGAGATCCGAGGTCAGTCAGCCCTGTTAAGTGAGTGTTTGTTTTCCTGTACCTCAGACATTATTTAAAGATATTTTACATGCGTGCAACGAAAACTCTGATGATAGAAACTTCAGAAAATGTCATTTGTGTACCCTTTAAGTTGCATCCTTTCTAACCCGTGAAAAACCCACTAAAACCAAATAGAAAGACCCCACACCATAAATCAGTATTAACATCACTAACAAATATTCATAATAGGTGGGTTGAGCGTGGGTACTGGTGTGTGTGGTAAAACGTAGGGTAAAAACAAACAAAATGGCCTTACTTAATATGGGAGCTCGCATAACAGCTGGATCCGGGTACTTTTAACTGCTCTCCCAAGGCACTTGCCTTTCAAAGGGAGATACAGAATCATTGATAAACATGGGAAAAAAATGGTAGCGGACATTCCATCAGTCTATACAGAATTATACTTCAGACACATCAGATGACACAGTGTCTCGTCAAGCTGAATAGGCACCTTCCAAGGTAAACAATCCCCCAGAGCCCCTCTCTTGTAATCATTGTCATTTTGACCTGTTGCATCGACATACTGTACAAACTCTCCCTGGGATATAAACTTATTCAAAATATAGAACCTGTTGTTTTACAAATCTGCTAGGACCTTCAAAAAGTTATTGCTGGCTTATCAGCTCAATATTCGGCACAAATTTTTAAAATGTTGATCTACTTCAGTTCTGGACGTAATGGAAACATATTATTGTTTTAGATGACATTACCGTCTTACTTACTGCTACCCAAACGTTTCTTATTAAATTGTTCATACCTCTGTCCCAAATTTCCCCACTGTCTCTCTTACAGCCTGTTTGAGTTCAATGTGTACTGACGGCTATCTATTGTTCCACAGGAAGTTTATCTCTAAACCAAAACACCAGATGGCTTAAACACGAGATCAGTGGACCAGGCCTTGAAGAGTGAGCAGCCTCTAATTTAAAAACTTCTTAGGGCTGAGATCCCGCTAACGGGATCGATATGACAACAGCCAGTGAAAGTGCAGGGCGCCAAATTCAAAACAACAGAAATCTCATAATTAAAATTCCTCAGACATACAAGTATTTCACACCATTTTAAAGATACACTTCTTGTTAATCCCACCACAGTGTCCAATTTCAAATAGGCTTTACTGCGAAAGCACCACAAACAATTATGTTAGGTCAGAGCCAAGAAAATTCATATTTATATTTAAAAAATCTCAGTATACATTGGCGCGTTATATTCAGTAGTTCCAAAAACATCTGATGATTTTGCAGAGAGCCACATCAATTTACAGAAATACTCATTATAAATGTTGATGAAAATACAAGTGTTATACATGGAACTTTAGATGCACTTTTCCTTAATGCTACCGCTGTGTCAGATTTCAAAAAAGCTTTACGGAAAAAGCCAACCATGCAATAATCTGAGTACGGCACTCAGAGACCAAACAAGCCAAAAAGATATCCGCCATATTGTGCAGTCAACAGAAGTCAGAAATAATATTGTAAATATTCACTTACCTTTGATGATCTTCATCAGAATGCACTCCCATGAATCCCAGTTCAACATAAATGTTTGTTTTGTTCGATAATGTCCATCATTTATGTCCAAATTCCTCCTTGTTGTTAGCGCATTCAGCCCAGTAATCCATCTTCATGACGCACGAGCAGACGAAAAGTCCAAAAGTTCCGTTACAGTCCATAGAAACATGTCAAACGATGTATAGAATCAATCTTTACGATGTTTTTAACATAAATCTTCAATAATGTTCCAACCGGAGAATTCCTTTGTCTGTAGAATTACGATGGAACAGAGCTCGCTCTCACGTGAACGAGCGTCATGAGCTCAAGGCATTCTGGCAGAGCCCTGACTCATTCCCCTCTCATTCGGCCCCACTTCACAGTAGAAGCATCAAACAAGGTTCTAAAGACTGTTGATATATAGTGGAAGCCTTAGGAAGTGCAACATGACCAATACCCCACAGTATCTTCAATAGGGAATGAGTTTAAAAACGACCAACCTCAGATTTCACACTTCCTGGTTGGATTTTTTCTCAGGTTTTTGCCTGCCATATGAGTTCTGTTATACACACAGACCTCATTCAAACTGTTTTAGAAACTTCAGAGTGTTTTCTATCCAAATATTATAATACTATGCAAATATTAGCCACTGGTACTGAGTAGCAGGCAGTTTACTCTGGGCACCTCTGGGCACCTTATTCATCCAAGCTACTCAACACTGCCCCCAGACATAAGAAGTTAAGTAGCAATGCTCAATCCCTCTGTCTTACTTCGTCAAATGACTTAACTATTGCATTATTGGATTGCAACTTGGACTCCCTTCCCAATAGGAATACCTCAATCACTACTGTTTAAACACACAGATCACTCTCAAACAACATTCTGCTTTTGCCCCTATTGCAAGGCTTAAAACAAAACAAACGTAATAACTTTCTCCATATTGGAAAGCATTATTTTAATCTTAGTATAACTTCAAAAGTTAATATATATTTATTTCAATTTTCTGTTGGATATTCACTTTCAGCTTCAATATTGATTGATGCTTTGGAGAGATCCATACGTGTTAACTGAGTTGCACTGTCTATCAGTCCCCTGTAGATGGCATGCTCTGTCCATACGAAGTCTCTACCTAGCACTTTTAACAGGTGAGTAGGTAAATACTGAAAATCATTGGTTCAAGGGAACAGAGTATGGGCTTATTTCAAAATGTATTACCGGGGTGGAGGAAATCTCATAAACGTGTATAGTTTTATTGGTTAGGGGTAAATTAAGTCCCATACAATGCTTTAACCTCATATTCATCAAGTTATCCATAAAGGGAGCACTCTGAACAGAATACTTTTTACATCTACGTGTGGGTGTGCAAGTTGTGTGTTATTATTAGTTCTATTGTTACTTCATCAGATCTCTAGTATCCCGTTATACAAATATTATGTTACTTTATCTCTCGTAAACCATTATACATTTGTGCTACATCACAAATTCCTCTTCTACACCAGTGGTCTATTCATACAGGGGTTTAGAAATTCACTAGAGTTCTATTTAACAGCACATTCGGAAATAGTACTTTCTCCATACAGAATTCCTTTATAACAGTGTGTGAAAACCTTGTGAAGACTGACAGAAAATGTTTGACCTCTGTCAATGCCAACAAAGGGTATATAACAAAGTATTGAGATAAACGTTTGTTATTGACCAAATAGTTATTTTCCACCATAATTTGCAAATAAATTCATAAAAAATCCTACAATGTGATTTTCTCATTTTTTCTTTCAGTTTAATATCCACATTTCAATCTTATTGTTCCAAACAGCTTAACACCCACATTTCTATCAATAGTTTATTATCCACAGTAAGGATCTACCTGACATACCCAAATCTAACTGCCTGTAGCTCAGGACCTGAATCGAGGTTCTACATACTTTGATACCATTTGAAATGAAACACTTTAGTTTTTTGAAATGAATGTTGAAGAATTGCACAATTGGTGGCTGATAAATACTGTCTTTGCCCCACTGTATGTTATCTTTTTAGTCTGACATATCAAAACAATGAAGTCTCGTGTGTCTATAGTCTCAGTAGTTTACATAATCATAGAAACCAGGCTTTGGTTCTTTATAGGCAATGATTGACTGTGCCTCTGATTGAGAACGAAGAGCCTTATTGAAATAGCAAATCATGAAAACTAACAAAGAACCATTTAAATGTGACCATACTAAAAGTACCAAAGTATCAGAATGACTACAAAGGAAAAACCATACATTTTGGGGTATTTTCTTTGTACCATCATCTTTGAAATGCCTAGTAAGGCCATATTATATTCATTTAGGTAAAATGTTAAACTAGATGGCAAATGTACGTTTTATACTATCCAAAGAACCTTTTGCATTTCTGGCAAAATTGAATACTGACTTCAAAACCTAAGTGTTATTTTTTGGAGTTATCTATTTTCTTAAGGAATAAAGCACACAAAAAAACGAAAATGCTGTTTCTTATTTCAAGAAGTTGTTCTAATATCATCATGAGCTTTGACCACACGGGGGTGTATTCCTGTTTATTTACTGGGACCTAACATTTACATTTCAGTCATTTAGCCGCCAGGGACTCAAATCCCAGTGCCAGACGTGTCCCAATTAAGCCAGTACATGTCCATTCGTCTGAAGTTTGCTAGAGAGCATTTGGATGATCCAGAAGAAGATTATGACATCCAGTGGAAACCAAAATATAACTTTTTTCAAGACAATGAGTTGCATCTAAATCTTTGAAGCATGGGGGTGGAAGGATTGCTTTATGTTTATCTGCTAGGTATTCCTGCAAAAGAGGATAGAGGCCATTTTGTAAATGATACCTCCTTCCATCAGTCAAGGGATTCAGTTTTACGTGGGTATGTTTGGACCAAACACAGCCCAGTGAGTGAAGGAGGCTTTGAAACATTTCAAGGTCCTGGAAGCCGATCTCCAGATTTAGAAAATTTTGGAGGGAGATGCTTATTATGATTCTGGCAAAGCCCCAAAAGTTTACGGCTCTAAGGAGATATGGAGGAATGGACCAAAATACCAGCAACAGTGTGTGACAACCTTTGAAGACGTTTACCTCTGTCAATAACAAAGGGTATATAACAAAGTATTGAGATAAACGTTTGTTAAAATCAAATAGTTATTTTCCACCATAATTTGCAAATAAATTCAGAAAAATAAAAATTTTCTGGATTTTCTTTCTTCTCATTTTGTCTGTTAGGTTGGGGCTGAGAGAAATTGCAACCATCCATGATTTTTAATTGGGAGAACTTTAACCATGTTTTGAGGATATACAGTGTTTGTTTATATTTACTGTGTCTATTATACAAACAGTTTACATAATCAGTAAAAACAATAGGCTGATTGCTTCTTTAAGAGCCTACATATTGGGACAGTACTGTAAGAAGAACCATTTAAATGTGCTTAAAAGTACTAAGTATTTCCAGACATTGTCATTGGATGGATTTGCTCAATTGTTATGTTTTTTGATGGTGCCTCAAGATATTATTTCATTTAAAGTGTAGCTTCAGCCATTAAACTACAGAACAACATTTTAGCTAACCCCTAATTTACTGCAAAATAGTGTTGTTTTTGGTTCAACGACTGCAGAAAATGCTGTTTCTTACTGGTGTTACTAATCATGAGATCTGTTTATTTCCTTTTCAGTCCAGTGTATGAGATGTCTATTGAGAAAGATAAAGGCATCTTTGTTTGCATGGATAGTATTGACAGATTATCAATCTGAAGTTCTCCAACAGTGCATCACTCTGAGATGTTATTTTCTCCTACATCAAATAACTTCATAAATCCAACATTGTACTCTGCTGGCCCATTCCCTAAGTATTAAATCTCCAGTGCAGTGTTCAATCTGGCCACAAGGTGTCTAGCTGCTCTCATCACTGCTTTGTTATAGACCATAGGATATCCTGTGCTTTCCAAAATACCAGATGGTGTCTACAATCTCCAATTTGATACTGATGGATTGATTATATAACAAATGTACACTACCGTTCAACACTTTGGGGTCACATAGAAATGTCCTTGTTTTTGAAAGAAAAGCACATGTTTTGTCCATTAAAATAACATCAAATTGATCAGAAATACCGGGTAGACATTGTTAATGTTGTAAATTACTATTGTAGCTGGAAACGGCAGATTTTCTTAATGTAATATCTACGTAGGTGTTCAGAGGCCCATTATCAGCAACCATCACTCCAGTGTTCCAATGGCACGTTGTGTTAGATAATCCAAGTTTATCATTTTAAAATGCTAATTGATCATTAAACCCTTTTGCAGTTATGTTAGCACAGCTGAAAACTGTTGTGCAGATTGAAGCAATAAAACTGGCCTTTAGACTTGTTGAGTATCTGCAGCATCAGCATTTGTGGGTTCAATTACAGGCTCAAAATGGCCAGAAACAAAGGACTTTCTTCTGAAACTCGTCAGTCTATTCTGGTTCTGAGAAGTTAAGGCTATTCCATGTGAGAAATTGCCAAGAAACTGAAGATCTCATACAACGCTGTGTACTACTCCCTTCACAGAAGAGCGCAAACTGGCCCTAACCAGAATAGAAAGAGGAGTGGGAGGACACGGTGCACAACTGAGCAAGAGGACAAGTACATTAGAGTGTCTAGTTTGAGAAACAGACGCCTCACAAGTACTCAACTGGCAGCTTCTTCAAATAGTACCCACTAAACACCAGTCTCAACGTCTTTAGTGAAGAGGCGACTCCAGGTTGCTGGCCTTCTAGGCAGAGTTCCTCTGTCCAGTGCCTGGGTTCTTTTGCCCATCTTAATCTTTAAATTTGTATTGGCCAGTCTGAGAAATTGCTTTTTCTTTGCAACTCTGCCTAGAATGCCAGCATCCCAAATTCGCCTCTTCACTGTTAATGTTGAGACTGGACAACAGGACAAGAAAGTCAAGGTATTGGAGTGGCCATCACAAAACCCTGACCTCAATCCTATAGATAATTTGTGGGCATAACTGAAAAAGCGCGTTCGAGCAAGGAGGCCTACAAACCTGACTCCGTTACACCAGCTCTGTCAGGAGGAATGGGCCAAAATTCACCCAACTTATTGTGGGAAGCTTGTGGAAGGCTACCCGAAATGTTTGACCCAAGTTAAACAATTTAAAGGCAATGCTACCAAATACTAATTGAGTGTATGTAAACTTCTGACCCACTGGGAATGTGATGAAAGAAATAAAAGCCGAAATAAATCATTCTCTCTGCTATTATTCTGACATGTCACATTCTTTAAAAAAAGTGGTGATCCTAACTGTCCTAACACAGGGAATTTTTACTAGGATTAAATGTTAGGAATTGTGAAAAACTGAGTTTAAATGTATTTGGCTAAGGTGTATGTACATTTCCGACTTCAACTGTACATATTCCATTACAAATCAGCCGTTTTCCAGCTACAATAGTCATTAACAATGTCTACACTGTATTTCTGATCAATTTGATGTTATTTTAACGTACAAAAAATTACCTTTTCCTTCAAAAACAAGGACATTTCCAAGTGACCACAAACTTTTGAACGGTAGTGTATATATACAGGTAACTGCCAAAACAAAGGAAACACTTGAATAATGAGGGATACAAAGTACAGTATATTGAAAGCGGGTACTTCCGCACATGGTGGTCCTGAGCAAATCCTAAGCAGTTAACATCCCATCATGCTTAGGGTCATGTATAAAATGTTGGGCAGGCCCACTTGCCCATTAATTTGCCTGCAGTGGTTATGCCCCATAGGATAACAATGCCCCCATCCACAGGGCACGAGTGGCCACTGAATAGTTTGATGAGCATGAAAACAATGTGAACCATATGCCATGGCTGTCTGAGACCAGATCTCAACCCAATTGAATACGTATAGGACATTCTGGAACAGAGCCTGAGGCAACATTTTCCACCAACATCAACAAAACATCCAATTATTTAATTTATTGTGGAAGAATGGTGTCGCATCCCTACAATAGTTCCAGATAATTGTAGAGTCTATGCCAAGGTGCATTGAAGCTGTTCTGGCTCGTGGGGGGGGGGCCCAATCCCCTGTTAAGACACTTTTAAATAGGTGTTTCCTTTATTTTGGCAGTTACCTGTATGTGAAATTTATTCATGGGTAGAGATTATTTGGAAGATTTTTTTTTTTACAAGAATACTGGGTACGAACGCCAAGAAACATTCAGAGGCCTGTTGCAGGGGGTTCTGTATCTGAAGTGCAGAATCAAAACCCTTATTCCTAAACTGTCCCTATGAACGCTGATTTTCCTGCAAATGTATCGCTATTTTATTCGACCATAGAACTGAGTTTTTATATGAATAAAATAATGATTCATGAAATGTTAGAAAGATAAGCCTAACGACAGACCATTTGCGGATACTCTGTGCAATGTGCACAACAGCTCTTTCAACTCCGGTGGGTTGCTCAAATATGTAAACCATGGGCCCGTCATGGTTAATGCCAAGTCGTGGTCAGTATCAAGTGAAGGCAAAGGCAAATGTTTAGATAGTGGTTTTGATACAAGCTAGTTTGCTGAATTCCCTAGGGTAGGGGTGGTCAAACTCATTCCATGGAGGCCAACGTGTCTGCAGGTTTCTGGATTTTTTTCCCTTACAATTAAGACCCAGGCAACCAGGTGAGGGGAGTTCCTTACCAATTGGTCACCTTATTTCATCAATCAAGTACAAGGGAGGAGGGAAAACCTGCAGACACTCAGCCTTCCGTGGAATGAGTTTGACACATGTGCCTTAGGGTATCCATTGCACCAAAGCCTTCCAACGCCATTCCTTCAGGGTCAAACGCTGGTCTTTGCTCCAGCACCAGTCTATCATGGTCTCATACATTCGATAAAACCCACATGGAAAATGAAATTGGCACAGTCCTTTCTGGCTCTTGATGTGTTCCATTTTTAGGATGTTATTTGAGCTTCCAACATCAACATGTCTTGACTAGACTGAACTTGGGAGAATGTGAGTGTTGGGAGAGTGGGAGAGTGTTGTAATTGACAAATTGATGAGTATCAATATGAAATTTGGCTGCAGGCACAATGAACATCGATGTCTCTGCAAATATGGTCACTCACTGAATGGAGATGAGTTGAAATGACAAGCACTAGGCCTGTGGTAGCTCTCCAGCACCCCACATTTGAACCCTTGCAGTAGTTCAATCACATAGGCAAAGTAAAGGTCAACCTAAAAATATGGCAGATGACCTTCTCATAATCTGCCAAGCTACTGAATACATATACACTGCACCCTGGGATGGCCTATATCTCTCTATTTATATAGATTTATCATGTCAAAGAGGGTGACATTTTGGTAAGGCGACACCGAAGGGCAGGCACAACTTTACCATGGATATTTTCTGTGATATGGAAATATAAATATTTTATGAAATCTTATCAATGTCTTAATAGGCTATGTTAAGGTTGGGCAGATGCTGCCCTGGACTGGCAGCAGCAATCACTTTAACTGTTTATGGGGTTGTCATAGTCATCGGAAAGGGGGAGGTGTAACAGTGTAGCTTCCGTCCCTCTCCTCGCCTTGAACCAGGGACCCTCTGCATTCATCAATAACAGCCACCATCGAAGCACCGTTACCCATCGCTCCACAAAAGCCACTGCCCTTGCAGAGCAAGGTCTCAGAGCGAGTGACGTCACCGATTGAAACGCTATTAGCGCGCACCACCGCTAACTAGCTAGCCATTTCACATTGGTTACAGAGGCGCAGGTTCTGTAGGGATATATGCCGTACTCAGAACAACTGGGAACTTGAATAAATACGAGGTCAAATCATGACATCAGTGATTTTCAGGTTGGATGACCGTTCAAGTCGATTCTTCTCTGTCGGAGCCAGTTTTTTCGAGTTCCCAGTTGTTTTGAACGCACTGAAGTCAGAAGTCAGAGATTTTCCAGCACTGAAGTCAGAAGTCAGAGATTTTCCAGTTCCCAGTTCCCAGTTGTTTTGAAGTCAGAGATTTTCCAGTTCCCAGTTGTTTTGAACGCACTGAAGTCAGAAGTCAGAGATTTTCCAGTTCCCAGTTGTTTTGAATTTTCCAGTTCCCACTGAAGTCAGAAGTCAGAGATTTTCCAGTTCCCAGTTGTTTTGAACGCACTGAAGTCAGAAGTCAGAGATTTTCCAGTTCCCAGTTGTTTTGAACGCACTGAAGTCAGAAGTCAGAGATTTTCCAGTTCCCAGTTGTTTTGAACGCACTGAAGTCAGAAGTCAGAGATTCTCGAGTTCCCAGTTGTTTTGAACGCACTGAAGTCAGAAGTCAGAGATTTTCCAGTTCCCAGTTGTTTTGAACGCACTGAAGTCAGAAGTCAGAGATTCTCGAGTTCCCAGTTGTTTTGAACGCACTGAAGTCAGAAGTCAGAGATTTTCCAGTTCCCAGTTGTTTTGAACGCACTGAAGTCAGAAGTCAGAGATTTTCCAGTTCCCAGTTGTTTTGAACGCACTGAAGTCAGAAGTCAGAGATTCTCCAGTTCCCAGTTGTTCCCAGTTGTTTTGAACGCACTGAAGTCAGAAGTCAGAGATTCTCCAGTTCCCAGTTGTTTTGAACGCACTGAAGTCAGAAGTCAGAGATTTTCAGAGTTCCCAGTTGTTTTGAACGCACTGAAGTCAGAAGTCAGAGATTTTCCAGTTCCCAGTTGTTTTGAACGCACTGAAGTCAGAAGTCAGAGATTTTCCAGTTCCCAGTTGTTTTGAACGCACTGAAGTCAGAAGTCAGAGATTTTCCAGTTCCCAGTTGTTTTGAACGCACTGAAGTCAGAAGTCAGAGATTTTCGAGTTCCCAGTTGTTTTGAACGCACTGAAGTCAGAAGTCAGAGATTTTCCAGTTCCCAGTTGTTTTGAACGCACTGAAGTCAGAAGTCAGAGATTTTCCAGTTCCCAGTTGTTTTGAACGCACTGAAGTCAGAAGTCAGAGATTCTCGAGTTCCCAGTTGTTTTGAACGCACTGAAGTCAGAAGTCAGAGATTTTCCAGTTCCCAGTTGTTTTGAACGCACTGAAGTCAGAAGTCAGAGATTTTCCAGTTCCCAGTTGTTTTGAACGCACTGAAGTCAGAAGTCAGAGATTTTCCAGTTCCCAGTTGTTTTGAACGCACTGAAGTCAGAAGTCAGAGATTCTCCAGTTCCCAGTTGTTTTCCAGTTCCCTGAAGTCAGAAGTCAGAGATTTTCCAGTTCCCAGTTGTTTTGAACGCACTGAAGTCAGAAGTCAGAGATTCTCGAGTTCCCAGTTGTTTTGAACGCGGTAATAGCTAGGGGAAGAGCCCAATTTCGTTCTCTCATTATTATCTCTCTGAGGGAATACCTCCCGCTGGACTGTGAGTTATGGCTAGCTACTGTAGTTCAGGCTAGGTTTGTTGTTTTATGCAGCTCCCGTTACCCCGCTGTGTAACATTAAAACGCCTGTTGGCATTAACTGTAATTCCCTCTCTGTCCTTTTGTTATTTAAGCTAGTAGGGCTATCCCACTTCTGACACCAGTGTAGCGAACAGCGGGGAAGGGAAGTGAACCTGGGTCGCTGGTGTGAAACCCTACACATTGCACGAATACAGTTAACCCACTTGGTGGGAATTGTGACGTAGCTCAAATAGTGAGAATCGCCACACTACCCCCAAAATTTGCTGCGTTGGTGTCAGAAGTGGGATGGAGCCCATGAGGCCTCCGGAGAGACGTGTACATGTGAGGGATCTGGCATAGAGAAGCGTGGGGACACAGGGTAATGTAGTGACCTTAAATGGATACTTCCAGATTTAGTCCATGATGCCCTTTATGTACTTCCCCAGCGTCAGATAAACTTGTGGATACCATTTGTATGTCTCTGTGTCCGGGATGATGGAAGTTAGAGGTAGTTTCATGCTAGCACAATGACTGGAGGTCTATGGGTATCTGCTAGCATGCTGCTTGATACAGTTGAAACCAGGATTAATCTGTGAAGAGCATGCTTCTTCAGCGTACCAGTGGCCATCGAAGGTGGAGCATTTGCCCAGTGAAGTCAGTTACAACGCCGAACTGCAGTCAGGTCAAGATCCTGGTGAGGACAATGAGCATGCAGATGAGCTTCCCTGAGAAGTTTCTGACAGTTTGTGCATCAATTCTTCAGTTGTGCAAACCCACTGTTTCATCAGCTGTCTGGGTGGCTGGTCTCAGACGATCCCACAGGTGAAGAAGCCTGATGAGGAGGTCCTGGGCTGTGAGGCCCAGTTGGACGTACAGCCAAATTCTCTAAAACTATGTTGGAGGCGGCGGCTTATGGTAGAGAAATTAACATTCTCTGCCAACAGCTCTGGTGGACATTCCTGCAGTCAGCATGCCAATTGCACACTCCCTCACAACATGAGACGTCTGTAGCGTTGTGTTGTATGACAAAACTGCCTTTTATTGTCCCCAGCACAAGGTGCACCTGTGTAATGGTCATGCCATTTTAATCAGCTTCTTGTTATGCCACACCTGTCAAGTGGATACTGTGTGTAACTGTGTGAGAGCGAAGTCTTGCATTTCACTCATCTCAATGGCTGTTTCCCCTGCTCAGACATTGCATGCATCAACCAATGGTTGCTTGTCACGTCATGGACTGTGTCAGACTGACAGATTGCTATAACATATGATGTGGTTAGCTGATACATAAAATACCTGTCCAGGCCACAGGAGGCAGCAGAGGGATGGACGGGTCATAATAATGGCTGGAACGGGGGTAATGGAATGGCATCAAACAAATGAAAACCATGTGTTTGATATATTTGATACCATTCCACCAATTCCGATCCAGTCATTACCACGAGCCTGTCCTCCCCAATCAAGGTGCCACCAACCTCCTGTGATCCAGGCGTTGTAAGATCTGGCAGGCATCAGCAATGCCTAGGCAGGGGAAAGTAGTGCTGCTCATGGTAACATAATTTGGCTGAGTCTACCTGTATTTCCATGTGTGTTAACAAGTGTCAAATTAATTTACCAATCCATCTAGCCTCACCTGTTTCATTTATTAGTAGGTATATTGTAGTGAAACAGGCAGGGAGCAGGTCTCGAACTCTCGACCTTGTAGCCCGAAGTCCAGCGCGCTATCGACTGTGCCGCAAAAAGCATGCTCGAACTGCAGAGTCGATATCCGCGCTTATAAACCCAGGGTCGTTACAATATTAATGCAATATCAAATTAGCCTGCTAATGAGAACATATATTTTTTGCCAAGATGAGAACATATATTTTTTGCCAAGATGCGCCCAGTTGCAATGCTGCCAATCTAACCAAAAACAATAATAATGGAGGGTACAAGGCACGACTGTCCACACCGTCCAAATGAACGCTGCAGGTTATTTGTTCCGTATTTACTGCAGATTGACAAACCACTACGACCTTGACATTCTGACCGGGCGTGCGCACGCGGAGGCGTGTCCACGGACTCAATGGGAAGATAAAATGCGAGCGCACCTTTACTCGTCCCCGCTTCCCCTTTCGAACAAGTGGACAGACAGAGGCTATACAAGAACGGTACTTTAAAAACTGTATTTGCTCTTTTATGCTTTCCAAAACCAACTTTAATTGACAGTTTCAAGTATACCTTTAATTGTATGTAATTTACGCACTGTGCAGTGTAGGCCTAGGCGTACATGGTGTTTTGAATAGCTGTCTTTTGACTTTGGGCTAACCTATGTGTTTTCTGTGCATGCGGACTTAGTACATTTTCTCAACGTTTTCCATGACATGTCAACTGAGTACATTAACAAAACACTGCTGATAGATGGCACATTTAATGGCCATTTAATTTTATGTGGGTGTGGGTGTGGTGTGTGTGTGTAGATCAGTGTTTCCCAAACTCAGTCCTGGGGACCCAAAGTAGTGCACGTTTTGTTTTTTCCGTAACACTACACAGCTGATTTCAAATGGCTTAATCAAAACATGTTGAGTTGATCATTTGATTTGTCTTTCTACTACTAGAACAAAAACCAAGTTTGTGAAATGCTGACATCAATGTACATTCTACTCCTACTTGTTGATTTTAATTTGTTTTACTTTCAGAGGACTGTACCATATCAGGCAAAATGGTGAAGATTGGGATCAATGGGTAACCTGCTTTTTGTCAATACCTTTTTAAAGAAATGACTGGTTTTCTATCAGAACCAGAGAAGAGTTCAAAATGTCACAGAAGCGACCCAGGCTTGCGTTGCACAAATCTCTTGAGACAGTTTGTGTACTTTGGAACCAAGTTGGAGGAAAGCTCATGCCATACTGTAACTACTAGTTCACAAGCCTGGTCTGGACACTTATCATGTCCATTCTCTACTTATTTATAGTTTGGGTGTCACAGCGCCTCTACAGCGCTCTCTCTCTCGTATCTTCTCAGCTGTCACATTCCTTTATTCTATCCATCTATTAATATCCTGCTAACCTTGTCAGCTAAAGTACCCTTTTTTTGTTCTTTGACCAATCTTATCCTTTGAACCTTTATTTGACCAATAGACTGCCGGATGAAACGATTGCTATAAGCCCTTTCCCATAATCAATCTGTAATGATGCCCATTTCTAATCTGGGACACTAATGTGCTGATTGACCTATATATACAGTAAAGAAACTAAACTCTTAACAGTGAGCGCAATCGATCCTCGTGACTGTTCAGTTCCCTCAAAGCCTATGTCATAAGACTCATAAAAAGGTGTTAAGTCATACAAAACTTCATTGACTAGAACAAATAGCTTGTTAATGGTGAAGGATAGCAAGGAATTTGCTCCACAATGCCAATTTGACTGGCTCCTACTGTTGCCAAATAGGCTACTTGTTTTTCACCTTGTTTTTAGTCCTGATGTACTTTGACTCTCCTTTGGTGGTCAATACATTGACCCCTGTGAACACAGGACACCCTTTCAGCTGGGGGTGTATCTATCTGACTGTGTCACTGGGCAAAGTCCAAATGTGTTAAACATTGTGGTTATCCTTATGAGTGACACCGACTCCTCAGTCACAGGGATTTTATCATCCCCTCTGAACTTGATTGGTCTGTATATATCACAAGACAAAATCTGTGCAGTAATTGGCTGCTAATGTTATGTAAATACAAGTTATTTCAGCTGCCCAGGAATGGACTTTTCTGTTTTCTTCAAATTGGGATTTAAAACCATTCTAGACTGTAATCCAGTTTACTTAGTATTTCAGTGGTGTCTAGGCTTTTCTCAGCCACTGACTGCTAAAGTCTCCAACATTCACAGTATTTGACCAATGTGGTCCTATCAGTAATCAGCCAGAGTTAAAACCCTAACCATCAGACTTCGTTAATTTCACTGTAAGGGAGCAGTCCCATATGGATTGCTCTTAACTATTCACCCAATTTATGCTGAAACCATCTACACAACTGATGGCAAGATGTACATTAAGCTATACTGAACACAAATATGAACCCAACGATTTCAATTTTTTTGCTGAGTTACAGGTCATAAGTAAATTAGTTAACTGAAATCAATAAATTGGGCACTAATCTATGGATTTCACCTGACTGGTCAGGGGCTCAGCCATGGGTTTACTTGGGAGAGCATAAACCCACCCACTTGGAAGCCAAGCCCACCCATTGGGGAGCTAGGCCTAGCCAATCAGTTATCCCCCACAAAAAGGCTTTAAAACTGACTCCTCAGCACCCCACCCTCCCCTCAGACTATCCCACAGGTGAAGAAACCGGATGTAGACGTCCTGTGTTGACGTGGTTAAGGCTGATTGGACGTACTGCCAAATTCTTGAAAATTACGTTGGCGGTGGCTTATGGTAGAAATTCTCTGCCAACAGCTCTGGTGGGCAGTTATAACAATTGCATGCTCCCTCGGCTTGTGACATCTGTGGCACATTTTAGAGTTGCCTTTTAGTGTCCCCAGCACAAGGTGCCCCTGTGTAATGATCATGCTGTTAATCATCTGCTTATTATGCCACACCTGTCAAGTGGATGGATTATCTTGACAAAGGCTAAAATGCTCAGAGTGATGTAAACAAATTTGTGCACTGTTTTACAACAGCTTTTGGTGCCTATGGAGCATTACTGCTGTCATATTTCAGCACATGAAACATGGGACCAACACTTTACATGTTGCATTTTGTTCAGTATATTAAAAAAAAGCTATGATTTGAGGGTAATGTCCCTTTAACTGCACAGGCCAACCAAGCATAAACAGATGAGTCTTTAACCTGCTTTTCCAATTTGTCCTCAACCCCGCACTTCTCATTTCTGGTCACGCTGCACCAACCCAACCATATTGGGCATAAACAAAGGCTCTGGGCTCCATGTCAAGGTTGGCAGGTGTTGTAGAGCTGTCATCAGACATGTCAGTTTAGGGCTCCTGCTGCATGCCGGTGTGGTAATATGATACATGAGGATTAACTGTAAGACTCTTTCTCCTCTCAGATTTGGGCGTATTGGGCGTCTGGTGACCCGTGCCGCTGCCAAGGGCGGCAAGGTTGAGGTCGTCGCCATCAATGACCCCTTCATTGACCTGGACTACATGGTGAACGTCATACTGCGTTAAGAAATGCAGTAAACATAAACCAGTTTTAGCTGCTCGTGTTTACTGTACCATCAGTTACTGGCTTTAAAGTCCTGCCCCTGTTCCATAGGTCTACATGTTCAAGTATGACTCCACCCACGGTGTTTGGAAGGACAGCGAAGTGAAGCAGGAAGGTGGAAAGTTGATCATTGGCAATCTGCACATCACAGTTTTCCATGAGTGAGTTGGTTTTCCTTGACTTACTCTTTAGGTACATTGGTTCAAATGACACATTTGGATGCTTTTGTGCACCCATATTAAGCTTAGAAAAAAAAAAGATTCTTCTCTGGTTCTGGGAAACTGCCCCAGTGACTGATTGCTCTAGTAGGATAGAACAGGTATATTATGCCTATGGGTTTCACACGCATTGAAACCTTCTACTTCTGTAATTGGAACGCTAGCTTTGTTTAACCCCAACTTCATCTCGTTGCGTTCTTCAGGAGGGACCCCACCGCCATCAAGTGGGGCGAGGCTGGCGCGGACTACGTTGTCGAGTCGACTGGTGTGTTCACCACCATCGAGAAGGCCTCTGTAAGTACCTCCGTTCACTAGCAGTAGGAAGGCCATGGTCACATGTTTAGGTCGTTAGTGATTTGGTGTGCGTTCCTTATTCTGGTAGGCATGTTATGCAGTGTGACCCCACTTTCAATTATGACCCCTTTTTTTTTTTTTCTTTAACTCCCTTTTTTAATTTCATATGTCTTTTTCTGCTATGTGCTAAAGGTTGGCTGTCTTAGTTCATTCAGTAGCTTTGCATTTCCACAAACTTAACCTTTGCCCTCATCCCAACCACCCACCACAGGCTCATCTGCAGGGAGGTGCCAAGAGGGTCATCATCTCCGCCCCCAGCGCCGACGCACCCATGTTCGTGATGGGCGTCAACCACGAGAAGTATGACAACTCCCTGAAGGTTGTCAGGTGAGCCTCCTGTTGCGTTACCTTTTTAAAGAGCGTTGGTCATTCCCTGCGGCCAAATTATGACTTGTACAAAGAATGGCTGAAACAAACACGTACGCAGTGTGCTGTATTCTCACTCCGTCAGTCCTGAGTAATACTATTTCAATTCGAAGTGTAATGTCAGCTGATTATTTTATGAGTTGGTGGCACAATGTTTAATCATTAAATATTTAGTGTCATGTTAACACTTTCTATGTCCTCACAGCAACGCCTCCTGCACAACTAACTGCCTGGCTCCCGTCGCCAAGGTTATCAACGACAACTTTGGCATCATTGAGGGTCTTATGGTAAGAATGGGTCTTCATTCAGTGTTGACTTTTTTGAATGTGTCCTTTAATCTTAGTGGTGCTCCTTGAACCATGCATGGACGAATGTACCCCTCCCCCCCCCACAGAGCACAGTTCACGCCGTCACAGCCACACAGAAGACTGTTGACGGGCCCTCCGGTAAGCTGTGGAGAGATGGACGTGGTGCCAGCCAGAACATTATCCCCGCATCCACCGGCGCCGCCAAGGCCGTGAGCAAGGTTATCCCCGAGCTGAATGGGTATGAACCAATCCGGGACAATCATTTTTTTTAATGGAGGTTTGATATCATAGTTAACTACTGAGATTTATATAGCCTTAGTGCTTTTTACTAGGGTTTTGTTTTTTGAATAAATTGAGGCCCACTTGTGCTCGTAATGGTGTGGATCCTGAACCTTTTGTGTGTCTTTCTGACCCACAGCAAGCTAACCGGCATGGCCTTCCGTGTCCCCACTCCCAATGTGTCCGTGGTTGACCTGACTGTCCGTCTTGAGAAGGCCGTAAGTCTCCCAACAACGTTTTTATACTTTTGCTAATGTCTCGTAGAGGTTCGACTGGGATTTTGGTGCAAGTCACCAGCATTACAGCAATAGGCACTTCATACATTTTTATCTCGTTTTTTATTTTTTTTATTTTAAATGTTCACTCTTCTGCTTTAGGCGCCTTATGACGAGATCAAGAAGGTCATCAAGGCTGCTGCTGAAGGACCCATGAAGGGAATTCTGGGATACACAGAAGACCAGGTAAATATTTCCCCATTACAACCTTGTGTCCCAATCTGTCCTTTTCTTGAAGTGTGCACTTGTACACTACTTCCCATGAATTTAAAGTAATCTGATTAATCTAGATCAGGGTTTCCTGATCTGTCCTGAGCCCCCTGGGTACACCTTGTTTTTTGCCCTAGCACCACAGCTGACTCTCATAACCAATTCATCACGCTTTATTTGAATCAGCTGCGTCGTGTTAGGTTGACAAACAAAACGTTTGGGGAAACCTTGGTCTAGAGTACCCCCAGCCAGGCCACATATTTGGTGTATTCCACAGCTGATTTAAAGAGGCGCTTGATTAGGTGACAATTTGAACAAGTAGTGCTAGTTCTGGAACACATCAAATGCATGGACGTAGAGCACACTTCAGGGGAAAGGAGTGATTGGGACATAAGGCAGCCTTTCCCTACTCCTATGCCATGGGCCTCAAGGTCATAGGCTGAAATGTCTTAAGTGGCAACTCTAGCGAGCGCTAGTGATGGTTAATCGTTTCCACTAAGACTTGTTGCGCCCCCCTCAGGTGGTGTCCACAGACTTCAACGGCGACTGCCGCTCCTCAATCTTTGACGCCGGCGCAGGCATTGCCCTCAACGACCACTTTGTCAAGCTGGTCTCATGGTATGTACGCAGGAACCTACACATTGTGCTCACATCAGGTGTCCACCGACTCAGACGTTTCATCGACATGTAAAGCTGTGCATCATTTGCATTGCAGTGAATGTTGCAACTGTTAAAAATATTACCAGGGGCAGTATATGTGCTTTGAGGAACACTGAAACTTGCCTTTGACTTGTTAGTTTCCATCAACAAATTGATACCTTGCCAGGATCTAAACCAGGAAACAAACATTCAATTAACAAAAGGGCTTATTAAATAAACTCAACACATTTTGGAGAAGACAAAACAATGTTTGAACTTGATCGCCACATTAATTAACATTAGTATGGTCTTAGCTTTCCTGTGGTTGTAGGTTTTTGTGAATTTTCAAACTTCTGTCTTCTATAGGTATGACAATGAGTTTGGCTACAGCAACCGTGTTGTTGACCTGTGTCTGCACATGGCCTCCAAGGAGTAAAGTTTCCACACCACACTTCCAACCACTCATGACCTCTTCCTTCTCCTGAACGGACACCCCACCAGTCGGCTGCCAGAGAGCCTGTAGTGAACTCAACTCAATGGGAACATTTTTATAAGTCACACCTCTGTTCTGTTCAGTGAGGCTTGAGTATTTTTGCCTGCAGAATATTTCTGTTTACTACACTGGCTTAATTTGCACTCCTTCACAATAAAAGTCCTGTTATTAAACGATCATCTCATTCTTCCAGAGCACATGTTCATTATGGCACGCAACTGTTCTGAAACATTTTTGCAATGGAACTAATGTAACAGTGTTAAACACCACACTGCGTGGCCAAATGTCTCTACCCCACACTTCATCCCGTCACAGAACACAAACGTTCCCTCCGATAAGCTGGAGAGATGTGCCAGCCAGAACAGGCTGTGGTAGGAACCATTCAATGAACAAACATTTTTTTTTTATCACCAGTGATGGATAGGATTTGTTTACTGCTTTTCACTAGTGGAATCAATTCTTAAGCTGTCGTATGGAGCTGGTCTAACGTAGTCGACACACCCAATTGCTATGAGTTAAAATAAGTTAAGATGAACCACAGTATTGGACAGGTTCTTTTAATGTTTACATTTAAGTCCCATTTTGCTTGAAATAGTGTGGATCTAAAGGGAACTAGGACCTGCGGCAAGCTGACTGGTATGGCTTCCGTGTGCCCCTTGCCTGGTTGACCTGACAATCAGTCTTGTGAAGACGTAAGCTCTGTTTGTGACATTAGTCAGACTGACATTGTTTGTGGTGAGGAGTACGAGGGGTGTTGTACAAAAGTCATCAGTGACAGGATCATTGCTAACAGTATCAAAGCCAATGGCACGTTTTCTAACTGCTGCTTCACCCATTCTGGACCAATTTGACGGGTCGGGAGGTGCTCTGATCCAAATGTTTGGCTGGTCGCGCAATCAGTCTAGGTAGCCAGGCAAGTAAGTCTCCCAATCCGTATATCCTATGCTTTTGTTAGTGGCAACTAGGGTTGGTGTCAATTTACTAAATCAACTGAAAGTCCAGTGTTCTCCAATGCTTCTCTATAGCTAGGTTTCCATCAAATTAAAGATTTTCCTGCAAATATTCTAAAATCTGCATAAAGAGACTTCTCCACCAGTTGTGGTTCCACCAAATGGACTTGAGGATAAAAGCCAGTGTGACGCACGCAGTTGAAAACCTGGTGATTTTGGGAAATGTTTTATTTATTTCACCTTTATTTAACCAGGTAGGCAAGTTGAGAGCAAGTTCTCATTTACAATTGCGACCTGGCCAAGATAAAGCCAAGCAGTTCGACAGATACACAACAGTTACACATGGAGTAAAACAAACACACAGTCAATAATACAGTATAAACAAGTCTATATACAATGTGAGCAAATTAGGTGAGAAGGGAGGTAAAGGCAAAAAAGGCCATGGTGGCAAAGTAAATACAATATAGCAAGTAAAACACTGGAATGGTAGTTTTGCAATGGAATGTGCAAAGTAGAAATAAAAATAATGGGGTGCAAAGGAGCAAAATAAATAAATAAATTAAATACAGTTGGGAAAGAGGTTGTTTGGGCTAAATTATAGGTGGGCTATGTACAGGTGCAGTAATCTGTAAGATGTTCTGACAGTTGGTGCTTAAAGCTAGTGAGCGAGATAAGTGTTTCCAGTTTCAGAGATTTTTGTAGTTCGTTCCAGTCATTGGCAGCAGAGAACTGGAAGGAGAGGCGGCCAAAGAAAGAATTGGTTTTGGGGGTGACTAGAGAGATATACCTGCTGGAGCGTGTGCTACAGGTGGGAGATGCTATGGTGACCAGCGAGCTGAGATAAGGGGGACGTTGCCTTGCAGGGTCTTGTAGATGACATGGAGCCAGTGGGTTTGGCGACGAGTATGAAGCGAGGGCCAGCCAACGAGAGCGTACAGGTCGCAATGGTGGGTAGTATATGGGGCTTTGGTGACAAAATGGATGGCACTGTGATAGACTGCATCCAATTTGTTGAGTAGGGTATTGGAGGCTATTTTGTAAATGACATCGCCGAAGTCGAGGATTGGTAGGATGGTCAGTTTTACAAGGGTATGTTTGGCAGCATGAGTGAAGGATGCTTTGTTGCGAAATAGGAAGCCAATTCTAGATTTAACTTTGGATTGGAGATGTTTGATATGGGTCTGGAAGGAGAGTTTACAGTCTAAACAGACACCTAAGTATTTGTAGTTGTCCACGTATTCTAAGTCAGAGCCGTCTAGAGTAGTGATGTTGGACAGGCGGGTAGGTGCAGGGAAATGTACCGCTCATTAGTTTCTTGAAATCACTATGACAACTGGATTGGGGTGTGTGTGTGTAAGCTTTCCTCTGCATTGCTTTCACATGTCAGATAAGAGAATTCTTCAAGAAAGGGAGGAAGTAGGGATACGTTTTGAAAGCGCATCGGAAAGGGCCCAAGTTTTTCCTACTCATGTCCTGGGCCTCAAATACACACTGCCATGTCTAAGCTCTGACACAAGGGAGGAGTAAAGATACAAACTCACTCATCCTTCAGGTGGTGTCTGCAGACTTCCTCAGTGTCTGCTGCTCAATCCACGTTCCCTAACATGGCAGCCTTCTCTCCTCCAAAAGCTGACATTGACGCAGAAATACACCACCGCCAACCTAAGCTGTGCCACTGGAGCCTTCGGAGAAAAAGAGTCTCCGAGGATCACTACATTCCAAGCCAGAACCAGAATCCTGGTCTACAAACCACTAGTGCTCCCTACCCTACGATACGGACCACATACAGCAGGAATCTTAAAGCCCTGGAGTCTCCGCACCAAAGATGGCCTCCAACATCATGAGGATCAGCTGGGAAGACCGGCACACCAGTGTCCTTGAGGAAAACATCTGCAGCGTCAGCACCACCCCCGTTCAACACAAGCTCTGATGGACTGGCCATGTTGTCAGGATGCCCGCCTCCTGAAACAGTTCCTGTAATCACAACTAAACGCAGGACAGCTGGCTCCCGGAGGACAAAAGAAGGGACACAAGGGCAACCTGAAGACATAAACACGAGGCATAAACAAGTGTTTTAGCCTCGAACGTGTTAAGTGATAAAACTTTTCAACAACTTTCCTGAATTTTAACCTTAGTATCATGTGTCGTCTATTTAGTATAAAAATGGTTTGTATCAAACAAGTTATTCTGGAAATATTATAACATTAGCAAAACAAATTTGGGGAAATACTGGGTTGAAGGTCTTGTGGTTAAAGAAGCTGACACAATATGCCGTATGTATTTGACTGCACATTTTAATGGTAAGACTGCATAACTCACCACCAGGTATCAAATCAATTATAATGGGAGGGGGAATGGTGACACCTCCACACATTACATCATGGCAGTCTTCTACCCAGGAGCCAATAAGATGCTGTTCACAAAGTCTGATTCATATCATCGCACATTCCATTCCACATTCCAACTTAAGGGGGCTGAATAATTTTGCACGCCCAATGTTTTAGTTATTGATTTGTTAAAAAAGTTTCAAATATCCAATAAATGTCGTTCCACTTCATGATTGTGTCCCACTTGTTGTTGATTCTTCACAAAAAAATACAGTTTTATATCTTTATGTTTGAAGCCTGAAATGTGGCAAAAGGTCGCAAAGTTCAAGGGGGCCGAATGCTTTCGCAAGGCACTGTAGTCAGTTGTATAACAGAATGCGTTCAACTGAAACGTGGCTTCCACATTTAACCCAACCCCTCTGAATCAGAGAGCTGCAGGGAGCTGCCTTAACATCCACGTCATCCGGGCGCCGTTGTTGTTGGGGTTGAACTGCCTTGTTCAGGGGCAGAAGGACCGTTTTTACCTTGTCGACTCAGGGATTCGATCCAGCAGCCTTTTGGTTACTGGCCCAATGCTCCTACCTGCCAGGATACCTGCCGCCCAGAACTAGTCTTCAAGCATTTAAGCCACAAAAGACCAAACCATCTTTAAAGCATATTTATATATTTTTTTTACCTATAACTATTTCACATTTGCATGAAGCTCCATAGGCTATAGTACTTTTTGGATTCCCCACTGCTCTTGAACCGTTTACGCTACAAACACCAAACCTACGTTGAAATGTAGAGTCATCTTAAATTGATCGTAAAAGCTTTTTGATACCATTTACTGTAACCGTTTTAAATGAGCATAAAAGCTCCATGACACTGTAACGTCTTCTCGAGACAGAACGGAATTGCAGAGAGGTACGTTTCAACCATGTATTCCCTGAAATCAAAGCTACCCCGGGGTTGGTTACACTGAAAGTACATGAAAAACTCCTCAACTCTGAACTGAGCATCCTTTTCCCTCGCAAGCAAACTACTCCAGGTCAATGAACTCTCTCTTCCCACGTTCACCACCCTGCCTTTACTATGTGTGACACCCACCCCAAAACAACCCAACAATCCCCCTTCCTATTGGCTATAACTTGTAGCCAATACTCACTATAGATGAGCAAGCGCACACATTTTCATCAGGAAATGTCCTTTTCTATTTTTGGAGTATATAACTGATTGACATCAAACAGAGTTACTCTGGAATTAGGAAAGCAAACTTAGCAGAACAGACCATGGGAAAATACACTGTCACCTCGTCTATCCTCGGTCCCACAGCCGGCATCTCGGTACCTCCTTGCCAAAATGTCACACATATTTACACTATAAGAAGAGAAAGATATAGGCCTTCCCCGGGCTGACCTTTAGGCTTGACCTTTCCTTCGCCTGGGCCCTATGTGACGTCTGTGCTCTGAAAGAAGATGTCTCAATTTAGAGGAGAAGCCTAATTTCACGTCAACTCACTTTTCTTGCATGCTCAGACATCTGTAGCATATAGACCAAGACGATCTACACAGAGACAGATCACCTCTACTCGTCTTAAGGGTTTGAAACGTAGGGTGAAAGATGAACAAGCTACTGTGTGTCCAGTCATTTCAATTAATCTCCATTCAGTGACAATATCTGCAGGGACTCTGATTATGCAGCCAATTTCATATTGTCACTTCATCAATTTATCAAATGTCACACCCCAAACTCTCCCAAGTTCAGCCGAGTCAAGACACGCTGATCTTAAATATCATCCTAAAGATGGCATGTATCGTAAAACGGAAAAGTGGGTTTTATCGAAGAAGCGTCTACTTGTAATGATTAAGATATGTGGCTGTTTTCCCTTGAAAAGTGGAATTTGGGGACTGTAAGCCGCTCTGCATAAGAGCATCTGCTAAATAACTCAGTTGTAAATGTATATTGAACGGAAGTGTCATGAGTTACGGCATGAAGAGTGGTGCTGGAGCGAGAGCCAACATCTGACCCTACGGGAATAGAGTTGGAAGGCGTTGCTGTACATGTCAGAAGGACTTCAGCCAAATTGCTCCTATCCAAATCACTATGTAAACATTTGCCTCAGGCTTTAATTGAGTCATGTTACGACTTGGACCGAAACCATGGCAGGCCCATGGTGGCCACCGCTGCGGCCAGGCAGATTCCTACTGTGGCGTCTTTCCCTGCATCAGCAGTGGTGCCAAAGCCCTCAGGGAGAGGAGCACAGCCGGCCCTGGCCCCAGGATCTTTACCTGGCCCTGGGCCAACCTCCAGCAGCAACTCTGGATCCACCGTAGATTCCTCTGCTGGATGATAAGACTGTAATAAAAAAAAACATCCTCCTGACTCAGAAGTAGGAATACATGCATGAATGTAACGAATACAACATAAATAATGAATATAAAACGGAAGTACAGCTGGAATGGAATGATAAAAAACACTAACAATCGCCCAGCAGAACAACAACCCTTTAAGATAACAACGAACTGTATACAGGCGGCAGTGCAAACACAACCCAATGCCAAGGATCGGAACAACAATGCCAAACATACATTTGAATGCGCACTCAACTTTATGAGAGCAGCTCAGGGGATAGTATGCCAGGAGACCTGCTGCTGGGAAACCGTGGCTAGTGGGAGAGGTGAGTGGATTTTCTGGGCAGGCTGTAAAGGGATTGACCAATGGGAGGCCTGGTCACTCAGGTCACTCAAAGTTACAGACAGTCACAGGGGGCTGAGATGCTCCCTCCCTCTGCTCATCGGGCTTAAGATGCTCCCAAAGACAAACTGCCTCAACTCCCTTCCTGATCTCTTATATCTGTTTTTGTATGCTACAGTACATTTGCATTTCCTTTTTGTGTCGATTTTTAAGTGGGTTTTAGATACTTTATGTGATAAAAATCACTGTATCAGTTAGATGTATTAGTAATATTATTGTTCTATCTAGGAGCCTTGCAGCCTGGGCACAGTAAGGAGCTCACCCTGCCCCATTTTATGGCTCTGCTATCTTCCGCGGCAAGGCTAAAGTTTGGGGGAGCTTGAGAAAGAGATGAAGAGAGTGTCAGAGATCACCAGCAGGGGCATTCTAAACATGTATTCCTAACGGACAGTAGAACAGGAGGAAGCGTTGGAGGAACAAGGGAACGAGGCACAGTCTCAAGAGACTCACCATTCAAGTGACGCCTGCTATCCTCGATCCCACAGCCTGCCTCTCGCTTTCACCACCTTAAAAAATATATATATATATTGGTCACGTACACATGATTAGCAGATGTTATTGCGAGTGTAGCAAAATGCTTGTGCTTCTAGTTCTGACAGTGCAGCAATATCTAACATGTAATCTAACAATTCCACAACAACTACCTAATACACACAAATCTAAGTAAAGGAATGAAATAAGAATACATACATATAAATATATGGATGAGCAATGACAGAGCAGCATAGGCAGGATGCAGTAAACAGTATATACATATAAGATGAGTAATGCAATATATGTAAACATTGAAGTGGCATTATTAAAGTGACTAGTGATCCATTTATTAAAGTGGCCAATGATTTCAAGTCTGTATGTAGGCAGCAACCTCTCTGTGTTAGGGATGGCTGTTTAACAGTCTGATGGCCTTGAGATAGAAGCTGTTTTTCAGACTCTCGGTCACAGCTTTGATGCACCTGTACTGACCCTCGCCTTCTGGATGGTAAAAGGGGTGAACAGGCAGTGGCTCGGGTGGTTGTTGTCCTTGATTTTCTTTTTGCCCTTCCTGTGACATCGGGTGCTGTAGGTGTCCTGGAGGGCAGGTAGTTTGCCCTGGTGATGCGTTGTACAGATTGCACCACCCTCTGGAGAGCCTTGCGGTTGTGGGCGGTGTAGTTTCCATACCAGGCGGTGATACAGCCCGACAGGATGCTCTCAATTGTGCATCTGTAAATGTTTGTTCGGTTTTTAGGTGACAAGCCAAATTTCTTCAGCCTCCTGAGGTTGTAGAGGCATTGTTGCACCTTCTTCACCACACTGCCTGTGTGGGTGGTCCATTTAAGTTTGTCTGTGATGTGTACGCTGAGGAAATTAAAACTTAATCAAGCCTACTACTGTTGTGTCGTCTGCAAACTTGATGATTGAGTTGGAGGCGTGCATGGCCACACAGTCATGGGTGAACAAGGAGTACATGAGGGGGCTGAGCACGCACCCTTGTGGGACCCCAGTGTTGAGGATCAGCGAAGTGGAGATGTTGTTTCCTATCTTCACCACCAGGGGCCGGCCCGTCAGGAAGTCCAGGACCCAATTGCCCAAGGTGGGATTGAGACCCAGGGCCTCAAGCTTAATGATGAGCTTGGAGGGTACTATGGTGTTGAATGTTGAACAACATTCCTATATAGGTATTCCTCTTGTTCAGATGGGACGGTGCAGTGTGCGGTGTGATGGCAATTGCGTAGATCATTTTTGTTTGTGCGTAGGCAATAAATTAGACTAAAATTCTGCATGCATAGTAGCCTACTGTCGTGGTAGTAGTAGCCTTCTGGGCTCAAGTTTTGCACTAACAAATCCTCTCACTATCCACACCTGTCTTGGGGGCGGGGAAGGGGGTTATAGAGGATCTTGTAAATGTCAACCTCCAGTGACTTTTGTTTTTTTTTCTTACATGGACTCACACACCCTGTCCTCTCTCTCTCTCTCTCTCACTCACACACTCTCTCACTCTCTCTCTCACTCTCTCTCCGGGTTTATTTTGGTCCAGAGAACATTGATGCTTCGGTTCATGATAAGTAATAAAGAACCTATAACATTCAGTATCTACACTTTAGTTGCCTTTACATCCAAATTCTCGGAATATAGCATAACGTTTAAATGTATCTTGTGGAATCAGGCATCCTACAGCACATGCAGGATATCACGTAGCCATGGGTACCAGAACATCACATGCCCCATCATGTCTCAAAGTCAGTGTTGACTTGGACTGAAATAGGTTCCCGGTACTCATTTTGGGTTCTGGTACTGTTTATTTAGGTGCAGGAGCTCCACAATACTTTTGAGATCATATTCTATAGGAGGAACAGGAACTCAAGCAGGAGAACATTTGAGGTGGTGGTAGTCAGCTCCGGTGAGTTCCTGTCCAAGTCAAGCACTGCTCAAAGTGTCATACTCTGAATATGAGCCGGCTTGACTTTAGACAAGTCCAAGGGCAGCTGTGGTCTTACCTTGGGAAAAGGCCAATTGATGGACCCACTGTTATCACTCGAAGAAGCATTGGGTTTCATCCCATGTTCTTTCGACTGTTTTTCATTGCAACATACTGTCTTGCAGCCAAGCAGACCCAATGCCCTGGGAAAAAAATATTATTCAAATGTTTTCCCAAAGATTATAGCCTTTAAATAAAGATCATGTTAAACAGCTGGTTAATACAATTATTATCAAACTATCAAATCAATCCAAATTACAAATCTTCAATTTTTTTTGGCCAAGATGCATCCAGTTAATTCCACACGCAATGTAGCCAAGATGATCACATCAATAGTGGTGGGTGTTATTCAAATGAATTTCCTGTTCTGTAATTTATGTTCGTGTCGATTGCGACAACGACCTTGGCTCCCCATCCATCTGTGGCTTGACATTCTGAAGGGGCGTGTGCACATGACTTTGTGTTCACGTGGGGGCGTGTCCATGGACCATATAGGAACATAAATTGCGAGCGCACCTTGCCGACATTGTGGACAGAGCAACTCACAAACGGTACTTTTCAACGTTATTAACCTCTTTATGGCTTCATAGCCAACTTGACATTTAATAGTAGAATTATGCGTTGTTTTTTTTTGTGGCAATTTACACTTCGGCAGGTTGAGTCCAACCTGGCGTTTTGAATAGATGTCTTGTATGACTAAAATGTGTATAGATGCACGCTACAATGTGTGTAGATGAGAGAGAATAAATTAGCCTACGTGGCATGAATAGTTGAGTATTTTAGATGAGCAACAATTTTGGGCTCTTTGAAATGATTCTAATGTCAGGTATGCATTGTGCAATTCTTGGGATTCTATAGATGCCACAAAATAGATTTGTATCTAACACTGCTAGATTCTTTCTATAGTGGCGGTTAATCAGTGATGCTTAATGTATTGTTGTACATAGATGATTTTAGTTGCTTATTCAAATTTTGCCTCATGTTCATACTGTGCTGGGCTTTGTAACACACGTTAATGACCTATTCTTTTTGTTTTACCTTCAGCGAACTAGACCAGATCAGGCAGAATGGTGAAGATTGGAATCAATGGGTAAGTTGCATATTTTATCTTTTAAATTATAGATTTTAAAACTTAACCGGCTGCTGACAGGATCAAGTGACAAGGTAAGACCCTGGGCGGCATTGCACTTCTGTACTGTACATTCCATAGGTGCTTGCTCTCAAGTTCATAAGCCTTTTTAAATTTTATTTTTTTGTTTTAGTTGGGGGTGTGTCTGCTTCTGTCACTGGGCAAATTTAGAGTATTTGAAATTGTATTGTCTTAAAGAGAACATAGGAACTCTCTGTTGACAGGATCGGGTCACAGGATAGACCCTGGACTGCATTGTACTTCTGTAGTAGTCCAGGGTTCCCCAACTGGCGGCCGGCCTGCGGGTGACTTTTTTTGTGTGTCGCTCCAAGTCTTCAAAAAATATATATGAACGTATGCATCTTTGTTGTTGGACATAAAAAGACTGTAAAAACACCAGAAAATCAGCTCCAAGTGATTTTACTTTAGGAAATCTGTTCCAAAGTATTCCCACGCGTAATAGAGAGATATACAGTATGTGATCGTATACAAATGTAAGCAAGTTTTACTTCAATATTATATCCGTTTGGGCTTCTTGCAGTTATTTGTAATTATCTTCCGGGCCCCTGACCACCCGCTCAAGAAAAAATAAGCCTGCGGCTGAGTCTAGTTGATGGTCCCTGCCATAGGCGCTTGCTCTTAAATTAACAAGCCTGGGTTGTACAGCTTTCACTAGGAACCAAACAGAAGCATACAGGCTGAAATGAGAAGGGACTACCTGAACTTGTCCATTAAATGCTTATTTTCATTTTTCGTTGCGCTTTTTTTATTGTTGTTGCTATGGTGTGTTTCAACACCTCCCTGGTCTGGCCACTTACCATCCTCTTCTTATTTATGGTTTGGTTGTCACAACGCCTCTTTGCAGCACTCTTGTATATTTCCTCTCTTCAGCTGTCACATTCCTTTATTCTACCCATCTAATAATATCCCGCTAACCTTTTCAGCTGAAGTTCAGAGGTCACAGCGAGACCGTTTGGAGGAACTCTTACACCGATCCTATTCCTCTAACCTTTTATTTGACCAATAGTCAGCTGTCGCTAAACTGCAGGAAGATTAGAGTTTGTTATGATAGACCCTTTCCCAAAATCAACCTAACAGTTTTACTGTGCCCACTTGAAAGACGAAACGCTGCGACCTGGAGATTGATATTTCACTCCTCCTAAGTATGGAAACTAAATTATGTCTAATGACTGACTAAAAGATCATGCTGACTGTTCGCAGTTCCAAAACGGTTTGTGATGTATAGTATGATGTAACTTTGTTGACCAGAATTAAATGACTTGTTAAAGGAAATTCTTTCTGATGCTTGTTAACTCCTTTCTGATGAACTTTGACTCCTTTGCTAAGCCATATGTTGACCCTTGTGTGCAGGACTCATTTTTTTAGGTGCGGGTGTGTCTACCTGTGTCACATGGCTACTGCCACCTGCTGGTATAGTGTGTGATATGGATTTGCTTATATATGAATTAAGACTGATTTTTCTCTTCTCAGATTTGGGCGTATCGGGCGCCTGGTGACCCGTGCCGCTGCCAAGAGCGGTGAGGTCAATGTCGTCGCAATCAACGACCCCTTCATTGACCTGGACTACATGGTGAACTTTATACAGCCTACTGCTTAATATACCAAAATATAGGTTACTGAAATTGAGGGAGAGATGTAAACATATTTTACCAAAGTCAGACCTTGAGTGGGTCTTTTTTTTTTTTTTTTTTTGGTTAAACTCCAGAAAAATCTCAGGTGCACAGGTTTACTGTTCTCATATTCAACACTTCCCTAAAGGTTGTTGTTCCATAGGTCTACATGTTCAAGTATGACTCCACTCACGGTGTATGGAAGCACAGTGAAGTGAGACAAGAGAATGGCAAGCTGATCATTGGCAACCTGCACATCACAGTTTTCCATGAGTAGGTGTTTTTCCTTTTATTTACTAATGCTCCAGCTGCATTCATTGGCTTATTTTGTGCATGGTTTGAAATGACAACGTTTCTGAGACACTGTTTTGTGCAGAATGAAATTGATGGGTTATATACTACTTCTGGCAATATGAGTATTTGGCTATCTTAAACATTCACATTGACTCTTGGGAATGCCTTAGCAGTAGGCTAGACCATGTATACAAGGTATGTGGATACCCCTTCAAATTAGTGGATTCTGCCATTTCAGCCACGCTCATTGCTGACAGGTGCATTAAAAAAAAAATCTCTATAGACAAACAGTGGCAGTAGAATGGCCTTACTGAAGAGCTCAGTGACTTTCGATCTGGCACTGTACTAGGATGCCACCTTTCCAACAAGTCAGTTCATAACGTTTCTGCTGTGCTAGAGCTGCCCCGGTCAACTGTAAGTGCTGTTATTACGAAGTGGAAAAGTCTAGGAGCAACAACGGCTCAGCCGCGATGTGGTAGGCCACACAAGCTCACAGAACGGGACCGCCGAGTGCTGAAGCTCGTAAAAATCATCTGTCCTCGGTTGCAACACTTACTACAGAGTTCCAAACTGCCTCTGGAGGCAACATCAGCACAAGAACTGTTCGTTGGGAGCTTCATGAAATGGGTTTCCATTGCCGAGCAGCCACCCACACCTAAGATCACCATGCGCAATGCCAAGCGTCAGCCGGAGTGGTGTAAAGCTTGCCGACATTGAAATCTGGAGCAGTGAAAACGCGTTCTCTGGAGTAATGAATCACACTTCTACATCTGGCATTCCGACAGACGAATCTGGGTTTGGCTGTTGCCAGGAGAATGCTACTTGCCCAAATGCATAGTGCCAACTGTAGAGTTTGGAGGAGGAATAATGGTCTGGGGCTGTTTTTCATGGTTCGGGCTAGGCCCCTTAGTTCCAGTAAAGGGAAATCTTAACGCTACAGCATACAATGACGTTCTAGACAATTCTGTGCTTCCAACTTTGAGGCAACTGTTTGGGGAAGTTCCTGTTTCAGCATGACAATGCCCCCGTGCACAAAGCGAGGCTCATACAGAAATGCTTGTCGAGATCGGTGTGGAATAACTTGACTGGCCTGCACAGAGCCCTGACCTCGACCCCATCGAACACCTTTGGGATGAATTGGAATGCCAACTACGAGCCAGGCCTAATCGCACTACATCAGTGCCTGACCTCGCTAATGCTTTTGTGGCTGAATGGAAGCAAGTCCCCGCAGTAATGTCCCAACATCTAGTGGAAAGCCTTCCCAGAAGAGCGGAGGCTGTTATAGCAGTAAAGGGGGACCAACTCCTTATACAGGTGAACCCATCCCTGCATTGCTGTGGGAGTATATAGGACCCCTGTAATTCTAACCCTGGTTTTGTGGTATAATCCTAACTTCCATCTCTTTGCCATCTTCAGGAGGGACCCTTCCCAGATCAAGTGGGGTGACGCTGGCGCTGACTACGTTGTTGAGTCTACTGGTGTGTTCACCACCATCGACAAGGCCTCTGTAAGTACCGCTCTTCACGAGCAGTAGGAAGTAGGTCACATTGACAACGGTCTATACTTGAATTCTGTGAAAAGAAATGTTTTAATACTTCATGGCTATAATATTGTGGGTGAGCAGTGAGTAAGCACAGTGCTGTATATATTTTCATGTTGTAAATTGTTTTAATCGCCTCCAGACTGCCAATTTTTTTTTGCATATCATCGGCTGTATGTGACTGAACCAAGCAAGGCAGCCTTGATGTTGTGTATTTGTTGTTACACAAACGTACCCTTTGCCCTCTCACCCCACCATAGGCTCACCTGCAGGGAGGTGCCAAGAGGGTCATCATCTCCGCCCCCAGCGCCGATGCCCCCATGTTCGTGATGGGAGTCAACCACCATCATTATGATAACTCCCTGAAGGTTGTCAGGTAAGCCACTCCCCTCCACCATAACATTCTTTTAAAGGAGCCGTGTGACACGTACAAACAGTCCTGCCACATAGTCACTGACATGTTACTTGTACAAACAATCACTCAAACACACACTCACTCTGTTCCAGCAGGTCATAAACCCTCCTTCTGTCTTACTGAGAATGCGAGTACAAAAGTGGCCTGAAAACATCGGGACAATATTGCTAGAGAGGGTGTTTGACAGATTTTTGGAACAGAACTGTTTTCCACCATTTTGTCAAATTGTGTGTTCTCGCATTCCACGCGTAGTTTACGTCATAGGGATTCCCATAGACTTTGTATTGACATTATATGGCAGCCGCATGTCTCCTCTTGAGGTAAGAAATCCAGTCTGATTTGTTAACTATTGGGTTTTAATACAGGTTGCAGCTCTTTAAATTATTACTTTATGGCTGTATGGCACAATGCTTAATTACTAAACGTTTGTGGCGCTGTCATATTATTAAGAATGGTTCTTATATGCAGCTTTTCTAAAAGGCAATAAAGGAAACGGCAAGACGAAACAAACAAGACCATTTGAAAGAACTGAGGTGGAGTGGGAGTTATGGGAAGGTTTAGACAGGACTAGGAGGACCGGTGGAGAGAAGTTCTAGACTCTGAGTGTAGCTGTAGAAAAGACCCTGTCGCCAAAACTCTGGAGTTTGGACTGGAAGAACGCACCAGCGGAAAGGGAAAGTTGTGTTGCGTCCAGGTTTGTTTCAGAGAGGCAGGATTTAATGTGGTTCAAAGGCGGGTGGAGGAGTTGGCTTGATGTAGATATGCTGATCTTGTAGTCGGCGTAACAGTGGACGTTGAAGTGGCGTCGCGTCTTTTCCGAGTGGGCGCATGTTGATTTCTTATTGATATTGATGTCATGTCCTCACAGCAACGCCTCCTGCACAACTAACTGCCTGGCTCCCATCGCCAAGGTTATCAACGACAACTTCGGCATCATTGAGGGTCTTATGGTAAGAATGGATTCAAACAGCACAATTACCACAGGGACTGGGCTGTGGCGGTAAAAAGTGAGTCGACACTGGTGGAGACGTCAATGTACATGCTAATGCTTACAACATTCACGTTGCTGCTCTGCACAAGCCCTGGGTTGTGTTCCTTAGGGTACACATTGGAACATTTTTTTAAATGATGTTTTCTTATTCGTTCAGATAGTAACTTCCTGTTTGGTACGTAATGAACAACACCTCGCATAGACTAACATCCATATCACTTGTTTCTTCCCACAGAGCACAGTTCACGCCGTCACAGCCACACAGAAGACTGTTGACGGGCCCTCCGGTAAGCTGTGGAGAGATGGACGTGGTGCCAGCCAGAACATTATCCCCGCATCCACCGGCGCCGCCAAGGCCGTGAGCAAGGTTATCCCCGAGCTGAATGGGTATGAACCAATCCGGGGCCACTGGTTTCGTAATGGAGGTTTTACGACCATGGTGATAATGGATGGGATTTGTATCGTGCTCTTCACTAAGGGTGCATCTGAATATTGCAAAGCTTTTACATTTCCCTAGCCCCATCCCTTGGCTCTATATCAAAACCAGGGCTGTCATTACTTTTTAAATTCAATCCCAGAATGTAGATTTAACTGAACTTCATGACCCACAGCAAGCTGACCGGCATGGCCTTCCGTGTCCCCACTCCCAATGTGTCCGTGGTTGACCTGACTGTCCGTCTTGAGAAGGCCGTAAGTCTCCCATTCACCGATCTCTGCTCTTTTTGATGTGTTTTATTGAAATTAATGTTATACACAAGTAAAGCAACTCTGAATACCTAATTCCTCTTGCCCATGCTTCCAACCCACCGACAAGCTACCCTTGTTTTTGCACATTTCCTTACTGTCAACATAACATGCAACAGGCATTTGTCTCCATTTGGATACATTGTTCTACATTTTAATGTTTTCTCCTGTCTGCCTCAGGCCCCTTATGAAGAGATCAAGAGAGTCATCAAGGAGGCCTCCAAAGGACCCATGAAGGGAATTCTGGGATACACGGAGGACCAAGTAAATATTTTCCCATTCCAAGACCCTGCTTGAATACTATAAAATGCATCATTCCTTCCATACTTTCAGAAATCTGATCTAGCATGATTTGGTAGCTGTGAGTAAAGGTTCTGTGTTGCTCTCATGTCAGTGATGACTACAAAGAAGGAAATAAGGAAGGATGCGTTTTAAGAGTAGATCAACAGGGCCCAAGCTTTCCTTACACTCATGCATGCACTGAGCCTCAAGGTCATATGATACAATACCTGAGTTCAAACACTAGGGAGCAGTAGAGTGATTGTTAATTGGTGGTTCACTTCAGTTTTTCACATAATGAGCCTAAAGCCTGTTGCTCTCCCCCCTCAGGTGGTGTCCACAGACTTCAACGGCGACAAACGTTCCTCAATCTTCGACGCCGGGGCAGGCATTGCACTCAACGACCACTTTGTCAAGCTGGTCTCATGGTATTTATCTATCTAGACCTACACCCCCCCCCCCAACACACACACAATCAATACTATAATTTTGAGTATTTATATACATTAAAAAGACTCCTTCCTCTTGCTCCCTCTCCCATAGGTACGACAATGAGTATGGCTATAGCAACCGCGTCATTGACTTGTGTCTGCACATGGCACTCAAAGAGTAATGTTTCCACAACACACTTCCAACCCCCCATGGCCTCTTCCTTCTCCTGAACGGACATCCAAACAGTCCTCCGCCAGAGAAGGAGCCAGTAAAGTCTATAGCAATGTTTTATAACATGTCACACTTCTGTTCAGAAGACTGAGTCTGATTTTTGCCTGCAGAATATTCCTGTCCACCGCGCTGTGCCTTAGTTCACAACACAATAAAAGTCATTTGTTTCTGAACAAAAACATTTTTTTTTGTCGTCTCAGTCCTCAGGCGCACATCTTGTAAATGCATGAATTGTTCAAATCTACGCATGAATTTAGGTCTGTTTACATTTTATTTCTGTGAATCAAACTTGTTATTCAGGGTACGTTTCATTACAGCTCAACAGAGGCTGTAAAACATTTGGACCATGAATGGCATGCTAAAATATTCCCATTTACTCAAGTCGGAGTTTTAAAATGATGTTGACAAGAGAAGTGTAGACGGATTTATCTTGTCTGTCAACACCTAGTGGAAAGTGAAAGTATACCGTTTCTGAGGAGTGATTGAAAGTTCTTCAGAAGTGGGTTTAACTTTAAGAATCTTTTTAACTGAAACCATTTTCCAGATGGAAGCAAAAAGTAGACCAGTTCAGTAGTGCATTGTATTCTAAAGAAAAATGCTTGACTCCATATTGTTTTTGGTTCCTTAAACGGCTTCCATGATGGCAGGAGCTATTATAGTCAGTGATCAAGTCAATAGCTCAGTGCATTCAAATCACACACAGATCATTGCTCTTTAAACACGAGACAAGGAACGAGAATAGGCAAAGAGACTATTGTTCATGTAAGTATTGAACTTTCTATGGGTTTTTCATAACTGTCACTAACTTTTTTTTTTTACCACGACAGGGAAAACGGGTGCGCACTTCCAATCTATTACTATTCACTTAACGATTAAGTATTTCAGTGCATTCGGAAAGTATTCATACATCTTAGCTTTTGCCAAATGTTACGTTGCTTCTGTGATCTAGTTTACAAATATGGTCCGTGATCAAGATTGACATCGTGCAGGGTGAGCAAGAGCTGAAAACTGTATTTATTTACCATTCATCTGAGGCACTAGAGATGCAAATTTGTGGCAATTCCAAAGCAATACATGCTATACCACATTTTAATTTTTCAAAATAAACATGTAACTTGTGAAAAATACTCTTGTTTAAATCATCACCAATTTAAACAATTACAAGTTTTCCTGAAAAATCATCTGAATCAAAGGTGTTGCGTTTTGGGGATAAGCACGAGATAAGCTGTCTGTCCGATGGCGTGTTCGAATGGGCCTCGCAATCTCATATTTATCAGATGGGGAAATCGTAGATATGACACGAATGGGTTTGTCTTCGTCTTATTGCAAAAGTTAGATTGTGCCTTTTTAAATTTGAAGGCTAAATGGGTTTTACATGCCCCATCTTTTTTTTCTCTGTGTCTCATAGTGGAGGAAGATAATGTTGGGAAAACCTCTTCCAGCCCGAACACAGCTGCTCCTACCAATGCCACATCCAAGTCAAGTCAAAGCAAAGTCAAAGCAAAGAAAAAGTCATGGCTCCTGTACCCACAGCCCTGCACGTTGAGGAGGAAGAAGCACTTTCCTCCATTCAAGGTCTTGCTGCCTATGTCCACTCCCCTAACACAGGTCGGTCAAATTGACATTGTCACTGTGGAAAATGAGTGCACCCACTTAAAGGGGTAGTTTTCCAGGTTTTTACTGCAATCCTAATTGATTTTGTGTTCGAACGGGTAGACAAACATTGTTATCTTCCAAAAACGTAGTGATATTGTGGCAATATAATTTGGATTTAAGTATTTCTCAGCAATTTTGAAAAAAAAATATGTAGAAGCATGGCAGGCAGGCATACATAAACTATCCCTTTATGTTGATTGTTTCTGCCCCTTCACTTGTTCAGGACAAGACCAATGTAACAAAACAACCACTGACAAGATACCAACATCCATAACTTTAAGTATGGTTTACTAGAACAAAGACCACCACCACCTTTGAGAGAACACCATTTTCCTCAATTTACAAGTCAGTATACACTATTCTACCAGGACAGTGACAACCACCATTGAGAATAGTGCAACATCCTCCATTTCCAACTGTGAATATATCTCTTCCTGTTACACTCGGATGCATAAGTCTGATTTTAATGCCTAGGTCGATTCCTGTGGGGGACATACTGTACACACACAGTACACGTTCAAAATGCTATTGGAAGATGATCTTAGTGAATATTTCCTTCCTTCTGACATTTCAGTGGATGGCAGGCCAGAGATTGACATTAGAAAAGATGTTGGGGTGAGATCTACACAAGATGCGGCAGGCGTGCCCTGTCAGCAAGTCATGCTCTTCTCTCCACTCATCCAAGTGACTGCAAGTACAACATTCAACACTTAACCTTGGATATATGTCTGGATTACTGCAACTCGCTGTTGGCTGGGCTCCCTGCCTGTGCCATTAAACCCCTACAACTCATCCAGAACGCCGCAGCCCGTCTGGTGTTCAACCTTCCCAAGTTCTCTCACGTCACCCCGCTCCTCCGCTCTCTCCACTGGCTTCCAGTTGAAGCTCGCATCCGCTACAAGACCATGGTGCTTGCCTACGGAGCTGTGAGGGGAACGGCACCTCAGTACCTCCAGGCTCTGATCAGGCCCTACACCCAAACAAGGGCACTGCGTTCATCCACCTCTGGCCTGCTCGCCTCCCTACCACTGAGGAAGTACAGTTCCCGCTCAGCCCAGTCAAAACTGTTCGCTGCTCTGGCCCCCAATGGTGGAACAAACTCCCTCACGACGCCAGGACAGCGGAATCACCACCTTCCGGAGACACCTGAAACCCCACCTCTTTAAGGAATACCTAGGATAGGATAAGTAATCCTTCTCACCCCCCTAAAAGATTTAGATGCACTATTGTAAAGTGGCTGTTCCACTGGATGTCATAAGGTGAATGCACCAATTTGTAAGTCGCTCTGGATAAGAGCGTCTGCTAAATGACTTAAATGTAAATGTAAATATATGCACAACTTTTATGTATGTGTCAAAATGGTCAAATAAAATAAATGTTATTTTCCCATATTTCAGCCGTCCTCGACCAAACGAGAGGAAATCGCGTAATGGAGCATCAGCGCTTGATGATCAGCAACAACGTCCCTGACATTGGAGGTCTTTCTACTCCAACAACTCTTAGATTATCCCCAGGGAATTCTCATTTTTCTGGGGTCTTTTGGGAATTCCACATTTACATTTACATTTAACTCTTTTCAATACCAATACATGTAATTCACTTACGTTACACTTGTTGGAGAACTGTGCATTGAAATTACAACCATTATTAGGGATAATGGCTCATCTGAAAAGTGACGTGTTGGTTATTTCCATTCCAGTTTTATTTCAGTCTAATTCATTCTACATCTTCCAATCAGCCTTTGAAAAGGATGACCTAATAGACCTCTGTGCTGTATGTGCCTGCCTGTTGTTTTAAGGTGGTGTATAGCCAGTCAAAAGAAAACATCTATTCAAAGCCATGCTTGCTTCATTGTAATACATACTGTACATACATACACACAGTACCAGTCAAATGTTTGGACACAGCTGCTCCTTCAAGGGGTTTTCTTTATTTTTACTGTTTTATACACTAGAATAATAGTGAAGACATCAAAAACATTAAATCACACATATGGAATCATGTAGTAACCCAAAAAGTGTTTGAACAGATCTAAATATATTTTATATTTATATTATACTTATATTTTATACTTCAAAGTAGCCATCCTTAGCCTTGATGACAACTTTGCACACTCTTGGCATTCTCTCAACCAGCTTCATGAGGAATGCTTTTCCAACAGTCTTGAAGGAGATCCCACATATGCTGAGCACTTATTGGCTGCTTTTCCTTCACTCTGCAGTCCAACTCATCCCAAACCATCTCAAGTGGGTTGAGGTTGGGTGATTGTAGAGGCCAGGTCATCTGATGCAGCACTCCACCACTCTCCTCCTTGGTCAAATAGCCCTTCCACAGCCTGGATGTGTGTTTTGGGATATTGTCCTGTTGAAAAACAAATTATAAGCGCAAACCAGCTGGGATGGTGCATTGCTGCAGAATCCTGTGGTAGCCATGCTGGTTAAGTGTGCCTTGAATTCTAAATAAATCACTGACAGTGTCACCAATAAAGAACCCCAACACCACCTCCTCCATGGTTCACAGTAGGAACCACACATGCGGAGATCATCCGTTCACCTACTCTGTGTCTCACAAAGACAAGGCTGTTGGAACCAAAAATCTCAAATTTGGAGTCATCAGACCGAAGGACAGATTTCCACTGGTGTAATGTCCATTGCTCGTGTTTTTTGGCCCAATTAAGTCTTTTCTTCTTATTGGTGTCCTTTAGTAGTGGTTTCTTTGCAGGAATTCAACCATAAAGGCCTGATTCACGCAGTCTACTCTGAACAGTTGATGTTGAGATGTGTCTGTTACTTGAAGTCTGAAGCATTTATTTGGGCTGCAATCTAATGAATTTATCTTCTGCAGCAGTGGTAACTCTGGGTCTTCCATTCCCATGGTGGTCCTCATGAGAGCCAGTTTCATCATAGCGCTTGATGGTTTTTGCAACTGCACTTGAAGAAACTTCAATCAAGGTTCTTGATTGACTGACCTTCATGTCTTAAAGTAATGATGGACTGTAATTTCTCTTATTATTTGAGCTATTTTTGCCATAATATGGACTTGGTCTTTTACCAAATCTTCTGTGTAGCACCCCTACCTTGTCAAAACACAACTGATTGGCTCAAATGCATTAAGAAGGAAAGAAATTCCACAAATGAACTTTTAACAAGGCACACCTGTTCATTGAAATGCATTCCAGGTGACTACCTCATGAAGCTGGTTGAGAGAATGCCAAGAGTGTGCAAATCTGCCATCATGGTGAAAGGTGTCTACTTTGAAGAATCTCAAATATAACATATATTTTGATTTGTTTAACACTTTTTTTGTTTACTACACGATTCCATATGTGTTTTTTCATCGTTTTGATGTCTTCACTATTATTCTACAATGTAAAAAATAAGGGAAAACCCTTGAATGAGTGGGTGTGTCCAAACTTTTGACTACTACTGCATATGTTCATGTTCATTATAATTCGATGTATTCTGTGTAATTTTAAAATGAAAGGGATTTGACAAAAAAAATGCATTTTGTGAATGTGTTTTTAAAGGATCAAAACTATGAGGGGATTATTTTATTTTTCAAACTAATGGTATCTGGTAGATGGTAGATTTTCAGTGAGTGAGCAATTGTTATATTACTTTAACAGTGAATAACTGGGGGGTATATGTACATGTGTAGCATATATTTCAACTAGAGGCTTACTTTTGCACAAAACATGGCCCAAAAATTCCAATAAACCAGTAGTAGCCCATAGCTTTTAGACAATATGAGCAGAGAACTTTACACACGATCTTTGCTGATGTAAACGTGCAGTCAAGACGAGGGCCAGGCAGAAATAAACAGGGTACTGCGGTTTTTAACTACCGCCATGACTGGAGTAAACGCGCAATAGACATCCTCACTTTGGATAGGCTACTGCTTGGCTTGAGTGAATTTCCCGAGACTTTTAATTGATATCATAATGTGTGTTTAACACCAATGGCATTATTATTTGTTTCAATTATTTTGTTTCAATTCTTTATTTCAATCGAAAATGGCTCACAATTTAGGAGTTTTACGGCACACTCAGCGTCACTTGAGGACGTCGAAGCACATAAGAGACTTATCTCCTACGCCAAAGTTAGTAGTTGCACTGCGGCCAGCCAGGTAGCTTACGTAGCCTTCACCGCTTGATTGCTGCGGCTCTTTCCATCACTGGCGCGTCTAATTTTAAGACCTGGAATAGGCTACTTGTTTAATAGCACCTATTTACCTATAAATTATTTGATTTGTTTTCTTATTATGTTTTGGTGGAACGCACAAGCTAAGTCGTCATAGGTTAAGGCTATTTAGGGATAGTTTTAGAGCAAGTTGGCTATTATTTGCATCAGCAGTTAGCTTTCAAGCTAAATTAAGAAGTCTGTTTTGATGCCTGATTTTGAGCATTTCAGATTTTCATACTCAAGCATGAATCCATTATTGGGAGAGAACGCGTTCCTGGTTCAGCAACAGCAGCACAACCAGATGGGGAGCCATTCTGATTATTCCATGACAGGCCTAGACTCATACGGTGCAGCTGACTCAGGCTTCATCTTGGGCGAGCACAACGGGTTTGGACAAGATGGCATATCTGGCCTGGACATACATTCGCTGCCACCTTCAGGACTCGCTTATTTGCACCAGAACAACATGCACCGTGCACCGCCGCCCCCCGCAGCGATGGCCCTGCGTAACGACTTGGGTTCCAACATCAGTGTTCTCAAGACCTTGAATTTGCGCTTCCGTTGCTTTTTGGCTAAAGTTCATGAACTGGAGCGTCGGAATAAAGCTTTGGAGAAGCAGCTTCAACAGGCTTTGGAAAACAATGAGGACAATTCAGAAGGACACGGTAAAAAGCCATTGACTAAGGAAATGGGAGTCCAGACTGGTTTCGTAGGGCCCATCGCAATTAGGCCCGGACATATCCCACTCCAGAACGTCAATAACTCTGCATACCTGCCTGGGGGTCTTCTCTCTCCATCACTCAACAGGCCTACAACTCCCTCCTTTGAGTCCAACAGCAAATCAGTATTTAGGAACTCGACTCTGACTGACTCGAATTCCAACCTCAATTCCAACCAACTCACTCCACATATTTGCCTCAGTCCTTTATTAACCCCTACTGATACTTCCAACCCTATATCCAACATTAACGAGAAATATGTCAGTTCTGGGACTGGTATGTCTACTAACCCGCCTCCCCGGTTCCTTCCCGGCACCGTTTGGTCCTACAACCACGACCGCAGGTTTGGCACTGGGAGGGAGTCGCGCGTAACAGATATGGGTGTGCCTTGTGCCCAAACGGACGGCGTAGGTGTTCAAATCGACACCATCACCCCTGAGATACGGGCCCTGTACAACGTGTTGGGCAAGGTGAAACGAGAGAGGGATGAGTATAAATGCAGGTATGGATGAAGCGGTCTGGATGAAGTGGTCAGGAGTATCATGGTTAAAGATCTGGGTCTTTAAGCCGATGTTATTGTCACTTGTAGAACTGATGTGTGATGTCACTTATTGTTTCTCTAGCCCATCATTATTAGGGCAACACCCCTAGCCCAGGATTGGCCAACCCTCCTCCTGGAGAGCGAAGGGGTGTGGAGGCTTTTGTTCCAGCCCTGCTCTAGTCACACATCCGGGTCTACTAAATCAGTGATCCTGTTTTGTAGCTACATGTCCATAACACCTCAGTGTCGTTCTGCAGACATCTTGTCGGAATAGAAAACTAGCAAAATGATTGCGTTAGAGATATTTACAGTTGGTTCTCCTATTATAAATTTGGAGTGCAATGTATCTCAACTAACAGTAGCCTATTTTGAGCCCATTCAACCGTTGAGTGGTTTTGCTTTCTTCATACCAAATTACACCCCCAGAACCCAAGAAAATAACATTACATCACCATGCAAGGTCTAGATGTGCTGCATGCGTATCTTGTAATAAAAGGCAGAGCTTTATTACAGGCTCTGGTGTTGTCCAGCTGATGCTCATGCTGCAAAAGTACTGTGTAGCTTAGAGCTGAGTTGAAATGAAGAGACATCGGTTCTGTTGTTTTTGTCGTCGTCATCCATCATCATCCTCGTCATCATCCTCCATAAGATGGCTTCTGGTTAAGTGTTTTAGCTGCTCTACTTTTGTCTTCAAATTGCCCCTGTACTCCCCAAATGATATGGCATCACAAGGCTTCACTATAGGCTTGTAGGGGATCATAGTTCAAACATAGTTGAGCACAGCATTTAAAAGAACAGCATTGGCCAATCTCTTATCCAATAGGAGGATTATCTAGAGAAGGCTGAATTGGCTGGAGTGAAGTCAGCAGTACACTTGTTTTTGTCTCTTACATGGCCTTCCCCCATCTCTCTCCCCCTCCTCCGCCCCTCTGCGTTTTGTCTCAGCACCTGCAATGCAGCACTGTGCTGAAAGCTGTGACCGCTAGTGGTGTCACCAGAGGCTCTCCACATTATTCTCTCTCTCTCTCTCTCTCTCTTTCACGTTCCCTATTTCTCTTTCTCTCTCTCTCACTCCATCTCTTTCTCTTTTTCACTCACCTCCCGCTCCCACTATTTCTCTCTCTCACACACACAAACTCTCTTATCCTCTCTCTCTCCCTCTCTCTCTCCCTCTCCCTCTCCCTCTCCCTCTCTACCCATCCCGTACGGCCACTCGCTCTCTGCAGCATCCGTGAGAAGATGCGGACATCACTAAATGACACCAGTCACCTTCCCTATAGTCCACTGTCTGAATGTTAATGGCGACAAGGCAGCGTCATCTCTCAGATTTACAAGCCTCTATGACTTGCCAGTCGAAACACCCTCCTCTAATTCTCTTTTATGGAGAAGGTCAAATGGCTTAACAGGGAAACATTTCCAATCATTTGCCTCGGATCTCATTTAAAAGCAACTTTCTCATAACAATGCAATATCAGACAGTTGGTGTTTGTTTTTAATGAGTTTCCAGGGGGCTGTGGGAAGATGGAATAGAACTATTTTTCCATTCAATTTATGAAGTGTATACCGTTAATGGCTTGTACAACTTGCAGTATAGGCTGCCCAAGTATACCATTAAAAACAGGCTACTGTATACACTGCATCCCCACTTGAGCAGACCGATAACAGTGCGTATAGGCAATGTGCAAAATGGCACATGCACCCTCCTGGGTTAGACCACTTCTCACCTTCTGTAAGTGTCGCAGCCGCGTGCTCTACATGCATACTGCATCTGTTGCGTAACACAGCTGAGTAAGAGAGATCAGGCACACAACATGGATTCAAACACCGTCAAACTTTATTGAACCGCATGAACACAACACTGTAGCTCATAGTACATGGTATTAGGCTCTCTGTCTGATTTCTGTCTCTCTGGTATTTGTAACCAGTGTTATTATTAGACTTTTTGGCATTTGACAAAGTGATCTACCCTCAGTCACAGATGGTTGCAATAATTGAGGTTCTGGAGTACCCTAGTAGACAATAATGGCAATTGTGGGATTGAGCTGCTAAAATTGGATGTCTAAGTGGAAGTTGTATCTTTGCGTCTTCGACACTGGCTGTCTGGAAGCAGTGTCGTTATAACAGTGAATACTGACGTCAATACTGTTCCTGAAAGAGAAGAGACCGTGATAATGGTGTGTGATGACTCCCTCATCAATCTCCATTCTCAACAATAGGGTGTGTGTGTGTGTGTGTGTGTGTGTGTGTGTGTGTGTGTGTGTGTGTGTGTGTGTGTGTGTGTGTGTGTGTGTGTGTGTGTGTGTGTGTGTGTGTGTGTGTGTGTGTTTCAATAGATGGGAGGAAGAGTACACAGTCAGAGTGGACCTCCAGGAGAAAGTGGCTGAGCTGGAGGAGGTAAGCCCTTAGCTGTGTCAATGATAAAGGGCAATCTGCTACGTACATTTTTTTAAATTCATGATATAAAGCCATTGATTCTTGAATAATAAAACATGTAAATGCCTCATGAGCTTAGTCCAACTGTTTAACCCCCTCAGAACCCAAAATACACTGAATAAAAATAGAAAGCAACATGTGAACTGTTGGTCCCAGGTTTCATGAGCTGAAATAAGAGATCCCAGAAATGTTCCATATGCACAAAAAGCTTATTTCTCTCAAATGTTGGGCACAAATTTGTTAGTAAAAATGTGATCCTTTATCAAGATAATCCATCCACCTGACAGGTGTGGCATATCAATAAGTTGGTTAAATAGCATGATCATTACACAGGTGCACCTTATGTGCAGTTTAGTCACACAACACAATGCCACCGATGTCTCAAGTTTTGAGGGAGCGTGCAATTGGCATGCTGACTGCAGATATGTTGCCAGAGAATTTAATGTTCATTTCTCTACCATAAGCCACCAGACCAGGACCTCCACATCTGGCTTCTTCACCTGTGGGATCATCAGAGAGGGGAGAGCGATGGAGGTGTTGAGGAGTATTTCTGTCTGTCATAAAGCCCTTTTTTGGGGAAAAACATATTCTGATTGGCTGGGCTGGCTCCCAAGTGGGTGGGCCTATGCCCTCCCAGGCCCAACCAGATTAGATTAGGACATTTCAATTGACAGATTTTCTTATGTGAACTGTAACTCAGCAAAATATTAGAAATTGTTGCATGATGCGTCTTATATTTTTGCTCAGTGCATAAGCGTGTTTAACGCCATTGTTTGTAAACAATGTAATTGTAAACAACCCCTGTATAGCTTTAAAACGTGGTCAAACTATCATTTTGAGCTCATGGATGGTCAGTCCTTGTGTCCATAGCGCTGTTTATGAATTTGATATTGGTTACATTTCTCCAGCCCCGTCCCTAAGCTGTTTACTTAAACATGTGGCGGGTGGCTGCTTTGTTATTGTTTGAACTGCACACGATCCCTTTAATATTTCACACTAACATTATGATTCCACCTCAGATCACCTGGGTTGATTGGAAAGCAGCAGTAGAGAGTGTATTTTGTAACTTTTTAGCTAGAAAGAACTACAAATGAACTATACAATATACCACCCATTTTGTTGATTTGGTGTACTTATACTCATAATCATATATGTTATGTCATAAGTGCTATGCAAATTAGGCTCTTTGTGTGTGTGTGTGTGTGTGTGTGGTGTGTGTGTACAGGACCTCCAGGAGAGTGAGGTGTGTCAGGATGAGCTGGCCCTCAGGGTAAAACAGCTGAAAGCTGAGCTGGTCCTCTTCAAAGGCCTTATGAGCAACGTGAGTCCCTCGTAGCACTGTTGGAATAGCTCACCCCAAAAGTTGTTGAGATTTGTATACTTCAAAAGTAGTCCCACTCGCTTTTGAGTTACAGAATCTTGAGCAAAATACTTTTATGGTATTGGTACAGTTTGCTTCGGAAATGTCTTTGAAAAATACAAAGAAGATTTGGGAACACATATTTCCTTTTGCCAGTGTCACTCGATCTCCGCTCTCTTTATCAGAACCTGTCGGATCTGGACAGTAAGATCCAGGAGAAAGCCATGAAGGTGGACATGGACATCTGTAGACGCATCGACATCACAGCTCGCCTGTGTGATGTGGCCCAGCAGAGGAACTGTGAAGACATGATCCAGATCTTCCAGGTCAGGACTGCTTATAGGCCGCTATACTACTAACTATACTATCTGTTAAGTAGCCCCTAGACGGATTTAAGTACAACTTAGCATTTACCACCGTAATGGTTACGTGTAGGATTTTTCCAGGGTAAGCTAATCCTAGGTAATTAGTATAATGACCGTGTGACCGAATCTTTGGAGGCAAGTCCACTCATATCTTCTAGGTCAACTCACACCTGTGTTATTACACCTTAATAACCATGTTCATTACACCTTTATTGCACTGCTATTACACAGTTGTTACACCTTTATCTAGCAGATGGCCACACCTCCTTCCACTCTGACCCGCCGGCCCCGGAAACAGGCGGCCCAATCGGTTAAAGGCGGCGACGGGGACGAACCAACCAGCATCTCTGAGAGCGAGGCGGGCAAGGATGAGGAGTCGTGTAGCACGTCAGCCAATCAGATCAACGAGGAAATGCAGAGGATGCTGAACCAGTTGTGAGTTCTCTGGCTGCTCTTTAACTATGTAGGTTATGGTCAGCAATCGAGGTCTTGCTGAAGTCTCCAACGTCACACCTGGAGAGCCACTCTGCACTAAACACACTTCAAAAGCTTGTGGTCTAAATTTCAGACCGTGGTTATTTGAATCCGGACTGTTAAGAGTTTGAGCTGGATAAAAATCCTACACACTGCTGATCTCCAGGACTAGAGTCTGTCGCTTGTAAGATGTGAGTGGACCAGAGTCGGCCAGTGAACTATAAATATATGTACAACTGGTAAGCCATACTATTGTTGGTCTTGCAGGAGGGAGTGTGAGTTTGAGGACGACTGTGACAGCCTGGCCTGGGAGGAGACTGAGGAGACTCTGCTGCTGTGGGAGGACTTCCCAGGATACAATCTGGGGGCAGTGGAGACACAGGGAGAGGTAAGCCACTATACACTGGCTGATCTAAGATCAGTTATGTATTTACCAATGTAATGGTTCATGTTAGGAGCTGGCTAGGCTAAGCTGATCCCAGAACTGTGTTAATGGGCATGCTTTAACCAAAGCCACTGTACTTCCTGCTTGTCAATCATTCTTATGGTTGGGCTGCCGTATCTGTGTGTCTGTGTCCTACTTAACACATTGCATGTACGCCTGTGACATTGGCATGTCCTGATCCCTGGATCACAGTGTAATGTAGATAAGCTGGTAGCACACACACACACACACACAATTATCTTGATTTACCCCGGTACTGTTAGTCATTCTCATTCCCAATAACAATCTGGGTAGTCATGAGTGGACAATTTAAATGATAGTGACAATTTAAAAAAAATCTGTAGACAATATCCGAAAAAAGAGGCAGGGCAATGGATGAGAAGTGTTTTAGATATCCATATACTGATTGAAGTTCTTTTCATCTTATTCATATTAGGAAAATTAGCACAAAACAATGTTCTCTCTCTCGCTCTCTCTTACACACACACACAAACAAACAAACAAACAAACAAACAAACAAACAAACAGCAGCAGGAGGAGTCCATAGAGAAGGTAATACAGGACACAGAGTCCCTCTTCCAGACCAGAGAGAAGGAGTATCAGGAGACCATCGACCAGATCGAGGTGAGACACACACACACACACACACAAACAAAGCCCTTCTCTCAGTACCAGTTTTCCCGCTGCTATTTGTACAATATGAGGACTTTGCGGCATGAGAAGGCTATTTATAAAGCCTGCAGAGAGCGATGAAGCACTGCTGTAAACAGAGCCATAAATACATAGATTATTATATTATGGAAATTATATTATGGAAATAAACAAGACAGCCATTCCATATGCTTACATGAGTCACTGTTGAAATGAGTTCCTGTGCAGATGATAAGTTAAATTGAAGTAACAAATTGAAGGTAGTATAGTCTCTTTATTTTTTTAATAGAGCTCCTTTTCAGAAGTCGTCCTCTTATTCGCTAAATTGCTAAATTCATTGCTAAGTACAAATACAATCAACCAAAAAGCAAACACCGAAAAATAAAGTAAGATTTATGCAAATGACTGTTGCCTTTGGTTTTGCACTTGCAAAGATCCTGGCCCTCATTACTCAAAAAAAAAAATGTTCTGGTGACAATTTAAACCGGAGCGAATGTCTTACGTTGGTTTCCCGCAGTTGGAGCTGACCACGGCTAAGAGTGACATGAACCGACACCTGCACGAGTACATGGAGATGTGTTCCATGAAGCGAGGCCTGGACGTGCAGATGGAGACGTGCAGGAGACTCATCACCCAGAGTGGAGACAGGTATCAGACACCTCCGCATGGTGCTGAACACTCTAAACGCTCAAAAAGATACCCTAGGTATGAGATATCAGTATGAGATACCTGTATGAGATATCCAAACAGTCAAAGAGTTACCCTAGAGATACCTAGAGATACGGCTGGTATTAGACACCAGAAAGAGGTGGAAGATAGCAAGAGGAATGAGATCTATGCTGTAACTGAATCTTCTCGCTGGGTGATGCCAAGCACCTGGTTCATTCGTAATCATCTAACAATAACCCATGTAACGAAATACAATTCTTAATTTTGTGAAATATGTCTATTACACATATGTTACAGTACAGGTTAACTCTTTAATTCTCCCAACTGTACTGATAGTGATAGAATCCATATGTCATTACATTGACCTGTCTGTGAGTATGGTAGCCTGGTCCCAGATCTCCTATGGTCATTATAATGCCAATGACCATAGGGGCTGGCAAGACGGCACAAACAGCTTTGGGACCAGGCTATGAGCACGGACTGTTCGGGTCGTCTTGTCTCAAGGTCATTGGCAGTTGTATTGACTCCGCCTCGCCGTCTCCCTTTCAGGAAGTCTCCCCCTCTCGTTACTGCGGCCATGGAGGACTCTGATGACGGAGAGAAGGAGAGGAGTAAGGTGTCCCCACCCGCAGACTCTGAAAGTGATGAACCCTACTGTGACACCAAGGTTAATAGTGGTACGGTCCCTCACTTACCATGGAGGAAGTCCTAATCCTTACTGATGATGCCCTGTAGATGTACCATAGTCTGGATAGTGCTGTTGTTTACATTTTTTTTGCCATAAATGATGTAAAGCCAGCAGACTCTTTCCAGGGCCATAAATCACCACTGCCCTCTTGTGGTTCAGGTTATTACAACACCTAATCTGATAGGACTAAATGGCATTTAGAAAAGGAAATCAATTGGATTTCTTAACATTGTGATATTTCTATGATATGAACGATCAAAATATATACCTTTTTGTTAAGTTTGCCCATTGATCTTGCTATATGTATCAAGATTCAACCGAAAACAATTTGCACACGGTTTTTGTGGAATAAAGGCCTTATGTTACATTGCAGTTACAGATTTGAAACATCAGCAGAATTTTTGAAGGCAAACAACAACAAAAAAATGCACCATTGGCGAAAAATTGTCACAGGATAAGTCATTATCTAGCAGTCTGTCACATCTGAACAAAATTAACATTTGCAGTTTGCTAAAGGGAAAGGGCCTAGCTTTTGATAGCCATCGATGAAAATCTATTTTCTTTACAGTTAATATCCTTCTCATTCCATTTTGCCCATTTTGAAAGAATGGATACAAGAAGCATATAGAAAGATTCAAGGATGTAAAGCCTTTTTAATCAAGGATGTAAAGCCTTTTTAATCAATCTCATAACATTCATATGTACACATGTTATTAACAGAGAGGTTCACAACATTCGTATGGACACATGTTATTAACAGAGAGGTTCACAACATTCGTATGGACACATGTTATTAACAGAGGTTCACAACATTCGTATGGACACATGTTATTAACAGAGAGGTTCACAACATTCGTATGGACACATGTTATTAACAGAGAGGTTCACAACATTCGTATGGACACATGTTATTAACAGAGAGGTTCACAACATTCGTATGGACACAACATGTTATTAACAGAGGTTCACAACATTTGTATGGACACAACATGTTAACAGAGAGGTTCACAACATTTGTATGGACACATGTTATTATCCGAGAGGTTCACAACATTTGTATGGACACAACATGTTAACAGAGAGGTTCACAACATTTGTATGGACACATGTTATTATCCGAGAGGTTCACAACATTTGTATGGACACATGTTATTATCCGAGAGGTTCACAACATTCGTATGGACACATGTTATTAACAGAGAGGTTCACAACATTCGTATGGACACATGTTATTAACAGAGAGGTTCACAACATTTGTATGGACACATGTTATTAACAGAGAGGTTCACAACATTCGTATGGACACAACATGTTATTAACAGAGGTTCACAACATTTGTATGGACACATGTTAACAGAGAGGTTCACAACATTCGTATGGACACAACATGTTATTAACAGAGAGGTTCACAACTGTTATTTACTTTGCTTGGTTACATATTCATGCACTTTATTTATTTCAGCCCTTTTTCATTCCTCATTGAAATTCAGATAGCTACAGTATTTTTTTTAAATGAATAAATAACTTATTTTTATTGCTATTTGTTTTCTATTACAATTGCAACAATGAAAGTATGACAGTTGATATGTTTTTTTTTTAAATGAAATGCCCAGCATAATATTGTGTCGTTTTGCAAAGACAATTCACAAAAGCCATCGATATAATTATTCTCAATAGTTTAGAGTTAAAAGAAAAACATTGGGACCATTAGCTTTGTACAGTCATGCACATTGCTGTAATCCCAAACTTGAACCAAACATAGGAGCATACTGCATGTGGATAGTGTTGATATCACAACCCACATAAACGCGTCCTATAAAAGCACTCACTCAATGCAAGTGAAAACATACCCAGTCAGCAGTGAATTCATCTTCACCTGCAATGGGGGGGGGGAAAGCGCTCTGATTAACCAACGGTGAATCAGACTGCCGTTTGGTGCGCTTTAAAACCATTTGCTTTGTGTGCTTTTGCTTTGTGAGATCTGTGGTACTGTGGTTGTAGCAACATTTCATTGCACTTGAACATGCTCAATGTTTACAGTTGTAGGAAAACGTAAACAACAATCCTATCTAAGGGCTCGATTCAATCAGCGCAGAAGATCGGCCTTTATCGCACGATTGACATTCAAAGGTTTCTGTGTTCGCTGAGACCGCACATTCACGGTAAACGCTACTCATGTCGGCTCAATTGAAAATGACCTTTACATTTCAACCACACGATTCAATCGGGCCGCTCCTTTGTTTATTGATGTCTGAACGCGTCTTGTAGAAAAAAATCCCCCTACTTTGTAGAGTTTTGTAAATCTCCACATCTAAAAGTTGCACAAAATGATCTGTGTTGAACAGTAATTGTGACGCTGTGTACAAATGCTCAAATATAACATCTTCACTAGCTGTTAGCCTACTGAATGTAAATAACATGTAAGTGTACACTGAAGACGAAGCCATGTAAGAGATTTCAGAAAGAGATTTAAGACAGTATGGCTGAAAAGGTGTCCCATTGTATTAAGAGTGCCTTTGGGTGTTCTCATGGATACACAAAAAGCTAGTATACCTGTTGGTGTGCATGTATGTAGGTTACCTCTGTGGATATTATTTTGTGCAGGGTTTAAAATGACACATTGTGAGTTTCTGAGATACACTGCTTTGCGCAGAATCTAATTCATGGGTTATAATTGATGGGTTATATACTACTTCTGGCAGTATGAATATTTGTCTGTGTATCTTAAACATTCACATTGACTCTTGGGAATGCATTAGCAGTAGGCTAGACCATCTATACAATATATATACAAAAGTATGTGGACACCCCTTCAAATGTGTAGATTCGGCTATTTCGGCCACACATGTTGCTGACAGGTGTATACACTCGAGCACACAGCAATTCAATCTCCATAAACAAACATTGGCAGTAGAATGGTCCGTACTGAAGAGCTCAGTGACTTTCAACGTGGCTACGTCATAGGATGCCACCTTTCCAACAAGTCAGTTTGTCACATTTCTGCCCTGCTAGAGCTGCCCAGGTCAACTGTGCACAAAGCGAGGTCCATACAGAAATGGTTTGTCGAGATCGGTGTTGAACAACTTGACTGGCCTGCAAAAGGCCCTGACCTCAACCCTATCGAACACCT